>NC_053394.1:268811787-269169605 GCF_905171765.1 Bufo bufo | reverse complement strand
GGTAATTTACTTGCAGAGCAGGCACCTGCCATCAGGGTAAGCAGATGCCTTCTCTGCCATATTTTACCACCTCCGGACCGCTGTACGCACAGACGCGTCCTGGAGGTGGTTGATTCATTCCGAGTGGACGCATATACGCGAGACGCGAGATTTCCTGTGAACGCGCGCACACAGGCGCGCGCGCTCACAGGAACGGAAGGTAAGAGAGTTGATCTCCAGCCTGCCAGCGGCGATCGTTCGCTGGCAGGCTGGAGATGTGTTTTTTTTAACCCCTAACAGGTATATTAGACGCTGTTTTGATAACAGCGTCTAATATACCTGCTACCTGGTCCTCTGGTGGTCCCCTTTGTTTGGATCGACCACCAGAGGACACAGGTAGCTCAGTAAAGTAGCACCAAGCACCACTACACTACACTACACCCCCCCCCGTCACTTATTAACCCCTTATTAGCCCCTGATCACCCCTAATCACCCCTGATCACCCCATATAGACTCCCTGATCACCCCATATAGACTCCCTGATCACCCCATATAGACTCCCTGATCACCCCCCTGTCATTGATTACCCCCCTGTCATTGATCAACCCCCTGTAAAGCTCCATTCAGATGTCCGCATGATTTTTACGGATCCACTGATAGATGGATCGGATCCGCAAAACGCATCCGGACGTCTGAATGAAGCCTTACAGGGGCATGATCAATGACTGTGGTTATCACCCCATATAGACTCCCTGATCACCCCCCTGTCATTGATCACCCCCCTGTCATTGATTACCCCCCTGTAAAGCTCCATTCAGATGTCCGCATGATTTTTACGGATCCACTGATAGATGGATCGGATCCGCAAAACGCATCCGGACGTCTGAATGAAGCCTTACAGGGGCATGATCAATGACTGTGGTGATCACCCCATATAGACTCCCTGATCACCCCCCTGTAAAGCTCCATTCAGATGTCCGCATGATTTTTACGGATCCACTGATAGATGGATCGGATCCGCAAAACGCATCCGGACGTCTGAATGAAGCCTTACAGGGGCATGATCAATGACTGTGGTTATCACCCCATATAGACTCCCTGATCACCCCCCTGTCATTGATCACCCCCCTGTCATTGATTACCCCCCTGTAAAGCTCCATTCAGACGTCCGCATGATTTTTACGGATCCACTGATAGATGGATCGGATCCGCAAAACGCATCCGGACGTCTGAATGAAGCCTTACAGGGGCATGATCAATGACTGTGGTTATCACCCCATATAGACTCCCTGATCACCCCCCTGTCATTGATTACCCCCCTGTAAAGCTCCATTCAGACGTCCGCATGATTTTTACGGATCCACTGATAGATGGATCGGATCCGCAAAACGCATCCGGACGTCTGAATGAAGCCTTACAGGGGCATGATCAATGACTGTGGTGATCACCCCATATAGACTCCCTGATCACCCCCCTGTCATTGATTACCCCCCTGTCATTGATCACCCCCCTGTAAAGCTCCATTCAGACGTCCGCATGATTTTTACGGATCCACTGATAGATGGATCGGATCCGCAAAACGCATACGGACGTCTGAATGAAGCCTTACACGGGCGTGATCAATGACTGTGGTTATCACCCCATATAGACTCCCTGATCACCCCCCTGTCATTGATCACCCCCCTGTCATTGATCACCCCCCTGTCATTGATCACCCCCCTGTCATTGATCACCCCCCCTGTCATTGATCACCCCCCCTGTCATTGATCACCCCCCCTGTCATTGATCACCCCCCCTGTCATTGATCACCCCCCCTGTCATTGATCACCCCCCTGTCATTGATCACCCCCCTGTCATTGATCAACCCCCTGTCATTGATCAACCCCCCTGTCATTGATCACCCCCCTGTCATTGATCACCCCCCTGTAAGGCTCCATTCAGACATTTTTTTGGCCCAAGTTAGCGGAATTATTATTTTTTTTTCTTACAAAGTCTCATATTCCACTAACTTGTGACAAAAAATTAAATCTCACATGAACTCACCATACCCCTCACGGAATCCAAATGCGTAAAATTTTTTAGACATTTATATTCCAGACTTCTTCTCACGCTTTAGGGCCCCTAGAATGCCAGGGCAGTATAAATACCCCACATGTGACCCCATTTCGGAAAGAAGACACCCCCAGGTATTCCGTGAGGGGCATATTGAGTCCATGAAAGATTGAAATTTTTGTCCCAAGTTAGCGGAACGGGAGACTTTGTGAGAAAAAAATAAAAAATATCAATTTCCGCTAACTTGTGCCAAAAAAAAAAAATTTCTATGAACTCGCCATGCCCCTCATTGAATACCTTGGGGTGTCTTCTTTCCAAAATGGGGTCACATGTGGGGTATTTATACTGCCCTGGCATTCTAGGGGCCCCAAAGCGTGAGAAGAAGTCTGGTATCCAAATGTCTAAAAATTCCCTCCTAAAAGGAATTTGGGCCCCTTTGCGCATCTAGGCTGCAAAAAAGTGTCACACATCTGGTATCGCCGTACTCAGGAGAAGTTGGGGAATGTGTTTTGGGGTGTCATTTTACATATACCCATGCTGGGTGAGATAAATATCTTGGTCAAATGCCAACTTTGTATGAAAAAATGGGAAAAGTTGTCTTTTGCCAAGATATTTATCTCACCCAGCATGGGTATATGTAAAAAGACACCCCAAAACACATTCCCCAACTTCTCCCGAGTACGGAGATACCAGATGTGTGACACTTTTTTGCAGCCTAGGTGGGCAAAGGGGCCCATATTCCAAAGAGCACCTTTCGGATTTCACTGGTCATTTACCTACTTACCACACATTAGGGCCCCTGGAAAATGCCAGGGCAGTATAACTACCCCACAAGTGACCCCATTTTGGAAAGAAGACACCCCAAGGTATTCCGTGAGGGGCATGGCGAGTTCCTAGAATTTTTTATTTTTTGTCACAAGTTAGTGGAAAATGATGATTTTTTTTTTTTTTTCATACAAAGTCTCATATTCCACTAACTTGTGACAAAAAATAAAAACTTCCATGAACTCACTATGCCCATCAGCGAATACCTTGGGGTCTCTTCTTTCCAAAATGGGGTCACTTGTGGGGTAGTTATACTGCCCTGGCATTCTAGGGGCCCAAATGTGTGGTAAGGAGTTTGAAATCAAATTCTGTAAAAAATGACGAGTGAAATCCGAAAGGTGCTCTTTGGAATATGGGCCCCTTTGCCCACCTAGGCTGCAAAAAAGTGTCACACATCTGGTATCTCCGTATTCAGGAGAAGTTGGGGAATGTGTTTTGGGGTGTCTTTTTACATATACCCATGCTGGGTGAGATAAATATCTTGGCAAAAGACAACTTTTCCCATTTTTTTATACAAAGTTGGCATTTGACCAAGATATTTATCTCACCCAGCATGGGTATATGTAAAATGACACCCCAAAACACATTCCCCAACTTCTACTGAATACGGAGATACCAGATGTGTGACACTTTTTTGCAGCCTAGGTGGGCAAAGGGGCCCACATTCCAAAGAGCACCTTTCGGATTTCACTCGTCATTTTTTACAGAATTTGATTTCAAACTCCTTACCACACATTTGGGCCCCTAGAATGCCAGGGCAGTATAACTACCCCACAAGTGACCCCATTTTGGAAAGAAGAGACCCCAAGGTATTTCGTGATGGGCATAGTGAGTTCATGGAAGTTTTTATTTTTTGTCACAAGTTAGTGGAATATGAGACTTTGTAAGAAAAAAAAAAAAAAAAATCATAATTTTCCGCTAACTTGTGACAAAAAATAAAAAGTTCTATGAACTCACTATGCCCATCAGCGAATACCTTAGGGTGTGTACTTTCCGAAATGGGGTCATTTGTGGGGTGTTTGTACTGTCTGGGCATTGTAGAACCTCAGGAAACATGACAGGTGCTCAGAAAGTCAGAGCTGCTTCAAAAAGCGGAAATTCACATTTTTGTACCATAGTTTGTAAACGCTATAACTTTTACCCAAACCATTTTTTTTTTACCCAAACATTTTTTTTTTATCAAAGACATGTAGAACAATAAATTTAGAGCAAAATTTATATATGGATGTCGTTTTTTTTTGCAAAATTTTACAACTGAAAGTGAAAAATGTCATTTTTTTGCAAAAAAATCGTTAAATTTCGATTAATAACAAAAAAAGTAAAAATGTCAGCAGCAATGAAATACCACCAAATGAAAGCTCTATTAGTGAGAAGAAAAGGAGGTAAAATTCATTTGGGTGGTAAGTTGCATGACCGAGCAATAAACAGTGAAAGTAGTGTAGGTCAGAAGTGTAAAAAGTGGCCTGGTCTTTCAGGGTGTTTAAGCTATAGGGGCTGAGGTGGTTAAGAAGGACCTCCACCTACTGGCCCCCCTGTAACGGCGCTGGGGGCGGCTCAAGAGCCGCTCGCCCAGGGCTGCAGCCCCAGTCAGGGGGAGCCCACCAGGGCGTCCCCAGCAGGCCGGCGCCCTAGGCGAACGCCTAGTTCGCCTATATGGTTGCACCGGCCCTGCTAACACCCTGCACTGGAACCTGTTAGCTACACTATATTGCTATCTAACCTACACTGACTATCTCCCACTAACTATCTGTATTATATATATGAGCTAACTATCTAATGTAATTGGATAAGGAATAGGATCGAGATGAAAGCACAGAGCACAGCAATGTCACTGCTTGGGGAATTTCTTATATAGTAACGGGTAGGCAACTTTCCTATTGGTTTCACCATCTTTCTGGACCACTTTAACACCTGGCTACTACACTTTCTTTCTGCCGACATCCCCACTATCATCATGGGTGACTTCAACATCCCTATTGACACCTGCCACTCGGCCGCCTCTAAACTCCTATCTCTCTATTCCTCCTTCGGCCTATCACAGTGGTCTTCAGCTCCCACCCACAGAGATGGTCACACTTTGGATCTTATCTTTACCCGCCTCTGCTCCCTATCTAACCTTTCTAATTCGCCTCTCCCCCTATCTGACCACAACCTACTCACCTTCTCTTCATTGGTCTCTTCTGCTGCTCCCCCGGTCCACACACTAGCACACCTCCGCAGGAACCTTAAACATCTCGACTTTCGCTTGCTTTCTGACTCTCTTCTCCCACTCTCTACCATCTGTTCCCTCCAAGACCCAGATGCTGCTACCACACTATATAACACCACAATAAGTACAGCTCTGGACACTGTTGCCCCCCTCACACACAACAAAACCCGAAAAATTTACAGACAACCCTGGCACACCAACCTGACCAAAAAACTCAGACAAGCTTCCAGGGCTGCTGAGCGGCGATGGAAGAAATCCCATTCAAAAGATCATTTCACTGCATACAAGCAATCCCTCCTCATATTCAAATCCTCACTCGCTGATGCAAAACAGGCCTACTTCTCATCTCTCATATCTTCCCTGGCCCACAGCCCTAAACAACTTTTTAGCACTTTTAACTCCCTTCTCCGTCCCCCAGCACCCCCACCCTCTCCTCTCTTCTCAGCTGAGGACTTTGCCAAATATTTCAAACAAAATATAATCAACATCAGAGAAAGCTTCACTACACAGTCCCCACAGACCCTCTACACAACGGCTCGGTCCTCTTCTCCCAAAACCCGCTTCTCCACAATTACAGAAGAAAAACTCTCCACTCTACTATCCAGATCACATCTCACCACCTGTGCACTTGACCCAATCCCATCCCACCTCATCCCTAACCTCACCACAGTGTTTATCCCAGCCCTAACTCATATCTTCAACCTATCATTAACCTCTGGTGTCTTCCCCTCTGCTTTTAAACATGCTACCATTACACCCATCCTCAAAAAGCCTTCACTTGACCCATCCTCTTTGTCCAGTTATCGCCCCATATCACTTCTTCCGTATGCCTCAAAGCTACTTCAACAACACGTCCATTCTGAACTGTCATCTCACCTCTCCTCCTGCTCCCTCTTTGACCGCCTACAATCTGGCTTCTGGCTTCTGACCCCACCACTCGACTGAGACTGCCCTCACCAAAGTCACCAACGACCTACTGACAGCCAAAACCAAGAAACAATACTCTGTCCTCCTTCTCCTTCACCTGTCCTCTGCCTTCGACTGTTGACCACTCCATTCTGTTGCAAACTCTCTCATCTCTTGGCATTACTGACTTGGCCCTCTCCTGGATCACATCATACCTCACAGACCGGACGTTTAGCATCTCCCACTCCCGCACCACCTCCTCGTCTCATTCCCTCTCTGTTGGTGTCCCGCAAGGCTCTGTCCTAGGACCCTTGCTCTTCTCTATCTACACTTTTGGCCTGGGACAGCTCATAGAGTCCCATGGCTTTCAGTATCACTCTTACACTGACGACACACAAATCTACCTCTCTGGTCCAGACATCACCACCTTACTATCAAGAATCCCACAATGTCTATCTTCTATATCATCCTTCTTCTCCTCTCGCTTTCTAAAACTTAACATGGATAAAACAGAATTCATCCTCTTTTCCCCATCTTGCTCAACCCCCCCAACAGACCTATCTATCACGATCAATGGCTGCACACGCTCTCCGGTCAACAAAGTCTGCTGCCTTGGAGTGGCCTTGGATTCTGCCCTCTCCTTCAGACCGCACATCCAAGCCCTTTCCACCAACTGCCGCCTCCAACTCAAAAACATCTCCCGCATCCGTGCTTTCCTTAACTTTGAATCTGCGAAAATGCTTGTACATGCCCTCATCATCTCCCGCCTAGACTACTGTAACACTCTCCTCTGTGGCCTTCCATCTAGCACTCTCGCACCCCTCCAATCTATCCTCAACTCTGCTGCCCGACTAATCCACATCTCACCCTATTACTCCTCTGCCTCTCCCCTCTGCCAATCCCTTCACTGGCTACCCATTGCCCAGAGAATTCACTTCAAAGTACTAACAAATACATACAAGGCCGTCCATAACCTTTCCCCTCCCTACATCTCTGAGCTACTTTCCCGATACACCCCCACACGCACTCTCCGATCCTCACAAGACCTCCTTCTTTCCTCTCCTCTTATCGCCTCTTCCCACAATCGACTCCAAGATTTCTCCCGTGCATACCCCATACTCTGGAACTCGCTACCCCAACATATCAGACTCTCACCCACAGTGGAATCCTTCAAAAGAAACCTGAAAACCCACCTCTTCAGACAAGCGTACAACCAGTGACCCTGCTGCCTTGACCAACTTCACCCGCACCTACTGTGTCCTTCTCCCATACCATGTAGATTGTAAGACCTCACGGTTAGGGCCCTATCTCCTTCTGTACCAGTTTGTAACTCGTCTTGTTTATGATTAGTGCAATTGTCTGTATTATGTATGTATACCTCTTCTCATATGTACAGCGCTGTAGAATAAATGGCGCTTTAATAATAAATAATATTAATAATAATATTGGTTGCTAGGGATGTTGCTAAGCTCAGACAAAGACATTGCAGCCTTCTCATTGGCTCACAAGCAAGAAGGAGGTTACTGATGAAAAAAAATCTAGAATATTCGCGATTACGAATATATAGCACTATATTCTACATCTTTGCAAATTCTCGAAGTGCCGATATTCACGATAAAAATTTGCTATTAGAATATTCGCAATCAACACTACTGTACACCACCAAATCCCTATTGACTATAATGGGATCCAACAGGAATCAGTCGGCTTTCCAAAATAAATGCATACAAGTGGTATTTGTCCAACCAAAAGTTGGCATTTATGCCAGAAAGTCGCCGAACCCTATTATAGTCAAAGGGGATCTGATGGTGTGGGGCAGTATCCGGTTTTGCTATATACGGTAACTCTAATAGTCTTTTCCTCTGTCAGAACAGACAACCAGATTAACTCTACCGCAGATATGAACGTAGCCTTACATGGTTCACAGATGACTGATCCTGACCACATTCTGTGCCATCAATAATAATCAATGTGCAATCTTCTGTTTTAGTTCCTACGATTGTCTCCTGGATGATCCCTTTGAACATAAATGGCCAAAGCTCCCAGAATTACCAGGAATCAATTACTCAATGGATGAACAATGCAGATTTGATTTTGGAGTGGGTTACAAGATGTGCACTGCTGTAAGTATCTTACTTAATGCTATAAACATAGCACGTGCTCGGCTATTTTCGTAAGTCCTGTAAGAATGAATGGGAAGCGCATTACACAAGCATGGCCACAGCTCCATTCACTCCTAAGGGACCTGTCACGGCTGAGGATGGGGGAAATCCTCAGCCGTGTGGAGCCAGGTGATGTTATGGCTGCTTGACCAAGAAGACAGGATTAGGGAGCAGGTCACCTCCTAAACGCATCCCTAACCTGACCCTGACTCCTAGCTACATGAGCCAACCTTGATGGTAGGAGGGCTCATGCTCCGGAACCTAGAAGTCCCTGCTAGCCCTCAAGATGGCCCTAAGCTAGGAGCTGAGTAAGACAACCCACTCCTCCTAAGCACGGAGGAGCAGGAGTCTCAACGGCCAAGCTGCTGGAAAAGGGGAAACATAAACAGCCTATGTATATGGCAGGTGCTGCACTAGTTCCAGCCACCTGCCACAGCCCTGCTGACTGGATCCGTGTGCAGGAAAGCTGAAGTCCACAAATAGCAGACAGACATCAGCACAAACTCATCCACACACCGGAACCCAGATACATGGCAGCACTAAATAGTACAGGAAAACATAAACATAAACTATGACCACAGTGGTGGCTCTCACAGGCGGATGGAAAACACAGGAGGCTGCTTCAGCTAGCAAGACTGAAGCAACCTACTGAGCCCTGCTAGAGAGAGGGTCTATATAGGCCAAAGTGGCCACACCCAAGGGTTGGACACACCCAGTGACATCACACACACACTGGGAAGGAAGTTAACCCTTCCAGTACCACAGAAGGGAAAGACACATAAATGGGAAGTGCACACAATACATACAACGTGCATAACATACACACACCTAACATAAAGGTTGCTAGGTGTGACCGCATGCCAGGGCAGCAAGCTGCCTAGCGACGCTCAGGCTGCTCTGCTGCAAAATACAACACTGGTTGCCCGCGGCAACCACAAGTGAGGCCACAGACAAGCGGCCCTCACCCGTGGTTGAACACCCATACAAAACCGCAGGCAACTGCATGCAACTGCAACTGCAGGAGTCACGGTCATGGGCATGGCCGTGACAGGACCTGATTGAAATAGCCAAGCCAGCGTTCGGCTATTTTCGGCGTGGTCATCTCTCCTTCACTTTGTGGGCTCCATTCTAGAGATATGTGTGTGTCCAAGAGGTGGGACCCACATGAGACATTAGTGGCACATCTTAGTAATATGTAGTGTTGGGCGTGAATATTCGAATAGCAAATATTAATTGCTAATATCGGCACTTAGAGAATTCGCTAATATTTAGAATATAGTGATATATATTTGTATTTTTCGAATATTCTAGATTTTTTTCTAGAACCCATGATCCCTTCCTGCTTCTTGCTTGTGAGCCAATGAGAAGGCTGCAATGTCTTTGTCTGAGCTTAGCAACAACCCTAGTAACCAATAGGAAAGTTGTCTACCCCTTACTATATAAGAACCCCCCCAGCAGCCATTTTCTGCAGTTTTTTAAAGTTCTGAGAGAGACAGCAGTGTCATTGCTGTGCTCTGTGCTTTCCACACTATATTAGATAGATAGTTAGATAGCTTATATGTATAATACAGATAGTTAGTGGGAGATAGTCAGTGTAGGCTATATCCTGATATAGTGTAGCTGTTCCAGTGTAGGGTGTTAAGTAGTGTGATAGGTTCTGCTGCCCATACATACATGCTACAGACATAGTGCGTGATGTCACAACAATACTTAGTGCACCAATCAGTAATATGTAGTCAGACCTGCTAAAATGTGAAGTTTCACGTATAGGGCCAAAATCTGCGCATCATTAATTGCCGATTAGCACAATCGCAAATATATTGGAGCACTCTATCTGCATATAAAGCCATTTTTAATGTTCTCCCGTGCCAACCATTTTCTCCAGTCTCAGGAAACTTCTAACAGCTTGGAAAATGTAGCAAAAGTGACCCACGCCTGTATTGCGCGCGCTTAATGCAAATATTACATTGCTGATTTTCGTAGTCAAGAAAATAATAGCGAATTCGCGAATATATGACAAATATTCTACAAAATATTTGCGAACTATCACGAATTTGAATATTGCCCCTGCCGCTCATCACTAGTAATATGGCACCAATGTTTGAGATACAACCCCGTTAAACACTTTTGTCCTCCACCCTCCTACTGGAATGAGAAAGTGTACACCACAAATAGATAGATCCCAGGTCTTTAAAATTTGTTGGTACTTTACTGAAGCAACATTATAAGCATCAAATGTATTTTTATTTTTTTTTGGCATTGAAAGGGTGTCAAACAAGTGTCAGAGATTGGCAATGTTTGTTATATTTAAGAGGCTTACTGTATACATACCCTAAAAACTAGATTTCCATAGTTCATGAATTCTAGAAATGATTTTATGTATTTGTATTCATTTAGCCTATATGATATTCAATATGTTCCACCTTGCCCCGCCTATAAGTGTTCATTATTTTAAATGATTTTCATTTATGTCATCACTTCTAGCGTTGCAATGTGATTGATCCACTATTACTTTTAAATCACTGCCATTTCTGTAGTATATTATGCAATGAGTAAGCATGGGATCGTGCGAAACGCGTAAGCAATACAGTGGTGTAAAAATGCAAAAAGTCAAAACATTTTTGCGCAAGTGAACCTAAAAAGCCGCAAAAGCCCCATTTTGCTACTTTTTGATGCCAGAATTCTGAGTGAAGGCATGATAAATCAGGGTCATTATGTATTCAGGATGAATAAATGAGGATTCTTCATGTATGATCCTCACCCTGGAGAACACAACGAGGTGGAAAAAGATTAGACAAAAGGTCTGTTGTTTTCCTAAAAACAGGGTGTTAAACTGCAGTATCAGACACTGACTGTGAACCCATAAATAAGAATGACCCTTTTTCTGGGAAAAAAAAAGGGCCTCACAGTAAAGTAATATGCTCAGTTGTGCCCCCTCACAGTAATATGCCCAACTGTGCTCCCTCACAGTAATATGCCCAGCTGTGCCCCCTCACAGTAATATGCCCAGTTATGTGCCCCCTCACAGTAATATGCCCAGCTGTGCCCTCTTACAGTAATATGCCCAGTTGTGCCCCCTCACAGTAATATGCCCAGGATTGTGACCCCCTTCACAGGCAGCAAAAAAAAACTAAAAAATAAATAAACTCCACATACTCACCTCCTTCCCCAGCAGCAGGATACATGGAGCTTCCGGCCGGCCCCTCACCCTGCCAAGACCAGCAGTGTGGAGCGCTAACAGGAGGAGGAATGATGGAGCAGGGAGTGGACGGCTTCCTAAGGAAGCAGAGACAGCTGCCAGAAAGCGGGACATAGCTCCCCAGTACCGGAACCGCGGGACAGCCACTGAAATCTGGGACTGTCCCGCCGAATCCGGGATGGTTGGGAGGTATGCCTTCTCATTTTCAATTGCTAATTTCACGATGGCAGGGTGCAAGCCATATAGAACTTCATTAACTGGTCTCCTGAAATCTCTCAACTGAGTTGTGAGATATAGACCTTAAGCTCTTTTTCTCTCTCCTATTCTAGACTCTGTTATGCTTATTTACTGAGCCTTTAAAAAAAATATGAGTCTTAGGAGAATATATAACAATTGTTAGGTTAATTGGTACATATATGATTACACTGTAATTGTTTCGAGTCTGAATTGAACTTTTCAAAAAGTCTGACAAGTCGGCCCTGAAACAAATTTGAAGAAGTTTGCTCATCTCTAGTTAACATCAATTTTTGGGGAAAACTCAGGATGGATTCCAAATTTATAGAATTGATTTGCTCATCTCTAGTATGTACACTTATATATATATCTCCTTGTGCTATATAGATCAATTTTCTCCAAATATTTTTCCACTATGTTTTTGGTGGTAGCCTCAAACTGTTCAATCAGTGCTTTTTCATAATAAGATTTTTTTTAATCCATTCTTGTGCTTGCATCCTCACATAATGCTTCTTTGGGAACGAGACATGCAAGCTAGTCTCCTTTCCAAAAAGAAAGGAATACAGAGTGTCTCATGCCAGGAACCACCCTTTACAAGAGCTGAGCAAAGAAAACTTGCTTGGCTGCAGAGAGGCAATGGTCGGGGTATTATTCCTCCTAATGGAGTGTGCCAAGTATGAATGAGAAGTATCGTCGTAAGCCAGTCAACGCTCCTCTGGGTTTCCGGGGAAAAAAATTAAAAAAATTAGCACATTTTACTGCTGGCTTCAGCTAGGCTTAGGAAAGCTAATTTTAATATCTGTTCCAGAGATCCAGAGGGGATTAACTGGCCTACAATACACACACATACTACGCATACTAGGCACCCTCCATAATGAGAAAGAGTACCTAGTAGCATACTAGTCTCTCATCCTAGAGTCTTTCCAGAAGAAAATATAAGTACTCGGAGACCAGAAAGTGTTATATACCAACTTTCAAAACGATTGAAGCATATTTGATTCAGTTAAATCAAACACAAATTCGGCGAATCAGCTCAAAAATAAATTTTCCCAAATTCTCTCATCTCTAATTTAGACTTCTACTTAGTCGTTGTAGTTTTTTTTTTCAATGACTTATCTTTTCTCTGATGAAATTACCTTTTTGCTGATTAAATGTATGGAAAGGCTGTTCATGTACAGTCAGATTGAAAATCTGCAAATGTTTGTTCTCATTTGTTCTCACAGTTTAGAACATTTGACCCTTGCAAGCAGCTGTGGTGCAGTCACCCAGATAATCCTTATTTCTGCAAAACGAAGAAGGGCCCCCCTCTTGACGGAACTGAATGTTCTCCTGGAAAGGTAATTTAATACTTATTCAAAACTTTCTCAATAATATATATACAATTTGCTGCTGACTTGACATATTTTGTTTTGTGAGTCTATATCATACTTGGAGAATCTTTCACACAGAGAATGATTGTTGTCTTACATTATAGCTATTGAACCTTTTTAGATGTAATGCTTGGCTTTTCTGTAATGTTTAAAGATTTCAAGAGAGAGGACTGTGCGCACGCAAAGCCAACCTCTCCGTTGAATGTCATGCATAAAGTGTCTGCACAGACTCAACAAATTGGATCTCCATTCACCTGACATGAGTGCCAGAACTGATAAGTGGCAGACACCTAATATTCATTTATGGCAGGGGTACTCAAGTACTTTTTGTAAAGGTCCACATACCTGAGTCTGCTGTAGGATGAAGGTTCGAGCTGCAAAACAAAGAAATATATATGGAGGGACAACACCATTGGCGTGTAGCGCTACCTTATTATTTTATTTTTTTGCAATAATCCACAACTCCAAGCACACCCAATTTCCTTTCTGCCTACCAAACAGTAAGAATGTCCTTTCAGTGCCTCCTAACAATAATGATGCCCCTCAGAAAGTATGATATCCCTTTAGTGCTCCACAGAGTATGATACCCCTAAGTGCACCCTCACAGCAGGGTGATCCCTTGGTGCCCCCACCTATTATGATGCTCCTTAGTGCCCCTGACACATTGCAATGCCTCCTTGGTTCCTCCCCACAGAGTATGAATACCCTAAGTGCCCCCTCATAATAGTAATGCCCTCTCTGTGCCCCTTTTACAGTAGTAATGCCCTCTCTGTGCCCCTTTTACAGTAGTAATGCCCTCTCTGTGCCCCTTTCACAGTAGTAATGCCCTATCTGTGCCCCTTCACAGTTGTAATGCCCTCTTTGTGCCCCTTCACAGTAATAATCCCCATTGTGCCCCTGCAGAGTAATAATCCCCATTGTGCCCCTTCATAGTAATAATCCCCATTGTGCCCCCTTCATAGTAATAATCCCCAGTAATAATGCCCCTTAACAGTAGTAATGCCCATTGTACCCCCCTTAAAGTAATAATGCCCATTGTGCCCCCTAAATAGTAATAATGCCCATTGTGACCCCTTAATAGTAGTAATGCCCATTGTGCCCCTTCACAGTAATAATGCCCATTGTGCCTCCTTTACAGTCTTAATATTAGTAATGCCCTTTGTGCTAGTAATGCCCATTGTGCCCCCTTCATAGTAGTAATGCCCTCTGTGCACTGTGCCCCCTTCAAAGTAGTAATGCCCTCTGTGCCCCCTCCATAGTAGCAATGTCCATTGTGCCCTCTCCATTATAAAAATGCCCATTGTGCCCCTTCACATTAGCAATGCCCATTGTGCCCCCTCCAGAGTAAAAATGTCCATTGTGCCTCCTTCACATTAGCAATGCCCATTGTTCTCCCTCCAAAGTAGAAGTGCCTATTGTGCCCCCTTCACATTAGCAATGCCCATTGTGCCCCTTCCAGAGTAGAAATGCGCATTGTGCCTCCTCCACAGTAGAAATGCCCATTGTACCCCCTCCATTTTGCCCCCTTCACATTTGCAATGCTCATTGTGTTACATAGTTACATATTTAATATGGTTGAAAAAAGACATACGTCCATCAAGTTCAACCAAGAGATAGGTGGGGACGCGAATCCCAGAAGAAAGTGAGACGTTTTCATAAGCATTAGTTTTTTACTTTTAAGAATTCATCTAAACCCTTTTTGAAACTGTCCACTGTTCCTGCTGTGACCACGTCCTGAGGAAGTCTATTCCACAGAGTCACAGTTCTCACAGAAGCTTTGACGCTTCTGGAGACTGAACTTTTTCTTCTTCAGTCGGAGGCAGTGCCCCCTTGTCTTTTGAGCACATTTTACATGGAACAGATTTTCACCGTATTTTTTGTATGGCCCATTTATATACTTGTATAGGTTAATAATGTCCCCCCTTAGACGTCTCTTCTCAAGACTAAATAAATTAAATTATTTTAATCTTTCTTCATAACTAAGACCCTCCATGCCCCTTATCATTTTAGTCGCTCTCCTCTGTACTTTTTCCAGCTGCAGTGCATCCTTTCTATGTAGTGGTGGCCAGAACTGGACTGCATATTCCAGATGAGGCCGCACCAGCACTTTGTAAAGTGGTAGTATTACATCACTGCCCCGCGAGTCCATGCCTCGTTTAATGCATGCCAATATCCTGATGGTCTTAGAAGCAGCTGATTGACATTGCATGCTGTAATTTAATCTACAATCCACAAGTATACCCAAATCCTTCTCTATAAGTGACTCTCCCAGTGCTACATCACCTAGGACATATGAAGCACAGAGATTATTACTACCAAGATGCATAACTTTACATTTGTCCACATTGAACCTCATTTGCCAAGTTGATGCCCAATCACTCAGAGTGTTCAAGTCAGCTTGTAGTGTGGACATCTTCCATAGACTGTACAGTTCTACACAGCTTAGTGTCATCTGCAAAAATATATATGGTGCTATTAATCCCGTTCCTCAATATCATTAATAAATAAATTAAATAATAAAGGGCCCAGCACTGAACCTTGGGGTACACCACTTATAACCTGGAACCATTCTGAATAGGAATCATTGACCACAACACGGTCCTTCAGACAGTTTTTAATACAATTACAAACTATGCTTTCCAAACCAATAGACCTTACTTTACTTATTAAGCGTCTATGAGGGACAGTATCAAAAGACTTTGCAAAATCCAGAAACACTACATCCACAGCCGCCCCTCTGTCCAGGCTACTACTCACCTCCTCATAAAAACAAATCAGGTTAGTCTGACAACTTCTGTCCTTGGTAAACCCATGCTGGTTATCACTTATAATATTATTTATAGTCACATACTCCTGTATATAGTCCCTTAAGAGTTCTTCAAACATTTCTCCCACAACAGAAGTTAAACTAACTGGTCTATAATTACCTGTGGAGGACTTTGATCCTTTTTTGAATATGGGCACCACGTTTGCCTTGCGCCAATCACTTGGCACTGTACCAGTCCCTAGAGAATCCTTAAAAATTATAAACAGGGGCACAGCAATTACTGAACTGAGCTCTTTAAGCACTCTTGGGTGTACATCTGGACCCTGAGATTTGTTCACATTTACCCTATTTAACTTCTCTTGGACCATATCTACAGTTAGCCAATTGAGTATATCACTGGATGTACTAACAGCCCCGGTGCCACAGATATCAGCTCCTTTCTCTTCTTTTGTATATACAAAGCTAAAAAACCTATTTAGGAACTCTGCCTTTTCCTTATCTTCAGTGACTACACCCCCCCCCCCCCTTTTACCATTATTTAGGGACCTACCTGCTCAGACCTAGGTTTTTTAGCATTTATATATTTAAAAAACTTTTTGGTATTTGTTTTGCTTTCTTTTGCTACCTGCTGTTTGTTTTGTATCTTTGCTAATTTTATCTCCTTTTTGCAGATTTTATTAAGTCCCTTGTAATCTTCAAACGCTACAGCTGACCCCTCAGATTAGTATTTTTTAAATGCCCCACTTCTTGTCTTTTATTGCTCTTTTTACAGTAGCTGTAAGCCATGGGGGGTTTAATTTTAGCCGTTTATACTTGTTACCCAAAGGGATACATTTTTTAGTGCAATTACTCAATGTGGATTTGAAGCTCTCCCATTTATCCTCAGTATTATTATGTGACA
Organism: Bufo bufo; assembly: GCF_905171765.1. NCBI lineage: Eukaryota > Metazoa > Chordata > Amphibia > Anura > Bufonidae > Bufo > Bufo bufo. The sequence goes on along the minus strand of NC_053394.1, from coordinate 269,153,001 downwards.
GTAGCTGCTCCCAGTCTTTGCCCTGAAATGCTGCCCTCAACCCAGGGAAATTTTTGAAATTCAGTGTCTTTGCTCTGCCTGACAGAGTTTGCTTTTTATAGTTTAGGGGGAATATAATTATATTGTGGTCACTATTACCTAGTGTTTCTCGAACAGTAACATTACCAACAAGCTCTGCATCATTAGAAATTACCAGATCCAACAGAGCATCGCCCCTAGTGGGAGCTTCTAGAACTGACCCATAAAGTGGTCCTGCAGCAAGTTGAGGAATTTTCTCCCCTTTGCGGTTGAGGCAGAACCATGACCCCAGTCAATGTCTGGGAAGTTAAAATCTCCCATTATGACCAGTGTACCAGCCTGTGCCGCCCGTTTTATTTGGTTATACAGTTGCGTTTATATATCCTCTGTGATGTTAGGGGGTCTATAGATTACACCAAGTATTATTTTTTCTTTGTTTATATCCCTTTGAACTTCCACCTATAAGGTTTCCACATACTCACCATCCTCACACACAATTGCCTCTTTCACACTTGTCTTCAGATCACTCCTCACATACAGGCACACACCACCACCTTTTCTATTGACCCAGTCTTTCCTAAATAGTGTAAAACCCTTAATATTTACAGCCCAGTCATGCGAAGAGTCCAACTATGTCTCAGCCACATCAACTACATCTATGTGTTCTTCTAGTACCATAGCCTCCAGCTCCCCCATTTTGCTAGCTAGACTTCTGGCATTTGTAAAAAAAAACATTTTAAATTACTATTATTTGTAAAGTGATTATCCAGGATTTTTTGGTTACCTTGGTTAATTTTTGTATATAACAGGTTCTTGTTACCAGCAGTTCTATTTTTCATAAATGTATAGTTATGAACAGTCTTCTCCCTATTTTCCTCGCTAACCCCAGTCCCCACTAAATCCCCACTGCCCCCTTCTATAACCCACTCTCTAGCTACACTATCTACCCCCTTATTAGTATGACACCTCCCCCCCCCCCAGATCCTAGTTTAAAAGCTCCTCCAGCCATCTAACCATTTTTTCCCCCAGGGCAGTTGCACCCTCCCCATTGAGGTGTAGCCCATCCATACTGTAGAGCCTGTAACCAACCACGAAGTCGGCCCAGTTCTCCATGAGCCCAAACCCTTCCTTCCTGCACCAGCTACTGAGCCACTTATTTAACTCCCTAAGCTCCCATTGTCTTTCTAGTGACGCTTGTGGCACTGGTAGTATTTCTGAAAATACTACCTTGGAGGTCCTGGACTTGAGCTTCTCACTTAGTTTCCTAAAATCATTTTTAAGGACCTTTCATCTCCCACTGACTTTGTCATTGGTGTCAATGTGTACCATGACCGCCGGGTCTTCCCCAGCCCCACCCAGCAATCTTTCAATCCGATCCGCAATATGCCGAACCAGAGCACCCGGCAGACAACACACTGTTCGGCATTGTGCCCCCTCCAGAGTAGAAATGTCCATTAGGCCCCCTCTGTGTTAAAAAACAAACAAAAAAAACCCACAGTAACTACTCACCTTCTCCCATTCCTGAAGCTCACAGTCCTCTCTCCCCTGCAGACACAGATCGCTCTGCAGGATTGCGTGGGCGGAGCTTATGCAGATTCCCGGACTGCAGGCTCCACTAACACAGGCCGGCAGCGCGATCTGTGCCTGCAGGCTGAATGGTGGAGCAGGGAGAAGGAGAGACGGAGTGCGGGGAGCTGAGTGAGAGGACCGCAGCTCCCTGCACTCCTGCAATGAGCGCTTCCATCTGTATTGATGGAAGCGCTTATTGCTTCTGGACTGTGGACTGCCCCTGACTTAGCACACCACTGCAGGGGTCCAGACAGCTGGCAACCGCGGTCCGGATTCGAACCACGGTCCGCTAGTTGAGTACTGGAAATACCACTTTAAAAAGATCATCAAACTATTGAACATCGAGCAGCAGAATTAAAGATGCAGAAAACATCTCTAACAACCCTAAAACTTCATGATATACACTAGTTGTTAACATCAAACTGCACAAGTCTAACATTAGAAAGAGGTTTATATATTAGATCTATATAAAAATGTACCAGGTGCAGGGGCAGAGTGGGAACTTAAAGTGGCACTGGAAAAAAAAAACTAAAAGTGGCCCATATTGTAGCGGGGTCCAAATTGACAGAAGGTGGGTAACACAAGTAAAAGGGATCAGCAATACAATAGCGCAAAGTACAGTCCCATCAGAACCACATAACAAAGTGCAGCATAACATATTGCACCAAAAGCTGTCCATCTGTGGTGGCCATCAATAGCTGCCATTTTCTTTCTCCTCCTCCAGTTGTCTCTGATTAAGATACGGTGCAGGGGGCTTAGGAGGTGACATGCGGGCCACAGTAGTTGAATTCAGGAGGGTATGTGTGGTCTCTAGCTGGGTACATGAGCACCGGCAACAGAGAGGAGTGCTTGGGCAGCCCCCTGGGCATTGACCCACTGGGAAATTTCCCTGTGAGGTCTATGGCCAATCTGCCCATAGCCAGGTGAAAACTTTTTCTGGGCACTAGTGTTCAGCAAATTGAAGTATCTGAAGTGGACTTCATTATGAATTTCAGGAAAAATTTGATTTGCTGAGAAGCTGAATTTACTTGCACTTCGTGGCAAAGAATACATTTTCCCTGAAATAGCAGTAAAAAAAAAAAACATACCTTATAGATGGATAGTGAGTATTTTTTTAAACTTATTAACTCCTGAGAGCCCTCATTTTTAATCTCAGATGCTGCGATCAGAGAAGAATGCAGCATCTGAGCGGTTCAATGACGAGGGGGCGGCGCAATCGCCGCTCCCTATCATTTTACCCCCCACATACAAAGAAATGTGCTTCATGATGTAAGTAATTCACCACAAAGCAAATTTCTTTGTGAAATTCGGCTTAGCAGCCAAATAGAATTTTCCATAACTTTGCTCATCTCTACTGGGCACATATACTTATATGGTCACCATACTATGGTTCGTAAAAAACGAATCCATAATTTTACTAGCATAACCTGATACTAACTGTAAAGAATGTGGTTGAAATGTTATATAGTTGGGGCTGCTTTGCTGCATTAGGATCTGAGCAGATCACCATAATAGAACTTGCTTTGCTATGAATTTTTGTCAGAGGACTGACGTTCTCCTGAAAGCAGACCTTGCAACAGGACAATGACCCTAATTGTAGTGGAGTTTTTTTCTGGTGATTTGGGCAATGCTAGGTATAAGTGGGACTTAGGCTCATTCAGACGACCGTATCTGTTTTGCAGTCCGCAAATTGCGGATTCGCAAAACACAGATACCAGCCGAGTGCGTTCAGCATTTTGCGTAATGGAACGGCCAGACCTATGATAGAAATGCCTATTCCTGTTCTATCTTTTTTGTGGGGCCACTACGGTTGCAGATAGCACGCGGTGTGCTGTCCGCATCTTTTGGGGCCCCATTGAAATGAATGGGTAGGCATCCGTTCCACAAAATTGCAGAAATGATGCGGACACAAATATACGGTCATCTGAATGAGCCCTTACGGTACATTCACACAAAAGTGAGGGAAAAAAAGGGCTGTTAACACACATCCATTTCCTGGCTTTTTTAACCCTAACCCCTGCAATGCCAACAGTATATATTATCTGCTCTCTCCACACGATGATCAGACATCACAGCGCTGGGAGCGTCAGGCCCTGCTTCCTCCAGTGCAGAGCAAGAACAAGTGTTCCCACGCATGCTAGTAATAGAGTGTTCAATTCTATTACTACAATTTATTTTTATTAGACATATGGTTAAAAACATAGACGAAGAGATGACAGACAAGTGCAAAATAGTGCAGTACAATCCTGGGAGAGTTAATTCAGTATAATAGAGTAATAAGGTAAGCGACCAAAAAATATATATATATATAAATGCCTGTATATAAAGAGGACTCCTATACAAGAGCTACACTTGAAAAAAGTCCACAGTGCAAATAAATGCATTCAGTATGAAAGTGCAAGTGCGTATATGCAGTTGTGACTAGGGGACATAAGGTATAAATCCTCAAGTGTGGCTCTTTCCAAAATGCAATTGTATCTATACCGCTATAAGTAACAAGCGGTAAAGTGCAAGTGCAATATAGGAGATAAGAGGTGAATAGCAAGACCATGTATGGTACAAAAAAGGCAAAGGGCCGCAACAATGATAGTGAAACATGCGGTCCAAACAAAGCAAGGTCACATACCGTTATGGAAGTAACAAGTCCACAGGAAGACTGCACACCCCGACGCGCGTTTCGATTTGAAACCTTCCTCTGGGGGTACCTGTACCCCCAGAGGAAGGTTTCAAATCGAAACGCGCGTCGGGGTGTGCAGTCTTCCTGTGGACTTGTTACTTCCATAACGGTATGTGACCTTGCTTTGTTTGGACCGCATGTTTCACTATCATTGTTGCGGCCCTTTGCCTTTTTTGTACCATACATGGTCTTGCTATTCACCTCTTATCTCCTATATTGCACTTGCACTTTACCGCTTGTTACTTATAGCGGTATAGATACAATTGCATTTTTGGAAAGAGCCACACTTGAGGATTTATACCTTATGTCCCCTAGTCACAACTGCATATACGCACTTGCACTTTCATACTGAATGCATTTATTTGCACTGTGGACTTTTTTCAAGTGTAGCTCTTGTATAGGAGTCCTCTTTATATACAGGCATTTATATATATATATATTTTTTGGTCGCTTACCTTATTACTCTATTATACTGAATTAACTCTCCCAGGATTGTACTGCACTATTTTGCACTTGTCTGTCATCTCTTCGTCTATGTTTTTAACCATATGTCTAATAAAAATATACCTTTTTAGCTTAATAGTTCTCAGTGTTGCTTTGTTGGTTATCTAATTATTTACTGAGTTAAGCTCTAGTTAGGGGCTTCATTAGTTTTCTATGCCACTCTTCATGTAACCTATTTCTGCACTTACTACAATTTATTGTAGGATTTCAATACAGATCAAGAATTGATATGTTCACATATGCTATGACATTAAACATTCATCTGTACTGTAATGTATTCTTACTTTTTCAGTGGTGCTTTAAAGGCCATTGCATCTGGAAGACGCCAGAGCAATCTTATACTCAGGATGGAGGATGGAGTTCATGGTCAAGATATGGATCCTGTTCTCGGACATGTGGAGGAGGAGTACGTTCCCGTGGAAGGCAGTGCAACAACCCACCGTAAGTACCATAGACATTTTACCTACTTTTGAAGAGCATTTTTATGTGAAAGGTCCCCAGGTGATCTGATGACTTGTGATGAGCCCTCATTGTAAAATGAATTCCTAGTTTACTACCCATTCAAGCTGCTTTCTAATCTGGCTAATAAAATCTGGCTAATAAAATACTTATCTCTGTTACAAAACTAAGCTTTTCTAAGACATACAACCCCTTTAAAATGTGCATGCGCTACCCTGATGTCTGCTTCTAAGAGAAACTGATTTGGAAAAAAAGAATATTTCCATAATGTGGCCTCCACTGGAGGATGCCTCTATATGTATCCGTATGAATCTGGTAGTATATGGAGGTCCAGTAGAGCACCACAGACAGTGGAGTCCCACAAGGTGAAGTATACTCATGATTGCTTTTATATACAGTATGAAGATTGTGTCACCCTAGTGAGCTTTGGAAAGGATAAACTAATATATAATTATAATAATGAAGAGACCAAACAAACATCACAGCTCCTTCAAACAGCTGATTAGTAGGGGTGCCAAGTCCTAGACCACTAATGAGATACTAATGGCCATCAATATTTTGGTCCTGGAAAATACCTTTAAAGAGTACCTTGACCAGTCATTGAGTTTTCATAAGATAACAAGATACAGATAGTAGTGATGTGTACTGTAAAATATATTGCTTGCAGCGATATAAACTATGGGATTGTTACTAAATCCATGTGTCTATGGGAAGGAGAGAAAGCAGAAAGACATTTCTACACTAATTGAATGTGGTGAGAGTACTATATTCCAATATTCCTGTGGAATGGAAAACCTTGGTAATTTGGAAAGGATGTTCATTTTTCCATATGAGGTTTGGGAAAAAATGTGGGCATTTTATGAAATGTGTACAGTGAGAAAGTCCTACTACTGCCTTGAAATAGAATCTCTAGTCTGCAGTTTAGTCATACAGAGGTTGAAGTCAGGTGAATATGATTTATATATCCGGGGGACATTTTTCCATGAAGGAAACTTTCACACGGTCAGTATTTGGTCAGCATTTTACATCAGTATTTGTAAGGCAACACATGAGGTGTAACCTACAGAGTAAAAAAAAATTATGCTATCACACTACATCTTTTTCTTGGCACGTTTGGGCTTGTAAATAAAATTGGTGCAAAATTCATGAAAGTGTTTTTTTATGGGTGGTATATTTTAGTCATACACCATTTTTTGTGCTTTTCCTGTATGAAGATGCCTGAAAAAAGGACACAATCAGAGTATGCTGCAATTAAAGAAAAAAATCACAGACAAAAAGTTGGCCAAAGTATCCTTAAATGGGTTATCCCATGATTAATGTAAACAATGAAAATCAGACATCATATAGTACATGACAACCTCTTTCTAACAAAGCTAGAATCAGCCCTGTACCTCACATGGGTCCAGAGATCTCCACATTCATTGCTCCAATTGTTCTGCTAGATTTATTTCTAGCTGGCAGCTCAGAGGGTGTATCCTTTCTAAGAGGATCCTCTGGTGTGCCCAGGTTCTCAAAAGGTCCAAGAGAAAAATCCCATTTGGAGCTGCCTTTGGAGCCAATCACTTGCCACCAAGGTCTATTTCTTTGATTCTAAACCTATTAGACCTGATTTATATAGAGTTTGGGCCGAAACAATAATTTCCTCTGGTGGGCCCAAGGAATATCAGTCCAACACTGTCTTTTGGGCAGACCCCCTATGTGATAGGACCTGCAGGGTGAAGCATACTTACCTGCTCCACGCCGGTGAGCCTTGGTCCGACCCTGCCACCGCTGCCTTGCTTAAGTCCCTGCTGGTAAACTTGTTTGATGTGGGCCACAGCGGTAACATGTCCTCCATGCGTCATTCCTAGAAACTGTCATCGCTATAAAACTCTGAGAAATCATTCAGTGAATTTTTAAGAGCAGTAGTGGTGTAACCACCCATGTGATGTGCCACCCATCTACATGTGCCCTGTTGTTGTTATTCTTGTTTGACATCATTGTATATTATACATTTTATATTATCCATCTACATTTTCCTGGAGACACACACTCGATCTCTCCCTTTGTGTCCCCATCCTGAACATAAGCTGGCCATATTGATATACTATAGAGAGAAACATGAACATCTTTGTCCACCATCAGGGGAAAGAAGGAATTGACTGGTTGGGTTTTAATAAGTGGCATCAGATGTGCCTATAGGTTACTTAACCATCTTTCCCAGCTGAAATAAACATGCACACTTGTTTGATCCAAGCATTCAGCTGAACATTAGTTTATGTCCACAGCAAGCTGTGTTACTGGACATCCACACAATTTGCGGAAATTTTCTGCAGCAGGAAATCTTCAGAGCACTCCCGGAATTTAATAGCTCCAAAATCCGCACATGCAGTGTAAATGCTGCATTCAACCTCTACGGTGAAATTTAAAGTGGAAATCCACACCAAAGATCACGTTATGTATAGATTCTGCAATGTGTCCATGAGATTTTTTTTTTAAATCCCACACACATTCTGGTTATTGTAAATGCTGCAGATTTTCATCACTCAGCTCTACCATGTACCTTTAATACCCCTCAAGAACCGCTTTAGTTTAGTTTTCTATAAAAAAAAATACATTTCAGTTAAATTTCCATAAAGTAATTCCTAAATATCATCTATGTCAAATCTACAAATGCTGTTCCTGACCTGTACTAAAACCTTTTTTAAACAATGAATGCCATTGTTTTATTAGAGTACCGACTGTTTCTACATTCAAAGGGTTGAGTTGTGTATTTCTTTAAGGCATACCAGAATCATTCCAAGGGCATCTGCAAAACATTTAAACCAATCATTGCCATGCCACTCCGAGAAGACTTCCAGACAATCCACTGAATTGAAAAATAGTTTAATATTTCATTTGTGAAATGGTATGACTCAGCAGGTGCTTACATGGAATCAATGGCTGACAGTCTCACATGCTCAATTTGGGGACCAGATCCCTAGCTTGTGTGCCTAACACTTGTGAGTAATCTTTCAAATTCCACTTCAGTGAAATGTAAGCATATGTTATGCTTCTGGTGGTTCTTTCTTCTCAGCAGAGCCACATCTGTGTGCTCTTTTTGTTCTTTCTCCACCATATTTTCGGATTACATAAACACAGACTTGGCATAAGGCATATAGCAAAACAATAAATTTTCAGAAAGTTGTGATTTATTGAAGGCAAATGTTAATATAGCTCAAAGCCATCATTTGCTGTTTCAACTGCTTCTACTTTCTCAGATATTATTTCTTCTTTTTCTTGCAACCTCATTTATTCTGCCATATGTCATCACAAGAGTTAACGATTCAAATTTTAAGACGATTGAGCCTTGAACATACTTATATTTCTAGGTTACCATAACACATCTTCTATGTTAAGGGGATCATTTATTAAGACCGACATTTTAGAGTGGAGTCTAAAAGGAGAAGTCGATGATGGACATAAAGAGTTTTTTACCTATGTAACAAATTATATATGTATATTATCTGTAATCTGTATTGGCCGCCAACTGATATCGATTCTCATCTGAAGAACCCTATGTAATAGATTTTATCTTTCATACAATCCATTTGCTACGATGGTGAGGGGCTTCAGACTATGAAACAATGAACCCACCAAATATAAATTATGAATTAGACTGATGGCCATATTGAAGGGGTTTTCCAGGATTTAACTACTGATTACCTATCCTTATGTCAGTTCATAAATATGATACTGGAGGGGTCTGAGACCCGCACCCCTGGCGATCAACTGTTGTGCTTAAAATAGGCACTGGAACTTCAGAGATCTGTCCACTGTGTAGTGGAAGGAGCTGGTTATTACTGCAGCATTGTTCATATTCACTTCAGCGAGAGGAGTGTTACAGTGACCAGCACTGCCCGCTATGCCATGGGTGGAGCTGTGTAGTTCCAGCACCGGAGCAACTCTCGAACAGCTGATAGGTAGAGGTGCTGTGTGTCGGACCTCCCCCGCCAATCCAATATTAAGAACACCTTTAACAACCATATACTTTATGTAGCGTTGATGACAAAATCAGAATCAGTCCTTTGAGACCAGGAATGCATTTCTAAAACCTTTATAGGTGAATCTTTTTCTTTTTTCTTTCTTTTTTTAAACCATAACACCCCAATTACACATTTGATTTTACAGATTTTACAAAAACTGGAAAATAGAATAAACGTACCTATGTGTGATATGCTAACCCAAATACCTAGTCTTATAATATTAATAAAAAGTACACATTTTACTTTCCATTTATGATTATTTTGTGACAAATATAATGATTCATGTGACTTTTTTGTGACATAATGAAAATACTGTTTTAATATGTATAGAATAACTTAGCAACGTGTCCCTGATTGTCCAGAAAATGTAGACACAAGAGCAGGCCTCCTTCCAACAAATTATATGCTCCCACTGTTTGGTTTAAGAGGTTATCTCAACTCTACAACATCAAAAAAGGAGAATCACTGTTTGGCACTTCCCTTTATGATCCAGAGCAGAGGGACACGAACACATAGCATTTTATCCCTGCCAGAAATGGTTCACCCCATGTATTACATGGATGTCCTTTCATATGGAATACTACATGTCTATAGAAGATGCTAAAGGGATAATGAGCAGTCACTGGAAACTTCAGCAACTGTAATTAGAAAATAACTTTCAAAGGGTTGTCCCAGAATGACTGTTACTTCTTCCACAGTGGGTAGGGATACAAAAAGAACAGAGGGCCAGGGTCCACTATTGAAAATAGCAGTGGTCGAGCATGCACATTTTCGCTTCAATGTCTTGGGGGTTTCTGAAGATAACCAAGTACAGAGTTTGGCTATCCATAGCAATCCCATTAAGTCTGAACAGAGCAGCAGTACTTGACCATTGACCTATTCAAATGGGAGACATTGAACCCCCATTCTGGTAATAGGTGGAGGTGCCAGAAGGATCCCCAGCAATTAGACACATCCCTTATATTAATAGGTCAAATACATTGTCTTACTGGGTACTATGTTTAAAAACGAACAAAAGCAATAATGTACTGTAAAGTATTTTTGTGCATCTCTAACCCCTTAGTCTCATGGACTGTTTAGGAGAAAGAGAATGATGACCCAATACTGTCATAACCCAGGGCTACTAAAACATTTATTATAAATTGTGTTGTGCAGACCAGCGTATGGAGGTCGTGACTGCCTGGGTCCTACCTATGAATATCAGATGTGCAACACTGAAGAATGTCGAGGACCATTTGAGGATTTCCGTGCTCAGCAGTGCTCCCAGCGAAACTCATACTACAACGCACCAAAACACCAAGCACACTTGGCTTCCCTATGAACATCATGATGGTAAAACACCTTCAGAGACATGTTTTATATCAATAGGTCACTATTATTTGAATAATGTACATTGTCCATTCACATCTGATGATGTTTTGATGAAAGCAGATACAGTAGAAACTGTAAAACAGAAAATAGACAAAAGATGGAAGTCAACCAAAATTTGAATAGCGCATCAGTTTGAGCTACTGAACTGGCTGCAATCTATTGTGTCTGATTACTATTTCCCCGATGTCAGGGGAGAATCTGGATGTCCCTATTAAAAATAAAATTGCCATCAGATCTTTGGTTTTAAAAAAAACATCTTATGTCTATGACCTAAATTACTATTGTTAAATTCTATTACTAAGGATAATGGCTGTTTAATGGCAGAAGAAAATTTGGGCACATCACAAATTAGCTGGTTGCCCAGGAGTTTTCCATGATATAGTGTTAAAAGGGCGGTTTTCGTCTCATATCCGTCAAACTCTGTAGCTATTTATATTCTAACCTGCTTTCCCCTACAGATGAACAGAAATGTGAACTTATATGCCAGTCTAAAGAAACGGGAGATGTGGTTTTCATGAATCAGGTGGTCCATGATGGTACCCGTTGTAGCTACAAAGATCCTTATAGTGTTTGTGCCAGAGGAGATTGTGTGGTGAGTGCTCAGCCTCTTAAATAAATCATCAATGTACTAAAGGGAATACACAGGTTATAAAACCCATTTTCATAAATCCTGTTATGGAATTCTCAGCTAATAGAGAGAGATTCTCTGTTCAGGATCCTTATATCTTGGCCAGAGTGGCAAGAGCTTAAAGAGGACCTTTCACCACTCCTGACATGCCTGTTTTAATAGCTTATGCATCCCCATGTAATAACAATTCTGGAACATCTACTCTTATGACTCTAGGATTGTGCCATTCCTCTATTATTTCAGCTATAAGTTATGAAATGTATTGCTAGCAGTCAGCAGTAAGGTACAGAGGGGAGGTAACCAGTTGGGGGGGTGTACCTGCATAGAATCACTCCATCCAATCAGTGCTGCCATTTTCAGACTGTGTAGGTACACTCCCCCAACTTGTTACCACCCCTCTGTACCCTTACTGCAGACTGCTAGCACTTCATTCATAACTTCTAGTAGAAATAATAAAGGAATGGCACAATATACAGACATAAGACTAGATGCTCAAGATTGTTATTACATGAGGAATGCATGAAGCTATTAAAACAGGCAAGTCAGGAGTGGTGAATAGGTCATTTTTAAAAGGATTGTCTGCTTTCTTAAACTGATGAACAATCCTCAGGTCATCAATATATCCCGTCATTAATATAAAAAAGCGTACAACCCCTTTAACCACTGCCCGACCGCCCATTGACTATAAACGTTCTGGGCGGTTGGGGTTTATCTCTGATAGGACATTTCGGAATGTCCGTTCAGAGATGTCAGTGACAGCAGGGCACCCCAGAGAGAAGGTAGGGCCCGTTCTTGAATGTCCCTGCCTTCTAGATCTCTGTATACACAGCGCTGAATGAGCACTGTGTATACAGCTGAGAAAGCGGTTTTGCCACTTCCTGTTCCGACACGGTGGTCATGTGACCGCCAGGGCGGAGGAGTGCAGGAGCTTCCGGGTCTTCCAAAGACCTTGATCAGCCCTGCACTGAGGCTGTATAGTATAGTATTATGCTGTACAGCCTCTCTGGGGGGTGTATTTCCCCTGTAACTGGGGCTACTACGTTACAGGGGAAATCAATAGTTCTAAAAAAAAAAATTAAGTTAAACGTCCCCCAGAGGTCTTATGGGGGACAAATGGGGGACACAAAGTGTAAAATAAAAAAATAAAAAATAAAGTGTTTTTAAAAAAAAAAAAGTTTCAGGAAACACTGTAAAAAAATTAAATAAATAAACATTGCGCCAAAACAGATTTTTTTGTTAGCTCACCTCCAAAAAACATAATGTTAATCAATTAAAAAGTCGTAGTACCCCAAAATGGTAGCAAAAAAAGTCACCTCATCCCACAAAAAATGAGCCCCACACAAGACCATAACCAGAAAAATAAAAAAAAATATGGCTGTAAGAAAATTGCAACACAAAAATATGATTTTGTTTTTTCTAAAAATGCTCTTATTGTCTAATATATATATATATATAAAAAATAAATAAAAATAGACATATTTGGTATCAACACATCCGTAACAATTGGCTCTACAAAAATATCTCATGATCTACCCCCATCAAGTGAACAGTGTAAAAAAAATAATAATAAAATTATGCCAAAACAGCTTTTTTTTGTCACCTCACAAAAACATAAATCAGTCATATCAAAAAGTCATATGTACCCAAAAATGGTAGCAATAAAAACATCAACTCGTCCCACAAAAAATAAGCCCTCACACAAGACTATAGCCAGAAAAATGAAAAAAAATATAGCTCTAATAAAATGGCAACACAAAACATGATTTTTTGTTGTCTAAAACATGAAAATAAAAAAACTAACTAGACAACGACCAGCTCTATAATAATATCACATGATCTACCCCATGAGGTAAAGTACCAAAAAAAGCAGTTTGGTGTCATTTTTCAATATTTTTTTTACGACTTCACCTCCCAAAAAATGCAATAAAAAGCAACCAGAAAGCCAAATGTCCCTCAAAATGGTGCCATAAAAACGACAGCTTGTCCCACACAAAATAAGCACTCAGTTATCGCTCCTAAAAACCATGACAGAAAATTCCATGTTAGAAATCTTTTGCGAAAAAGAAAGTTTGGACCCTAAAGCACCATTTTCTTGTAAAAAAAAATGTATTTTTCATTTTCACACCCAAGTATTCAAAATTATATGAAACACCTGTTGAGTGAAGTGCTTGCTACGTCCCTTAAAAATTTCCTGTGTGGTATAGTTTACAAAATGTGATCACTTTTTCTTTTCACTGTGGGGATACCTCAGGGTCTCTTCAAATGAAACATGGTGCCCAAAGACCATTCCAGCAAAACCATATGGCGCTCCTTGCCTTCTGTGCCCTGTCGTTTTCCCAAACATTGGTATATGACCACAAAATATAGAGGTTTTTTTTTGTTGTTAACCCTGAAAAAAAAATATTAAAATGGAAAATCTGCAAAAAAAAGTGAAATTTGAAATTTCACCTCTATTTTGCTTTAATTTCCTGTGGAATATCTAAAGGGTTAACAACATTTCTAAAACCAGTTTTGAATAAGCTTGAGGGGTGTTGTTTCTAAAATGGAGTCATTTATGGTGGTTCTATTATGTAAGCTTCACAAAGTGACTTCAGAACTGAACTGGTCCTTAAAAAAGTTGACTTTGGAAATTTTCTAAAAATTAAAAAAAATTGCTTCTAAAATTCTAAACCTTCTAACGTTCTAAAAAAAAAAAAATTTGCACTTACCAAAATGATGCCAACATAAAGTAGACATATGGGAATGTTAATTAATGATTTTTTTTATTTTTTTAATGAAACATTTCTGACGGGATTTAATCTCACAACCTTCCAAATTAGAGCCAAGAACTTTAACCACTGCGCTATACAGTTAGATGTTAACCTGCACTGAATGATACTTCTGCTGTATAGGAATACTTTCTACATGACAAACTACTATGAGTTTTTTCTGATATAGTTAATCATTCAGCTTATAGCTGAGTGGTTAAGATTGTTGCCTCTAATGTAGAAGGTTGTGAGTTCAAATCCCTGCAGAAACTTTTCAGAAATAGAGGCTAAATTAGATTTAAATACACTGGGTGTCCCCAAGCACTGACTCCATATATGGACATAGCTATACATGGAGTCAGAGCAGGGACTCCTAACCCGTGGACTCACACTGGGAGATTCCCTCACTGTACAGTGATCTTCTTCATAGAACTCAGTGGGACCCGGCACCCTCCCCTCTTCAGAACAAGGGGTGCCTGGTTTAATGCTCAGTTTCTCCCGTTGACTTCCATTGAGCATTGCAAAGTGTTCTACTCGAGCACCAGAGCACCCGAGCACTTTGGTGCTCGATTAACACTACTAGCAAGCCGCCTGGAAGGAGCTGCTGCCCGCCCGCTGCCCCTGTGAAGATTGTTGCCCTCCTGCCACCCCTGTGAAGACTGCTGCCTGATTGCCGCTTGTGGTGAAAATCGTTGACCTGCCATGTGGTCCAGTCTACTACTTACTATGGTTCATCTGCTTGCGGAGCTCCGGAGGTGCGCTGGGAGCGGGGACATGTCGGCCAGGCTGGAAGCCTGTCTGCGGGAAATTGCACCTCCCTCGTCTGAGGAGATGGAGTCCGGTGCTGTGGAGGACCTGGGCGCTGCGGCAGATATGGTGCTGGATAAGGGAGCTCCTCCTGTTTTACCTGCGCTGCACTCCTCTCAGTGGGAGAGGAGGCAGCGCACCCGTTTCTCTCCTTCCCCTTCCAGGTCCACCAAGGAGCGGCCAGCTGCAGATGCCTAAACAGGAAGTATCTGCAAGCTGATGTCGTTACTTCCGGATGTGCACCAGAGAATTCCGCCCCCAGGAACATTGGTCGGCTGTCGGGTTCCGCTTTCCCTGTGCAGATTCAAGATTCCCAGGTGACTTCTTCAAGGGATGCTGGCTTGGGAGGGATCGTCATCTGCGGCAAGGCAAAAGAAGAAACGTCAGCACCGGGACTCGGGTGCCTGCCGCTGCAGTGTCCATCCCAGCAGCTCCACTCCGTGTTGAGCAGCAGGGGGATGCAGGCACGGAAATTCCTCCAAGGAGCCCTAGGATCTTTTCTCCTTCTCAGGGTCCGGACTGGAGAATGCGTTGAATGGTGAGTGCCTGAATGGGCTGGCCCCTGTGTATTGCGTCCCTTTCGGGAGTATTGTCCTCATTAAGGGAATTGGTTCCCTCTTTATCTCCTCCTGCTGGACCAGCTACTTTGGGCGGATGATGTTGTGAGCGCTTGGCGGCCTGTCGAGCGCGGGGGGTGAAGAGGTTTCGGACAGTGGGGATTCTCTCCCAGTTCCTCTAGTTGTTGAAAGAAAAGGGGTGGTGGAGGAATGTTATAAGGAGTCGCTTCTCTGTGACATTTCACCTCTTGGTTTTCATTTGCGTCCAAGGAGTTTGTCATGAAATTAGAAAAAAAGGAGGATAAGTCAAAGGAAGATAGGAGACGTCCGATCCCTCTGACCTTTAATAATTGGTTGCAGGTTTATTGTATATTTTGTAGCGTTATAGACAATGTTCTAGAGGCATATTAAAAATTTTGGAGGTATCGGGTGGTTTAGCTATAATGAGGTGTTAGGTTGTCAGTGTACCCTAGCATGAGTTGTGGCACAAAGGATGTGGGTTTGTGGCTTAATTTATGGTGCTGCAGTGTACATCCTTTTCGGCTCATAAGCAGCAGCCCTCTTTTATGGTACAGCAGTCTTCGGGGCTAAAGAAGGCACGGCTTTGCATTTAATAAAGCGCAGTATCGATGGCCTGCCTCCTGTAAGTAACGTCACGAATGTGCATTTTGTGGGGGCAGCCATCTCATGGCGTGGTATTTTAAAAGAGCTAATTTACCCACTCGGCCATCTACAAAATAATTTTTTGCAGAGTCTGAACTTCAGTAACATTGGAGAGCATGCGTCCGTGGCTAGAGCAATATCTAAGTTGCAAGAATGCGGATCTGCTTCTTGATGGCTTTTCAGTAGGTTTTAGATTACCATTATTTG
The DNA here is from genome assembly GCF_905171765.1 of Bufo bufo. NCBI lineage: Eukaryota > Metazoa > Chordata > Amphibia > Anura > Bufonidae > Bufo > Bufo bufo. The sequence continues at coordinate 269,136,790 of NC_053394.1, read as the reverse complement.
CTGGAGTAGGTTGTGAGTGGGTAAATAATTTATCATCTGTTACACAGCTTCCTTTGGTAGTGCAGGAGAAATTCCAGAAGGAATTGGCTGCGAACAGGATGGCTGGTCCTTTCCCGTTTCCTCCTTTTCTGATTTTTCACATTTCCACCTTAGGTGTGGCGCCTAAAAATGAGCCTAAAGCTTTCCGTTTAATTCATCATTTGTCTTTGCCCAATGGGGCAATTGCTGAATGATGAGATTGATAAAGCATTATGTTCGGTGAAGTACGCTACTTTTGATTCAGCAGTGGATATAGTGCGTAGTTTTGGAAAAGGGGGCATTAATGGCGAAAGCGGACATCCAGTCGGCTTTTCGCCTATTACCATTACATCCTTCTGCTTTTAGTTCACTTGGTTTTCATTTTCAAGGTTCCTTTATTTTGATGTGTTTGCCGATTGATGTTTCTTTATCTCTTTATTGAAGTTTTCTCATCTTTTTTGGAGTGGGTGGTTTCAGTACTGAGCATTGTGTTTAGATGATTTTTTGTTTATTGGTCCGGGTGAGTCCTCTGTTCAGATTTATTAAATTCATTTTTTCTTATTTGTTCAGAGTTCGGTGTTCCTTTGGCGTCTGATAAGACAGTTTTTCCGGTTACTTGTTTGGAATACTTAGGCATTGTCAATTGATCGGTGAAAGGGGAGTTTCGTCTTCCGTTGTTAAAGGTTAATAAAATACGTTCTGCTACGTATATCTGAATTGTTGGGTAAGGAAAAAGCGACAGTGATTCAGTCAGTGTTGGGTTTGTTGGTTATGCCCACAGGTTGTGTTTTCTGTCGGCAGTTGGCTAGAAAAAATTCAGGTGTGCGTATCCCTTTTTTTCATGGGCGATTGTGTAAAGAGGTTAAAGAGGATCTGTCCATTTGGTAGAGTTTTTTCAGGCAATATAATAGTTGTTTCTTTTGGCAGGAGGAATTTGTGTCTGCTCCTACTCTGGATTTGTTTACGGATGCGGCTGGTGCTTGTGATTTTGGTGAATTCTGGGGGGGCCATTGGTGTACTTCTAAATGGCACCCATCATGGGTGGCGAATGGGGTAACAAAGAATATTGTGCTATTGGAATTGTTTCCCAGTGGTGGTGTCGTTAGTTCTATGGGGACAGTTTTTCTCTAATAAGCGAATTTATCTGCATACTGATAATAAATGGGTTTTATTTGTAGTTAATTGGTTTATCGTCACAAATGCCCGTTAGTTGTTAAATTGTTACATCATCTATTGCTTCTTTGTTTTAAAAATTGAATATTTGGGTGAAAGCACGTCATATTTCCGGGTGTGGATAACTCTATTGCTGGACTCGCTTTCCCTGTTTTAAGTTTCAGAAGTTTCGCATGTTGATGAGTAGGGTCGACATGGAAGGGGATGTGTGCCGCTTTATCTTTGGAATCTGATTTGGTCCTAGGTATGTCTTATCTGCAGTCTTCTGTGGCCCCTGCTACTTGGTCTGATTATGTGCGTTCATGGGGTTGGTGGTGTCATTTTGCGGCTGATAAGGGTTGGTCTCCTTTTGTAGGAAGTGAAGTTTCGGCGTTAGCTTTTTATTTATCGCTTTTTAGGAGACAACTAGCTCATTCTACGGTGGTTCGGGTTTTAGCTGGTGTTTCCTTTTTTCTTAAGGTCTTGGGCGCCCCTGCGCTTTTGAATCATTTTATGGTGAAGCAGATGCTAAAAGGTTATAGGAAAGGGAATTGTTCCCCTGATAGCAGGTTCCCTATTTCCCCTAGTTTGTTATGTTCACTGTGTGGCATTACGTCTTCAGTTTGTGTTAGCGATTTTGAGGCGCTGTTTTTCTCCACTGCGTTTTCTTGCATGTTTTTTGTAGCCTTTTCGGATCAGTGAGCTATTGCCGAAAAATAGGGGATCTGAGCTTGGTCTGACATTACAAAATGTGCATATTCACAGTACTTATGCTTTATTTTTTCTTCCAAATTCTAAATTCAGTGTGGCCAAAATCAAGGCTGGGGCAAATTTGCCCAGTAAGTATGTTATCGCAATATTGACAACCGTTAGCCAGCTGGTGGGTATTTGGTGTTTTATCCATGAAAACTCCTCTACGTTAACGCAGTATCAATTTCGCTCTGTTTTTTCCAAATGTCTACGGGAGCTGGGTTTAGAGAGTTTCAATTTTACGTCACACTCTTTTAGGATTGGGAGCCACAACTACGGCGGCTCAGTCCTGGTTTAGGTTAAATCGGTAATTAAATAGATTGTGAGGTGGTCTTCTAGTCGTTTTGATCTTTATATTCGGCCATCCCTTAATGTTGTCTAATGTTGTGTCTGTTTCTCGGTAGCCTTCACAGAAATCACCGTATGGATTGTCGGCCATTCCTTTGTGCATTGGGACCATGAAAGAAGCGGTGAAGAGATCATATGGTGATAACCTCTCCTTCTCAACGGATGACGTCTGGGTTTTCGGGAACAGGGTTAGGGGACTACGTTGGGAAGGTTTGATGGATGTCATTCTTGAAATGTGCTCTCTGTATCCTGATCCTAACATTATTATTTTTCATGCGGGTGGTAATGATGTCGGTAAGATGGGCACCATTGATTTAGCATTTTGCATGAAGTGTACCATGGTGAGAACTAGGCGTTTGTTTCCGGACTCCTGTCTCGTTATTGTGTCTGTCTTATGCGAACTTTAAGTATCTGGATAAAGTTAGAATTCGATAAACAGAATTATGGCCTTTATTTTGCAGATAAGATTCATCTTTCAGATATTGGTTTAGATATTGGCGAGTGGAATAGAGTGGAATAGATGATATGGTAATTTGGTCCAGTTTATGGCTGGTCTAATCTGTGGTTAAGTAAGTTTTATGGTTGTTATATATTATGTTAAGTTATTCTTCAATAAAGTTGGCCGTGGCCTAATTTATTCCACTTAAATTTTGTGTCCATGTTTTTTATTAATTTATTATTGTTTTAATCGGTTGGGTTTCTTATGTGATTTATAATCCCATGTATTCTGAACATCCAAAGTGTACTGAGAATGAAAGATTTCACCAGAAAACTTGTCAGCCGAGCTGTTCCTAACTCCTCTCCTACAGGTCTTGTAGTCATACCACTAGTTGTATACTCAAGGAATCTATTTCCTCGTGTTTGCTATAGCACCCTCCACTGGTGAACAATGATAGCTAAATATCACATACTTACATGTGTCCTGATATGACCTCTCTTTGCAGGGAAGTGTCCAGTTAAAGTGTGTATCAGATTTTTAGGGAAACCCACTGAAAAATCTTAATTTATATTACTGGCTATGGGAATGCTATACAGACTATGAAAATAAATATTAATTACAGCCATTGTGTTATTTAAATTCACAGCTGCCACCTTGTGGATGGATGGAAGTTGCTCCAGAATTAGTGGCAATTAATGTAAACTTTAAATATTACTTTATCCATTTTGTTCCATAATATATTAGGCAATGTACTGCCAAAATAGGGGCACTTTGTAGTCTGGATCCCTTGACAGTACCTGTTAATACACATACTAGAATAGCATATTTTTCTTTTTATTTATATTTCCTTCTTTCTTGAGTTCACAGAGCATTTTTTTTGCACTAAACGGTAATGTGTCATTACCGGCAGGACTGGAATGACAGATATGATAGATAGATAGATAGATAGATAGATAATAGATTGATAAATATGAGATAGATAGATAGATAGATAGATAGATAGATAGATAGATAGATAGATAGATAGATAGATAGATAGATAGATAATAGACAGGGGCGGATTGGGAACTTAAAGTGGCCCTGTTTTGTAGTCGGTCCAAATTGATGGAAGGCAGGACCAACACAAGTAGGCGGGGCAAGCAATACCTTATTGTGGCACATTATACCACCGCAACAGAGCAAATACCTCAGTCCCTCACAAAATACTGCCCCCATCAGCACAAAATACATCCCCAAAAACTTCCAGTGGCCAGCTGTGAGGAGGGCTCAGGCGGCCCCTTGGGCATCGGCCCACCAGGAAATTTCCCTGTAAGGTCTATGGCCAATCCGCCCCTGATAATAGATACTTGTATTTTCTTGCTGTCCCTATAAAAAAGTATATACATGAAACCCTATGCTATAGTATGGATATTTATAGTTAATGAAAAACACACCTCTGCTGTCTGTACTTATATAGACAGACAACTTATCTATTCCCTCCTGACCTTTGCACAGATCACAGGGCATGTCTAGAAAACTCTCCCAATCAGTGAACTCCTCTCCTGTCCATTGTGTCTATGGCTCATGGTGGCCGCTATAAAGCATCTTCTTAATGCTGATAAGCAGGGGCGTAACTAGAAAAGGCTGGCTGTCACAGACTGCCCCCCCCCCCCCTCATTCTGCCTGAACATTAACATCTACTATGTCCATGTGATAGTTAAAGGGGTTGTCTGGTTTGCTCATATTGATACCCAATTCTCTGACCAGGCCATCAATATCAGATAGTGGGGGTGCCGGCAATGGGACCCCCACCGTTCTGATATTGATGTCCTAACATGAACATAGTTCATCAATTTAAGAAAACAAGACAACCTCTTTAAACTTTTTTTTTTTTCCTTTAAGGCAAGGATTCTTTTAGAATAATAAAAACAATGTATACTCACCATCCTGAACTCTGTCCATTCCAGCACTGCTACTCCAATCTTCTTCTCTGCTGCAGCCATGATGTCATATATTGGCTGCAGCGATGATGTGCCTGTGACCACTATAGCAGAATAAAATATTAAGTATTGGTGTATTATGTTACACCAGACCAGACCCGTAAATTCATGAACCGACCCCAGAACCCTTTATTATCAGACCTCAAACCTGCAATTACTGTGTAAACTGTATATTGATGTAGCAGAGGAAGAGTGCCTGTTGCTTATCGCTTACGTGATATAATTATAGCCATGAGAATTGCCTTTATTTTGTGGGTCAGAGTGATTATGGTGATACTAACCTTATGTGTTTTTTTGGGTGTTTTCCTACATTTGCACAACAAAAACTTTTTTTTTTTTTCTTGCCATAACTGAATTTTTACATTGAAGGAGCTGAGTGAGGGCATTTTTACTTTGATCACTTTTTATTCTTTATTCTTTGGCGGTGAGGTGACAAAAATCAGCTTTTCCTTTAATTTAATTTTATTGTGTTAAATACAGGATAAAAAATGTACCGTGGTCCCTCAAAAGACAATAAGACAATATTAACCCCTTCCTGATGGAGCAATTTTCTTTTTTTGCGTTTTAGTTTTTTACTTCCTTCCTTCTTGGAGCCATAGCTTTTTTATTTTTCTGTTCACATAGCCGTATGGGAACGTTTTCTTTGTGGGACATGTGGAACTTTCTATTTGCACTGTTTAGTATTGGCACCGTTTAGTATTTAATACCTGGAAAAAAAATTCCAAATGTTGTGGAATTGGAAAAAAAAATATGCAATTCCGCCATAGTTTTATGGGTTTTGTTTTTACGGCGTTCAGTATCCGGTAAAACTGACTTGTGCTCTTTATTCTCTAGGTCTGTACCACATTTGTATAGTTTTTCATTGGCATATTCTGATGATCTTTACTTTTTATTGATACCATTTTGGGGTGTATATGACTTTTTGATCATTTTTTATTCAGATTTTTAGTGAGATGTAGCGATGAAAAAATTGGACAAATTTTTTTCATACGGCGGTTTCACAGTATGGGAATCCACAGTATGGGATAGGTTTTTTAATAGTTTAAGAGTACAGCTGTTTTTGGACTTGGCAATGTCTATGATGGGCTTTTTTTTTGGGGGGGGGGGGGGGAGGGGGACTTTAATTTGAAATTTTTATAAAAAAAAATTAAAAACCTTTTTTTAAGCTCAAAAATGGACTGCAATTTGCATAAAGTAATGCCATTTTATCCATATACAAATATTGGTATGTTACAATTCATTTTTGTCACCTGCTGGCCTAAATTGTAATATAACAGTAATACGCCTAGAAGCATAGTATAGGCTCTGGCTTATTACTTCAATGGAACTTCTTTCCCGATCTCTGCCTGAGGGAGACGTTCCTGCCTGGCAAGCACGTGCTTCAGGGTTTTTGGCCTTTCAGATGCCATAGTTACATTTGATATCTGAGGGGTTAAATGTCCGTCATCAGCATTATCATCGATTGTGGACTTTAGCCCTGGGTGTCTGCTATGTGAAACAGCAGGAACCTTGTTGCTATGACGCTTACTCTGCTACGGAACGGAAAAAATCTTAAAAGACTCGACATCCACCATAATAGTATGGAGAATGTCGGGTCTTTAAAGATGGTGCCCATCCCAGTCCTGAGCAAGCACCATAGCAGCTGATTGACTGCTGTCTCATACAGTAGACACCTGGGGCTAATGTTCATGATCAGCGCTAATGCTGATCGCGGAAAGGGTTAATCGGTTCCCGAACGACCAACCAAAGCCCCTAAATGTCACCCAGAAATAAGATAAAATAAAGATTAATGAAAATCAAGCAGCCAACTACTACAAATAAAGCAAGTCCTTACATACAGCAGCCTGAAGGAGCTGCTGGAAGCTGTAAATTACTTTCTATTTAGAGGATGAAAGCTTCTTCAGCATTCTGTACAGTACATACAGAGTACAAGGAAAATAAAATGGAGCCACCCTCACCTGGTATCCGAAGGTGCAGCTCATCCTGGTAAAGGTAAAGACCACTACAGAACATGTGGTACCACCACCGTACTGTAGAGAGGTTCCACTAGACAGCTAATGCAGGTGTTTTATCAGTGAAATGGCCATGTTGATTGGTTGGATCTTCAAGTTAATCACATGAACCACAGATCAGCAGTGTCTGAGGCATTGTATGTTGAGTCTGACGATGGCCCAGGAAAGCCCGATGTATGACGACTGCATTCGTTTTATAGGACAGGTCATTACAGCCATGACAATGCAAATTATTTATACTTAAAGGGCTTCTGTCACCCCACTAAACTCATATATATTTTTTTGTGTACTTATAATCCCTATCCTGCGATATATCTATACATTATGTTATTAATCATTTTCGTTCAGCAGATATGTCAAAAAACATACTTTTATAATATGCTAATTACCTGTCTACCAGCAAGTAGGGCGTCTACTTGCTGGTAGCAGCCGCAAAAAAACGCCCCCTCCTCCTGTTGATTGACAGGGCCAGCCGCGATCTCCTCCGCCGACTAGCCCTGTCAGCATTTCAAAAATCGCGCGCCTGTGTTCATTCGGCGCAGGCGCTCTGAGATAAGGAGGCTCGCCTCCTCAGCACTCCCTCAGTGCGCCTACGCCGATGACGTCACCGAAAGAGAAGACGTCATCGGCGCAGGCGCACTGAGGGAGTGCTGAGGAGGCGAGCCTCCTTATCTCAGAGCGCCTGTGCCGAATCAACACAGGCGCGCGAGTTTTGAAATGCTGACAGGGCCAGTCGGAGGAGGAGATCGCGGCTGGCCCTGTCAATCAACAGTAGGAGGGGGCGGTTTTTTGCGGCTGCTACCAGCAAGTAGACACCCTACTTGCTGGTAAACAGGTAATTAGCATATTATAAAAGTACGTTTTTTGACATATCTACTGAACGAAAATGATTAATAACATAATGTATAGATATATCGCAGTATAGGGATTATAAGTACACCAAAAAAAATGAGTTTAGTGGGGTGACAGAAGCCCTTTAATGAACCATTTTCAAACAGAAAATGTGTTTGTGTTGTTATTTTTTGTTGTTGTTTTTTTAAACATTTTATTCTTGTTTTTTAGTCACACTAGGGGGCTAGACAATACAATCACTTATATAATACGCATCAGTACTTCTATACTGCAGTTTATTATCCCTGTTAGCAGTGAGAACAAGATTTGGGGTGAAGTATAGTGGCATTTTACAGAAATAGTCTGGAGAGGAAAGGTAAGGGATAAAACTGAAGGTGCACAATGATTATACAGTTAGGAGAGTGCAGAACAATGGCACCGGAGGGCTCCAGTGTGGGTAGGGGAGGAAAACATAGTAAACTATATTTAAGGTGGAAGCTTGAGGAAGGGGTCACACTGGAGACACAGGGGTTTAGCTACTGATACTACATGTGTAGTACATCATAGGATCGGTCCCACTGACTTACTGTCCTGTCCCTCTGTGGCTGTACTCAGCCCTTGTCTTCAGCGGCAGCTCTGTGTGAGCAGTGTGCATGCCCCCTGCTCCTGCCCTGTACACAGGCATTGCTGGGGAGCACATGTGGCATCTGCTAGCGGCCTGGGCCCCCTTGAGACCAACGGTCCCTGTAACAGCTTCTATGGCTGCTATAGCAGTAGTTACGCTCCAGCTGTTAAGAACAACTCAGGACAGATGGCAGTCCTATAATCATGATAAGGAATTAGAATTACCAAAAATATATATATAAACTGGCAAAAGCATTTTTGGGTGACTTTTTCCCTTTAATTAAATTGCTAACAGAGAAAGAATATAAAAAATATATATTTTCCCTACGCCTCCACAACGGCAGTAAACATGGAGATTATCCCGCCTTCTCAGGGACAGGAAAACAGCTTTGTGGACCAGCCCATATAAGGCCCCCTCCCTCTTACCTCTCCAGTTGTTTTCCTGTCCCTCAGAAGGTCAGGACTTGCCGGAATGGATCAGTCACGCGCCCAGCCTTTTCGGTTTGTATCCCGGCTCTGGCCGGAGGGCTGAGGCAGGGGATAGGGTCGCGGAACTCTATAAAAGTTCCTCCTTCCCTGAGGTTTAAGCCCAGCGTTGCTGGCCACCCCGGGCTTTGGACCCGCGTCCAGTGCGGACCGGCCCTGTTCTGCGAGCCGGGGGAGCGTTCCTGGGCCTGGGATCGCTCCCCACTTCTTTCCCTATGCGGCGCGCGCCGGCAGTTTGGAATTCTATGTGACGTCGGAAGGCGGCCGCGTGACGCGAGGGGGGGGCGGGGCATATGTCATCATCAGTGGGAACCAGGAAGTAAAAGAGCGCGGCTGCCGGCGTCCAGATGCAGCTCCCTGCGCTCTTCTCCTGAGGAAAGAGTTGTCCAGCAAGCTGACGATTCGCCCAGGCGGCCACAGATACCTCCAGCCCTCTAGCCCGGTTAAGCCTCCTCCCATTACTAAATAACAGGGTGCTTATCCTGTATGGGGGTCTCCTTGGTGGTGGTTCTTTACCCTTCTCTTTTAGAGACTAAGGTAAAACTTTCCTCTCTAACTTTGTGTCTCTCAGGGTAAAGAATCCTCAAAAAAGGATCCGCCTTTGAAGAAAAAATGCGTAATGTGCAAGAAATCGCTGTCTGGTACATACAAGAAATCATTGTGCCAAAAGTGTTGTGACAAGGTTGTGTCAGAGGAGACCCCATCCTTAATTGAAAGTCTGAAAACATAATCAGAGAAGAAGTGGGTGCAAGCTGTAGAAGCTAGTTATCTACATTGCCTCCCAGACCATCTACCTCAGGAGCCATAGTCTCTAATATGCAGGACTCTGACCTGATGAAGGTGAAATTTCCTCTGGGTCTGACTCTGATACTTCAGATCAAGCAGGCGGTAAACCTCTCTGTTCAGTTGAGGGAGACGGATTCCTTCTGAAAACTTTAGGGCTACAATAAACCTGGAAGAGCCCAGAGAACCCCTTTCAGTACAGGACCAATTGTTTGCTGGATTAGGGGACAGGAAAAAACGTGTTTTTCCCGTCCACCCTAACATTCCGAGCGTTAATACACTCGAATGGAGAGACCCTGAGAAAAAACAGTCCGCCTCTAAGTGGTTAAAGAGAAAATACCCCTTTCGCGGAAGATGATTCTGTGGCCTGGGATAAGACCCCTAAAGTAGATGCCCCAGTAGCAAGAATCTCCAAAAAAACTGCCCTTCCATTTGAAGACCTCGGCCTTCTGAAAGATCCGATGGACAAAAGATGTGAAAGCCTCCTTAAAAAGATGTGGGAATCCTCTACGGCCACTCTAAGGACCAGGGATCTCTGCAACTTATACAGCTAGAACCCAGGGCCTTTGGTTGGGACAGTTGGAGGAACATCTAGAGTCAGGCACTCCACGAGAAGACATCCTAGCTTCTATACCTATGCTAAAACAAGCCGCTAATTTTATGGCAGACGCGTCAGCAGACATAGTGAAGCTTTCAGCCAGATCTGCTGCCCTCTCTAACTCTGCTAGAAGAGCAGTATGGTTACGCACCTGGTCGGGTGACACAGCCTCTAAAAACAAGCTGTGCACTCTGCCATGTGAGGGAGATAGGGTGTTTGGTACGGCCTTGGACGACATTCTAGAGAAAGCTTCAGATAGAAAGAAGGGCTTTCCTACAGAATCAAAATTTTTTCAACAAAGACGGTCCTTTCGGTCCCAGAAACGAGGTAGGCCGGACCAAAAAAGAAAGGACACTAGACCAACCTGGCAGTCCAATAGGGGTAAAGGCAGAGGGTTCCTGTTTAACCCTGACAAATCGGCCCACACCTCTACTCAATGACGCCAAAAGCGTAGTGGGAGGAAGACTGTCCCAGTTCTATCCAGCCTGGGTAAATATCCAGGCCTCTCCATGGTGCTGTCAGTCATAAAAAATGGTACAGTCTAGAGTTAAAAACCTGCCCACCTGACAGATATATGGAGAACCCTCGTCCAGGGGAGATAAGCCAACTAACTATGGATCATCAGTTGAGACTTCTGCTGGAGAAAGGGGCCATCATCCCAGTCCCCAAAGCAAGAACAGAAGAAAGGGTTTTACTCCCCGATCTTCTTGATAAAGAAACCAAACGGATCGTTCAGATTAATAATAAACCAGAAGATGTTAAACAAATACATCATATACAAAAGGTTTCAAGATGAAACCATAAAAACAGTCATCAGCCTGATCCCAAAAAACGGCGCCATGGTAACAATATGTTGGCAGATGCCTACTACCATATACCCCTCAAGAAGGAGGATCAGAAATTTCTCAGACTGGCAACATGGTTCAAGGGAGAGCTGTGCCACTTCCAGTTCCGGGTACTTCCGTTTGGTCTCAGCTCAGCCCCAAGGCTTTTCACGAAGGTCATAACAGAAGTATCCAAGTTCTTTCACCTAAAGGAAATTCTATTTTTTTCCGTACCTAGACGATTTCCTAATAGCAGCCCCATCATCCTATCTGTTACTCCCTGCAGCTCCAGACAATCCGGACCACACTTACCAACCTGGGGTGGATAATCAATACGGAAAAATCTGTCTCATACCCTCAACCCAGATAAACTTTCTAGGAGTACTGTTGGACTCGGAGAAAATGATCTCTTTTTCTTCCTCTACAGAAACAAGATGGCCTGATCACGACAGTGAGAAGATTTCAGAAACAACACTTGGTCTCTTTCAGAGAGATTATGGTCATCCTGGTCTAATGACATCCACTATCCCTTCATAAAATGGGCACAGTTCCACTCAAGAACCCTCCAATCATTTCTCTAAGAACCTGGGACAAAAAACAAACATCCTTAAACAAGAAGGTTAATAATCCCTCATGCAGTAAAAACATCCTTGAATTGGTGGGCAGATCGGAAAAATCTTTTGAAAGGAGTACCCTGGAGACCATCGGATCAGGTAGTTATTACTACAGACGCCAGCCAACAAGGGTGGGGAGCCCACATGGAAGGGAAACTAGCTCAAGGCCAGTGGGGTCTCGTTCTGCAAAAAGCCTCCTCCAACAAGAGAGAATTGTCCGCGGTTTGGGAAGCCTGAAGACATTTGCACCCTCCCTCCTACAGAGGAATGTAAAGATCTTGTCGGACAACTCTACAACAGTGGCATACCTGAACAAACAGGGGCGGCACAAGAAGCCTGTCGCTAGCCCTGGTGGTGACAAAAATCTTCAGTTGGGCAGAAAAGAATATTCAGTCCCTTTCAGCAGCACATGTGAGAGGAAAAGAGAATCAGGTGGCGGACTTCCTCAGCCGGGACCAGCTAAACGCAGGAGAGTGGATGCTAACCCCTCAGGTATTCAAGCAGATCTGTTCCAGGTGGGGAACGCCGAAGATCGACCTGTTCGCCAGGAGAAAAAACAGACAGGTTCCGATTCCTACTCTCTGGCGGTAGAAGATCAACCCTTAAAGGTGGATGCGCTCTCGGTACCCTGGCCGCCAATCCTGTTATATGCATTCCCACCATTCTCCCTCATACAGCGGGTCATAGCAAAGATTTTAGAAGAAAGAGTACGAATCATCCTGATCACTCCATTTTGGCCCCGCAGATCATGGTTTCCGATCCTGAAGATTCTGGCAGGAGAAGAATTCTGGATCCTCCCTCCTCGCCCAGACCTTCTACTTCAGGGTCCGGTCTCTCATCCTCAAGTCGCCCAACTCCGTCTGACGGCCTGGAGGCTGAAAGAAACATCCTGAGGAACAAAGGTTTCTCTAGAAAGTGATCTCCACCTTACTTCTTAGTAGGAAACCAGTCACCTCGAAAATATATCTGAGGGCCTGGAAATCCTTTCTACTCTTCGGGGAGGATAATACGACCCATCAGGAGAACCTCAGATGTCCCTCATACTGGACTTTCTCAAGCAGGGTTGGATAAAGGCCTCGCAGTAAGTACTTTGAAGGTTCAGATAGCAGCCTTGAGTGTATTTATGGACTGTAAACTGGCTAACATGGAAATAATAAAAAGGTTTTTTAAGGCAGCCATCAGGATTCGCCCTAGGTTAAGATCCCTAGTGCCTCCCTGGGACTTAAGCTTGGTACTGTCCAAGCTTATGTACCCTCCATTCGAGCCTATTACAGATATACCCTTAAGAATTCTTACTCTTAAGACATCATTCCTGCTAGCCATCACTACGGCCAGAAGGGTAGGCGAAATACAAGCTTTTTCTATCCTGCCTCCATACCTTTCCGTTTCTGACGACAGGATCACACTAAAAACATGCTCCTGAATTCCTCCCAAAAGTAGTCTCTAAATTCCACTGCCAACAGGAAATTATCCTTCCCTCCTTTTGTTCTCAGGCAAAGAACGAAAAAGAGAGACTTTTTCATAACCTGGACGTCAGGAGATGTGTCCTCCAATACCTGGAAGCCACTAAGGAGATTAGGAAGACTAATCAACTTCTAATTCAATACCTGGGCATGTTGAAGGGGAAAGCTGCCAGCAAAACTTCAATATCAAGATGGATCAAGTCCTGTATCTATCTAGCCTACCAGACAGAGGGAGTTCCTCCTCCACCGTTTCTCAAAGCTCACTCTACCAGGGGCCCTAGCCACATCCTGGGCCGAGGGTGCTTCAGCTTCCTTAGAGGACATCTGCCGTGCAGCCACATGGTCCAATCCATGTACATTTTTTAGACATTACAAGTTAGATGTTTCTGCAAATAGGGATTTAGCCTTTGGGCGGAGAGTCCTATCTGCAGTTGTCCCACCCTAGGCTATTATCCTATGTTACTTCCTCCATGTTTACTGCCGTTGTGGAGGCGTAGGGAAAAGACTTACATTACTCTTACCGGTAATCGTTTTTTCCCTTTAGCCTCCACAACGGCAGGAGGAATTCCCCCCCAAAAAAAAAAAAAAAAATCTACTATATTTAGATATACATTATTTAATACGTATTCATACTTATATATTCTATTGATGAAATATATATGTTCTTCTAAGTTAGAGCAGACTGGCTCTGATATTTGTTACTTTTGTTCTTTATTAAACCTTCCTTGCATTTATCTCTGAGTACTAGGTTACTAACTGGAGAGGTAAGAGGGAGGGGGCCTTATATGGGCTGGTCCACAAAGCTGTTTTCCTGTCCCTGAGAAGGCGGGATAATCTCCATGTTTACTGCCGTTGTGGAGGGCTAAAGGGAAAAAACGATACCGGTAAGAGTAATGTAAGTCTTTTTGGACCAAGAATGTTTTTTGCAGAACAGGTGAATGAAAGCCATTTCCTCCAGGACTAAATTCACAGGTTCTTTCACGGTTGTCCATTATCTCACCGGATTTGTCTAACAGAGGACCTTTGTCTTTATATTACAGCACTTTGGATGTGACAAGGAAATTAGCTCTATGAAAGAAGATGATAAGTGTGGTGTTTGCGGAGGTGATAATTCTCATTGCCGAACTGTGAAGGGAACCTTAGTCAAATCACCAAAGCAGCCTGGTAAGAAAAACTATTGCATTTTTCTGTTAGGTATTGCAAATGGTATATAGGATGGCAAGCGTGTTAAATTAGTGTAACTTTACCATTTTTGTACTTTCCTATGCATCTGACTCTTTGTGGCTGACAAATGAGGCTAATAGGCTGGTATTATTTTGTACTGATATTAGTTTTGCTAGCATTGTATATGGCTTTGTGGCTTGCATTATATTAAAGGGGCCGTTTAGCTTTTTTAAAATTTTGACTGCAGCCTGCTGGACCTGAGGAAAAAAATACATTCTCACCTGCTCCCCTTGCTTCGCTCCGGCTCCCATCAATGGCCATCCGGACCCCATCTGTAAACTTCCTGATGGAACGTGGACATGTATGTAAGCTGCTGCAGCCAATGACTGGCCTCAGCAGTGACATGTCCCCAAGCAGCATATTAGTGCTGTGTCACGTACCACTTGTGGATGCAATGTTTATAGACAGGGACTAGAAGACCAGTGAATGGAGCCAGGAAGCCAGAATGGAGCAACGAGGAAAAGGTGAGTATGGATCATTCCACAGGTACAGCAGGCTGGAGTCGAACGCACTTTAGGGGCACTATGGTTGACCCTGTTATGAGGACATAGTAGGATGCACAGTTATGTGAGCACTGGCTGAAGGTGAAATGAATGTGTGTATTGTGAATGTGTATCCCTACATGTATATATATCCATGGGCCCCTGTCCCACACACACCCTTACTCTTGTCAAAATCGTGTGTATGCCCCTGGTCATTGCACATTTATAAAATAAAAATATTAAAGAGGTTCCACTCCATACTTACATTTTAGAAATAATTTGAAAATGAATGATCCTCATGATATGGAGAATGGTATGACAGATCTAGGGCTGCTACCAAGTTGTTCTGAGTCATATGAGACAGACTTGTTGCTATGTATCCAGGGCCATCTTTAACAAGGGGCAGCTGCCCCGGGCCCAGTGGCTCCTGGGGGGCCCAAGGCAGCTTCCTCATGAGCCCTGCTGGCCGCTGCCCCGGGTGTCAGGCTGTCAGCTACACAGTGGGGTGCTGCCATGCTATGCAATGCCTGCCTGCCGGCTGGCACTCCAGGCAGGGAACTATGAGAGCTGCGATTCTCTTAAGGACCTTAGATGACATCATCACCATGTGACCAGTAACCTAGCAAGATTACTGGTCACATGGCTATGAGGTCATCAATGGTCCTGTCTACCAGGAGTGTTGCTGCAGGAGAAGTTTTCCAGACTTGTGGAGCTTTTTTGTGTGAAGATTACATCAGTAAAATGTGACAGGTGCTGTTATACTAATATACTGTAAGCTACTGTATACTGTGGGGGGCTGTATACTGTGGGGTTCTATACTGCTTTACTGTATGCTGTCGGGTGCTGTATACTGTGGGGTGCTGTATATTGTGGTGTGCTATACTGCTCTACTGTATACTGTGGGGTGCTATATACTGGGTGCTATACTGCTCTACTGTATACTATGGGGTGCTGTATACTGTGGTGTGCTATACTGCTCTACTGTATACTATGGGGTGCTGTATACTGTGGGGTGCTCTACTGCTCTACTGTATACTGTGGGGTGCTGTATACCATTGGGGTGCTGTATACTGTGGGGTACTATATTGCTTTACTGTATACCTGGGTTGCTGTATACTGTGGGCTGCTGTATACTGTGAGGTGCTGTATTCTGTATAGTTTGGGGTGCTGTATACTGTGAGCTGCTGTATTCTGTATAGTTTGGGGTGCTGTATACTGTGGGGAGCTGTATATTGTGGAGTGCTATACTGCTCTACTGTATACTCTGGGGTGCTGTATACCGTTGGGTTGCTGTATATTGTGGGGTGCTATACTGCTTTACTGTGGGGTTCTGGAGTGCACTGTAATACTAGGGTGAGCCAAGCCCCGGTCTCCTTCCTGCAGAGCGGTGCCCACTTCCAGCCTGAGCCCAGCTGCCCAGAGCACTGATCCAGAGCCACTGGAGTCTTCAGAACTGGAAGTATTTACAGTCATTCACTGTACTCTACCAGGTGTGTGTGTTGTGGTGGAGGGCGTGATTGCATGCTAGGGTGTGGGAAGGCGGGATCCAGGGGGCCCAAGTAAATTTTTTCCCAGGGTCCAATCAATATTAAAGACGGCCCTGAATGTATCCACTGTCTATAGCTTCAAGTTTTTTTAATTCTGGCTGTCAGTCAATGCGTCCTTAGCAACTAATTTGTCTCAAATTATTTAAATGAGGGAAGATCAGGTCTGAGACTGTGAGAACTAGACTGAGGGCAGAACAGGTCAAGGCTTAGGAGTAACACCATCAAAGCTTTTCTAGATCCTTGATGATACTTGTATAGTATTTCAATAACTTTACATTATATCCTACAGAAAAATGGCTCTATCTCCACTAGGCAGCACTTCTATCCACATCCTCTAAGGTAATATTCTCCAAGATTGAGAGACAGGCTGTCAGCTCACTAAAGCATTAAATTACATGCTGACAGTTGAAGTCTTTGGAGAATGTTAGCGTCCATTTACATATGGAGATACACAGAACAAAGATTGAGAATAATTTGTTTATCCCCAATCATTGCCCACTCAATCAGCTGCACTTACATGCAGCAATCATCCCCTCTGAATGCGGATGTAAAATTGCTACTACAATCATTTGTCCTTATTCGCATTTGCTCATTTGTTGGGTGAGTACGCAAGCCAACTACTATGAACAAGGCTTCCAAAACACATTAATTGCCAATAATCCTCAGCCCATGTAAAAAGGGCCTTTAGTTTAGGAGGGATGGGGAATAGCCGATAAGTGGAGAAAGAGGTACTATTGATTTATGCAAACTTGTGTGAAATGTTTGTGGCCATTTAAGATGACTGTTCATTAACTATTGTGTTTTCTAAATTAAGTACTTGTTTGATAAAGTTAATTCAAAATCTTTAAAGTATCCTCATTTTATTGCAGCTGGCGTTTTAAAAATGTTTGAGATTCCAGCAGGAGCCAGGCACATACAAATAGAAGAGACAGAAACATCTTCTAACAGTCTCGGTAAGAGGATCCAGTCCTTTGAAAAGTTTAAATCAGTAATTTTATTATATACGTCATTGCATTGCACATCTGACCAAATTTTGTTTTGGGTCAAAGTTTTCAAATATGGAACCTGGGCTTTTCAAAAGTTGTCAAGTTCCAAATGTTTAAGGATAAAAGTTATGGAATAGTTTTGCCAGCTCACAAGCCACTTGGCCAATGGCTCAGATGTTGGAGTTAAACCATTATAGTTATTTAAAGGAGAAGCCTATTGGAGAGCTGAAGGCAGATTTATTATTATAGAGATATTCCAGTCATAAGTAATAAACACCTATTCACCCACTGATTGCCAAAACTAATGACCCCTGCTTCCCATTGCCCCTAGCCAATAGCAGCATTTGAATGGAGTGGTGATTAAGAATGCACAATCAATGAGGAACTCAGTGATCAGACATCTACCATTATAGCACTTATGACCCAGCCAATGGATAGATGATAATTGCTTATCAGCAGAATACCCTTTTAGTTTCAATAGAACTGTATGCATCATGATGCAGTAATCTCCCCATAGCAATTTATTATCTAAATTTATGCAGGTCTGAAAGGAGAGTCTGAAGCTAGTAATATAAAATGGACTCCAACTTGTATAATCTTATAATAGGAGATTAATCAGCAAACAATTATGAACCTAAAAATAACATGTTTGGTATTATTTTCTTATACAAAAAAAAGTCACTGTATTTATGGTCCCAGCATTAACTAGTGCTGAGAGCATAAGGTCATCATGTAACCGGCTGGCGGCCGTGAGGAGGGCTTGAGCGGCCCTCTGAACATCGGCCCACCTAGAAATTTCCCTGTAGGATCTATTGCCAGTCCGCCCCTGGCCAGATACAATGTATATATGAACACAGTACAATTAACTTTAAAGTTGCTGGTGGTAAAGTCTATCATTGTTATGTTTCATTGTGTGATATTCTTACAGCTATTAAAAATCAAGTGAGTGGAAACTTTATCCTGAATGCTAAAGGCAAAGATAATAAATCGAGAACTTTTATAGAAATTGGTTTGGAGTGGGAATTCACTGTTGAAGATGGGAAGAAAACTGTGAAAACCAATGGGCCATTGCATGAACCCATTGTGGTCCTGGTGAGATCCATTTACCACTATGATTGTACATGTTGAACTTAATCACTGCAATAAGATATTATTTATTCACAGTCACACTGGTAAGCATACAGGAGAAGTTACTATGGAGCTCATGTAACACTGAGCCATAAGCAAATACATATTATATGCAACCTGTGCAGATGCAGCAGGCCATCAATCAGCACTCACCCCCAGCAGGGAGGGAATGCACAGCACACAGCCGCACTGACTTTTATGAAATGATAACATTGTCCAAAATTCTCTCCCCTTTTTTTTTTTTTTTTGTCGGTCAATATAACATTTTATGCATTTTAAATTGACATATTAAGGTTTGCAGAAATGCTGCCATTATAAATACAATATGCAGAGGAACTGCAAGACGCAAGTTGCTTTCCTTGTCATTGGTTGCAAATGTATCGACATCTTCCTAAGTGCCTGAAGCAAATCTGCTTTAGCTTATCCACAGCCTTCTACATTCACTAAAATTACACATTTATGATGTATGTTACATATAACAGCATCAAAGCAACTCTGTAACACAGATGATTTCAAGCAGATGAATCGATCACTACTAGTTACAAAAACGGACATTATGGGAGTGTCTCTAACTGTGTGAAAGGTGAAATAACATTTATATTGCCTTGTTTTCAGACAATGTCACACCTTCTAGACCAGGGATGCCCAACCTGAGGCTCTCTAGCTGTTGCAAAACTACAACTCCCATCATGCCCGGACAGTCTACAGGTATCAGCCTACAGCAGGGCATGTTGGGAGTTGTAGTTTTACAACAGCTGGAGAGCCGCAGGTTGGCCATGCCTGTTCTAGACCTTACTTGGGGGTTTGAAAGAGTTTTTACATGAGAGAATGTTCTAAGATACATGTGTTTTTCTTCTACTATAATTAAAACAATCCTAAAATCCTACAGTTTCACTCTGGCAACTAAGCCTAAAAGTAGGCTGGCCATTCCTCTTCTGTAGAAATCACTTTTCAACAGTCATCTCAATATCATTTCTGGATTACAATGAAATGTAACACCTAAGTATATAGATAAAACAGAATAACACTATTCACAATAGGTGATGATCACAGCTCATATTCTCCCCATCCCTGCACAATGACAAATTCTTTCATAGAAGTCAATAATTCTTCTTCTGACTACAGGCTCCTATTGCCCATGTGCCTACTGTAAAGCATATCTCTGAATTCAGCCAACTGCTGGTCAGGTAATATGGTAGCCAGCAAAAGAATGTACAGATTGTAAAAAAGAAAATATGCCATCAGAAAATAAAAACAGATTAGAAATAAGAATGTCTCAGTATCTGGTTTTAATTAGTGAATAAAAATGTAGTTATTTCCATTAATATAGTATTCCACAGGATAGGGGATAACTATTACAACTGTGGGGGTCCTACCACTGGGAGCCCATAGATCACAGGATCTCTGTACCCTCTGTACCCTGTTGAGCTCCCCAAAATAAACAAAGTGGCTGTCTGGGCATGCAGGCTCATTTTTATGGAAGTTCCGGAGACAGCCTAGTATAGCGCTCGGCTATTTCTAAAACTCCCATAGAAATTAATAGATTAGTTCATCTAATAGTTATCCCTATCCTTGATAGGGCATAACTTAACATATTCCTTTAAGTGCTTAAACTGTTAGACTTATTTATTCATTCATACTCGGTCTTTTATTGCAATTTCTCAAAGCATATTCTTGGGAATGAGTCTATCATGCCATTGTCTTACTGCCTTCAAGGTTGTGCCCCAGGATGAGGAGGTAAAGAGCAGCCTAACATATAAATATATTATTCATGAAGACCTTTTACCAATGATTGGTAACAACAATGTTCTACTGGAGGAGATGGATTCTTATGAATGGGCACTGAAAAGTTGGTCCCAATGTTCCAAAGCATGTGGTGGAGGTAAGCAAGCTTTCAGAGGTTGGAGCCCCTTCTAACCTTCCTTTATAACCTGTTGATTGAGTGGGACAACCCTGTTATACCACTAAAGTGGAGGTGTGAGCTTGAAGTAGCTTTAATTGTTGGCTAAGGAAGGTCATACATGATTATAAGAAATTTAAGGGAGATACCAGTTGTCTCCATGGGTATTTGACCAATATCCATCTTATGTGTATAGCCACAAACAGAGAGGGGTTTATCTACAACCTACATATACTAAAATGTCAATATTAATGACCCCAGTAATACGACAGATATGAGCAATTACACAATTTTCAACATTTCCTGTTCAACCATCATTGCTAATGGTTACATGGACTGGTACATACTGTATCTGGGAATACAGGCCAAATAACCAGTAACAAAATCACAACATCATTATATTCCCAACTCAAAGAGACAACCCTCCAAAACTGCTCAAATATTTTGTCCCAGCCACATATGCACCAAGGTATGAGATGCATTATTGTGATATTTCAGGCTACAACATTAATAAGCCCTTCCCAAAGCCCTTCCCGGCTTCATAATGTGCAAGAGCACAACATCAAGTAACACTGTAAATCTTATAAATTTATATTGTCACACCTCACAGGTATCCAGTATACAAAGTATGGATGTCGGAGAAAAAGTGACAGCAGGATGGTTCAACGTACCCTATGTGACAACAACAAGAAACCAAAGCCTATTCGTAAACGGTGTAACTTGCACGAATGCTCCCAGCCAGGGTATGAACAAGTTAGTAACTTGATCCTAAAAGTATTGTCTAAATTTATATCATTTACCAATTAACAACCTAACCATTGCTTGACAAGAGTGCAGATTTTAGGACATGGTTAGTAAACCACATGTGAATACGGTTGTCAAAAAGATAATTAATCCCGATAATAGCTTTTCCAATGACCACAGCTATAGGTCAACAGATAAAACATTGTGACCACCTATCAAAAAAATTATAAATAGAGGATGAGTAAAATTTAGCAGAATAAAATGTTACATCCCAAGGTCACCAACAGTCTTGAATATCATCAGTTTTAGCATCCATCCCGGTGATTTCCAAACTTATTTACAGGGGAACGTCTGAAAAATGTTTACTTTCTTGGGGAAACCTTAAAAGGGTTGTCTCACTTCAAAAAATTGCATTTATCATGTAGAGAAAGTTCTTGTACTAACTTTCTCTACATGATAAATGCAATTTTTTGAAGACACTTACTTATGTATTGTGATTGTCCATATTGCTTCCTTTGCTGGCTTGATTTACCCTTTCCATCACATTATACATTGCTCTTATCCAGGGGTTACGACCACCCTGCAATCCAGCAGTGGTGGCTGTGTCTGCACACTATACAAAAAGACACCAGCATCTCTGTATAGTGTGCAAGCATGGCCACTGCTGCTGGATAGCAGGGTGGTCGTAACCCCTGGATACAAGCAAAGTACATTGTGGTGGAAAAATTTATCCAGCCAGCAAAGGAGGCAATATACAATCGCAATACATTAGTAATAACTTGTATTAACTTTCTCTACATGATAAATGCCATTTGCTGAAGTGAGACAACCACTTTAATGCTATCCTAACACTTTCTATAAGCTTGGTGTAGGGGCAGCAAAGCATCTTGTAAGGCTAGTTTCACACTAGCGGCAAGGAACTCCGGCAGGCTGTTCCAGCAAGTGAACAGCCTGTCGGATCCGTGCTGCCACTAGTGCACGCGTGCCCCCGGACTACCACTCCGGCCCCATTTACTATAATTGGGGCGGGCCGGAGTTCCGGCGCCAGCACGGCAAACATGCCGAGAGGCGGCCGGAATCAAAGTACGACCTGTATAAAGAGCTCCTTTGACCGCATATGTTTACTTCTCAGCAAAATCTTCAAAATGCAAGCACCACCCCTCAAATCAACTCCAGGCCTTTTATGTGCTTAATTTAGAATTAAATAATGAAGGAATTGACCACACCTGCCCATTATACAGCCTTTGAGTCAATTGTCCAATTAATTTTGATCCCTTTAAAAACAGGATGCCACATTTAAAGGAACTGAAACTCCTAAACCCTTCATCCAATTTTAATGTGAATACTCTCAAATGAAAGCTAAAAGTCTGGACTTTATGTCCATGTCCATTATATTACTATAACTTGAATATGTTTTAGTAAACAGGTAGTCCATGTCCATTATATTACTATGAAAAATTTTTTGGAAGGCACTCCGTTATTTTGGGGGGAATAACGGAGTGTGTCGTGGATTTATATTTTACATTATATTACTATAACTTGAATATGTTTTAGTAAACAGGTAAAAAAAAAATATATATATATATATATATATATATACACTGCTCAAAAAAATAAAGGGAACACAAAAATAACACATCCTAGATCTGAGTTAATTAAATATTCTTCTGAAATACTTTGTTCTTTACATAGTTGAATGTGCTGACAACAAAATCAAATTTTTCAACCCATGGAGGTCTAGATTTAGAGTCACACTCAAAATTAAAGTGGAAAAACACACTACAGGCTGATCCAACTTTGATGTAATGTCCTTAAAACAAGTCAAAATAAGGCTCAGTAGTGTGTGTGGCCTCCCTGTGCCTGTATGACCTCCCTACAACGCCTGTGCATGCTCCTGATGAGGTGGCGGACGGTCTCCTGAGGGATCTCCTCCCAGACCTGGACTAAAGCATCTGCCAACTCCTGGACAGAGAGTGAGACATGATGTCCCAGATGTGCTCAATTGAATTCAGGTCTGGGGAACGGGCGGGCCAGTCCATAGCATCAATGCCTTCGTCTTGCAGGAACTGCTGACACACTCCAGCCACATGAGGTCTAGCATTGTCTTGCATTAGGAGGAACCCAGGGCCAACCGCACCAGCATATGGTCTCACAAGGGGTCTGAGGATCTCATCTCGGTACCTAATGGCAGTCAGGCTACCTCTGGCGAGCACATGGAGGGCTGTGCGGCCCTCCAAAGAAATGCCACCCCACACCATTACTGACCCTATGCCAAACCGGTCATGCTGGAGGATGTTGCAGGCAGCAGAACGTTCTCCACGGCGTCTCCAGACTCTGTCACGTCTGTCACATGTGCTCAGTGTAAACCTGCTTTCATCTGTGAAGGGCACAGGGCGCCACTGGCGAATTTGCCAATCTTGGTGTTCTCTGGCAAATGCCAAACGTCCTGCACGGTGTTGGGCTGTAAGCACAACCCCCACCTGTGGACGTCGGGCCCTCATATCACCCTCATGGAGTCTGTTTCTGACCGTTTGAGAAGACACATGCACATTTGTGGCCTGCTGGAGGTCATTTTGCAGGGCTCTGGCAGTGCTCCTCCTGTTCCTCCTTGCACAAAGGCGGAGGTAGCGGTCCTGCTGCTGGGTTGTTGCCCTCCTACGGCCTCCTCCACGTCTCCTGATGTACTGGCCTGTCTCCTGGTAGCGCCTCCATGCTCTGGACACTACGCTGACAGACACAGCAAACCTTCTTGCCACAGCTCGCATTGATGTGCCATCCTGGATAAGCTGCACTACCTGAGCCACTTGTGTGGGTTGTAGACTCCGTCTCATGCTACCACTAGAGTGAAAGCACCGCCAGCATTCAAAAGTGACCAAAACATCAGCCAGGAAGCATAGGAACTGAGAGTTGGTCTGTGTTCACCACCTGCAGAACCACTCTTTTATTGGGGGTGTCTTGCTAATTGCCTATAATTTCCACCTGTTGTCTATCCCATTTGCACAACAGCATGTGAAATTGATTGTCACTCAGTGTTGCTTCCTAAGTGGACAGTTTGATTTCACAGAAGTGTGATTGACTTGGAGTTACATTGTGTTGTTTAAGTGTTCCCTTTATTTTTTTGAGCCAGCTGTATATATATATATATAGAGAGAGAGAGAGAGATCTAACTGTATTTGATAGTACAAGATTAGTTTGCCTTCCATAGTGGAAGTCTGGTTTGGTGCTGTGCTCCTGGAGATCCCCTGATTAGGGCTCAAGAAATCCAGGTCTTTGGTAACTATGATTGGGAGACATTGCTCTATGCTCTGGCTAATAGAGGATAACCCCCTTCTATAACACCTATATGCCCTATTGCCATGTGGCAGGTGCCCAACTCAGAAAGTCACTTTAAGACTCTACAATGTTATGGATTAAGTTTTAGGGGTTTTAAAGGGATAGTCATAGCTGGATATTTATGGCATATGCCATAAATGTCCAACAGGCATATGCCGCACATGAATAGGTCACTGTATTCACTTCTGTGGAGTTTGTGAAAATATCCAAGTGTACTTACTCAACTAGTGTTTTGAGAATTCCATAGAAATAAATGGAGAGAGCTGTATGCATTCCAGGCAGGTGAGATAAGGCCTTGCTCTCAAGACAGATGGGAGTTTCACCTCTGTGACCTGCACCTATTAGAGATTTATGGCATATCCTGTGGAATTAAATGTCCAGATGGGAATGCAAAATCATGTAAATTCATTATTATTTTTACATAAAGTATAGATTCTAGCATATTATACTTTCAATTGAACTTTTAACTTAACTGGGTTAAATTTAATTCTTAGAGAAGCAAAACATTTTTTTTTTATTCATTTATTCAGTGAGTTGTGGGAAAGGTGCGCTTACATAAAGTTTTTGATGGTCAGCTTTATTTAGGTTACCTCATTGTGTCTGGTTATCATCGTGGCTTTCTAAAGGCTTCAACAGAAAAGATAGACTCACTGACATCTTGCTTCCATCTTGCTAAGCTTCTCAAATTAATCACAGAATGACTAGGTCTAAATGCAGAATGATGCACTGCACATTTATTTATGTCCTGTAGCCAGGTTAGTCACTGTATAATGGGGTCATAGAACACTATTCCAAAATTATAATTGAGTACAAAAACAAATGTTTGATTTTTCTTGTAGATGGGTAGCAGACGAGTGGGGACTTTGCAGCAAAACGTGTGGCAAGCTGGGTGTCCAAACAAGGCTAGTCCAATGTATCCAGCACCTGCAAAATGGCACCAATCGCACTGTCCATACAAAATACTGTACCGCTGAGCGTCCAGAACCGAGGAGGCCATGCAACCGTATACCATGTCCTGCACAGTGGAGAACAGGAGCCTGGTCACAGGTTAGTACTTGTACGGTGGTCATTGAGAGAGGATTTACTTAGTAAATAGAGAACTGTGAAGTAGCAATTACATTTTCTCTTGTAGGAGTGTGCATTGTGTAGAAATAGAATATGAATTCATTAATTTACAGTATTCTTTCCAGGGCAATGGCACCTGGTCAGGGGGATTTCACAACAACTGACTATACATCCCATATCCATGGCAGATGCTAGATCTGACTGCTAATATGTGCCAGTGAACACGTAGGGGGAGATTTATTGGATTTATCGTCTACCTATGCCACAGGAATTTTTAACACGCTCTGGGACTAAATTTATTCTACACCGCCCCTCTCCATTTCCAAGGGTTGATTGAGGGAGAGTAGGGAGGGGGGGGGTGGGAGTGAAGGGGGTCAGTGGTCCGACACAATTATCTTTTTTAGGGCCATTTTTCTGGTGAAGACAAATCCGAGCTGCCATAGATTTCAGTTTAGGAGGATATGCCTAAATTATGATGAGGCCTTGCCATAAATTAAGTGCATCCTTCAGCAGCGCAGGGGAAATAGAGGCTGGAATATCAAACGTTGATCTTGTTAAAATCCCCTTAGATTGTAAGCTGATGTAACATGATTGAATACATTTTCTCTCTGTAATAATTATTTACTAATCCTAATAGTGCCAATTTTCAGATTTATTTGGTGCATTTTTAGATACTTTTGTCTAACTTCATATCACCAATTGGTTGGCTAACTTTGCTACAACATTTTAGTATCATTTTGGTGCACACTAGCGCTTCTTAAGCCATGGCTTTCACGATAGCCCACACCCCATTACCAAGGGAGGCACAAAAAGTGTCTAAGACACATACATACATTCCAAAAGGATGAATGGCAGTTTTATTCTGGCACATATACAAACCAGATTCCAAAAAAGTTGGGACACTAAACAAATTGTGAATAAAAACTGAATGCAATGATGTGGAGATGGCAAATGTCAATATTTTATTTGTAATAGACGTAGATGACAGATCAAACGTTTAATCCGAGTAAATGTATCATTTTAAAGGAAAAATACGTTGATTCCAATTTTCACGGTGTCAACAAATCCCCAAAAGTTGGGACAAGTAGCAATAAGAGGCTGGAAAAAAGTAAATTTGAGCATAACGAAGAGCTGGAAGACCAATTAAACACTAATTAGGTCAATTGGCAACATGATTGGGTATAAAAAGAGCTTCTCAGAGTGGCAGTGTCTCTCAGAACCCAAAATGGGTAGAGGATCACCAATTCCCACAATGTTGCGCAGAAAGATAGTGGAGCAATATGAGAAAGGTGTTACCCAGCGAAAAATTACAAAGACTTTGCATCTATCATCATCAACTGTGCATAACATCATCCGAAGATTCACGAGAATCTGGAACAATCTCTGTGCTAAGGGTCAAGGCCGTAAACCCTACTGGATGCCCGTGATCTCCGGGCCCTTAAACGACACTGCACCACAAACAGGAATGCTACTGTAAAGGAAATCACAGAATGGGCTCAGGAATACTTCCAGAAACCATTGTCAGTGAACACAATCCACCGTGCCATCCGCCGTTGCCAGCTGAAACTCTACAGTGCAAAGAAGAAGCCATTTCTAAGCAAGATCCACAAGCTCAGGCGTTTTCACTGGGCCAGGGATCATTTAAAATGGAGTGTGGCAAAATGGAATGACTGTTCTGTGGTCAGACGAGTCACGATTCGAAGTTCTTTTTGGAAATCTGGGACGCCCATGTCATCCGGACTAAAGAGGACAAGGACAACCCAAGTTGTTATCAACGCTCAGTTCAGAAGCCTGCATCTCTGATGGTATGGGGTTGCATGAGTGCGTGTGGGCATGGGCAGCTTGCATGTCTGGAAAGGCACCATCAATGCAGAAAAAATATATTCAGGTTCTAGAACAACATATGCTCCCATCCAGACGTCATCTCTTCAGGAAGACCCTGCATTTTTCAACAAGATAATGCCAGACCACATTCTGCATTAATCACAACATCATGGCTGCGTAGGAGAAGGATCCGGGTACTGAAATGGCCAGTCTGCAGTCCAGATCTTTCACCTATAGAGAACATTTGGTGCATCATAAATAGGAAGGTGCAACAAAGAAGGCCCAAGACGATTGACAGTTAGAGGCCTGTATTAGACAAGAATGGGAGAGCATTCCTATTTCTAAACTTGAGAAACTGGTCTCCTCGGTCCCCAGACGTCTGTTGAGTGTTGTAAGAAGAAGGGGAGATGCCACACAGTGGTGAAAATGGCCTTGTCCCAACTTTTTTGGGGATTTGTTGACACCATGAAATTCTGATTCAACATATTTTTCCCTTAAAATGGTGCATTTTCTCAGTTTAAACTTTAGTTTCGTGATTTATGTTCTATTCTGAATAAAATATTAGAAGTTAGCACCTCCACATCATTGCATTCAGTTTTTATTCACGATTTGTATAGTGTCCCAACTTTTTTGGAATCCGGTTTGTAGCTTAATATGTATAGAGCCTCTCTTTGACTTTCAATCCCATTATTAAAAATCATCAGGGACTGGTGACTTAAGTACGTAGCAGAAAAATGTACAGTCGTGGCCAAAAGTTTTGAGAATTACATATATATTGGAAATTGGAAAAGTTGCTGCTTAAGTTTTTATAATAGCAATTTGCATATACTCCAGAATGTTATAAGAGTGATCAGATGGATTGCATAGTCCCTTCTTTGCCATGAAAATTCACTTAATCCCAAAAAAAAACCTTTCCACTGCATTTCATTGCTGTCATTAAAGGACCTGCTGAGATCATTTCAGTAATCGTCTTGTTAACTCAGGTGACAATGTTGACGAGCACAAGGCTGGAGATCATTATGTCAGGCTGATTGGGTTAAAATGGCAGACTTGACATGTTAAAAGGAGGATGATGCTTGAAATCATTGTTCTTCCATTGTTAACCATGGTGACCTGCAAAGAAACGCGTGCAAGCCATCATTGCTGTTGCATAAAAATGGCTTCACAGGCAAGGATATTGTTGGCTACTAAGATTGCACCTCAATCAACAATTTATAGGATCATCAAGAACTTCAAGGAAAGAGGTTCAATTCTTGTTAAGAAGGCTTCAGGGCGTCCAAGAAAGTCCAGCAAGCCCCAGGATCGTCTCCTAAAGAGGATTCAGCTGCGGGATCGGAGTGCCACCAGTGCAGAGCTTGCTCAGGAATGGCAGCAGGCAGGTGTGAGCGCATCTGCACGCACAGTGAGGCGAAGACTTTTGGGAAGATGGCCTGGTGTCAAGAAGGGCAGCAAAGAAGCCACTTCTCTTCATAAAAAACATCAGGGACAGATTGATCTTCTGCAGAAAGTATGGTGAATGGACTGCTGAGGACTGGGCAAAGTCATATTCTCCAATGAAGCCTCTTTCCGATTGTTTGGGGCATCTGGAAAAAGGCTTGTCCAGAGAAGAAAAGGTGAGCGCTACCATCAGTCCTGTGTCATGCCAACAGTAAAGCATCCTGAGACCATTCATGTGTGGGGTTGCTTCTCATGAAAAGGGAGTGGGCTCACTCACAATTTTGCCCAAAAACACAGCCATGAATAAAGAATGGTACCAAAACACCCTCCAACAGCAACTTCTTTTAACAATCCAACAACAGTTTGGTGAAGAACAATGCATTTTCCAGCACGATGGAGCACCGTGCCATAAGGCAAAAGTAATAACTAAGTGGCTCGGGGACCAAAATGTTGACATTTTGGGTCCATGGCCTGGAAACTCCCCAGATCTTAATCCCATTGAGAACTTGTGGTCAATCCTCAAGAGGCGGGTGGACAAACAAAAACCCACTAATTCTGACAAACTCCAAGAAGTGATGATGAAAGAATGGGTTGCTATCAGTCAGGAATTGGCCCAGAAGTTGATTGAGAGCATGCCTAGTCGAATTGCAGAGGTCCTGAAAAAGAAGGGCCAACACTGCAAATACTGACTCTTTGCATAAATGTCATGTAATTGTCGATAAAAGCCTTTGAAATGTATGAAGTGCGTGTAATTATATTTCACTACATCACAGAAACAACTGAAACAAAGATCTAAAAGCAGTTTAGCAGCAAACTTTGTGAAAACGAATATTTGTGTCATTCTCAAAACTTTTGGCCACAACTGTACATTATATGGCAATGTTAAAGAGGTTAGGATATGCTGTCAATGTCCAATTGGTGAGGGTCTGATGACGGTGACCTCCAAGCAATGTGCCCCTTGCCCAACTCCTCTAAGCTTTCATCAAGGGGCCACATGATTGGCCATTGGCTACATGCCTCAGTAATAAAATCCCTTTAAAGTTTTATCTTAATTTCTATGCAATCGCAATGGATAAGACAGCAACAGATGTGTAATTTCCTCTCTTGACGTTGACGTCAAAGCTGCTTTACTGCATGTAAGTATACAAAAGTAAATATTTAGTTAAAAAAAACAACTCTGGCAAAAACAAAGTATACATGAATCTGTGCTACTCACCATGTGCTTTTCATTTATATCTATTTATTGTAGTTATTTATGAGGCTCAGGGGAGGTTGTGGTGCATCTGCTGTATGTTTGTAAGAGACCAGTGACTTGGAAGACACTTCACATCCTGCATTCTCTGAAGGAAATCTCTACACTTCCACAAGCTGTGTTCTTTCTTGACCGATGTTATCTTGTTGGCTTTCACAGTGCTCATCAAGTTGCGGCGAGGGCATCCAGCAGCGCCAAGTTGTGTGCAAAGCAAGTGATAACGTTATCAGTCAATGTGATGGCGAAAAGCCTGAAACAATCCAAGTCTGCAAGATGGCCCCCTGCCCAGGTATGATTAGAAGATGCAGCTCATATGGCTTTCACTTTGGTTGAACCAACTTTTGAAATTGAGTGTTACATTGTTTTAGGAATGCAAGCAGAGGTTATGGAAACCACAGTGAAATAGTACAGACTTGATTGCTAAACAATTTAACCTACATTTGGCACATGTATCTAAGAAACGGTGCTGTAATAGCTGGAAGAGCCACAGACATGAGGAGTGGAGCAGATTGATATTTGGTTTATGTGAAAAGGTTTATTCATATGACTCTCCGCTCATTCTGGACTTATGAGGCAGTACTATCAGTGACTGACAGTTAACTGCATTACTATTCATGTGGGGGCTGTCAATCACTGCATAAGATCACCCACATAACCAGACCACCCACATTTTTGGCTCACTGCAGAGCAGAACTGCAGCAATGGGGGGATTGGTAAGGTGGGTATAGGTTCTGTTATTTTTACAGCATGTACACCCCCTGGTAAAGCTTTTTTCTTGCCCTGCAATATCCATTTAAATATCAGCAAATATGTATGATTATAGTAATATTCGAGCTTTTTAAATCTTTTCTTTTATTAGCTACTGACTTTACATTTATTGTCTCTATCTTTTAATTATTTGAATAGCCCTTCGATGTCTACAACATTTTTGCCATCCAAAATACCAGAACCATTTAAAAGTTTTTGCACAACTGACATTTATCAAGCGCAGTGAGGAGGGGTCTGCATGAAGTGATAGGTGATAAAAGTCAATGTGGGGACCCTCACAGAACATGCTCACCCCTGCTAAACTGGCAGTATCAGCAACATGTGAGCAGGGAACTGCACATGAAGATATTTCATATGCTTGTAATGTTTAGCATTCAGAAAGTCTTCAGACCCTTTCACTTTTTTCCTATGCTGGCGGCCTTCTGTTAAAATAAAAAAAAGAATGAGTTTTCCCCATCATTCTGAACTCAATACATCCTAATCAGAATTAGAAATTTTTGCTAATTTACAAAAAAAGGAAAAACCAAAATTTGCCATGAACATTTCAGACCCTTTGCTATGACACTTGAAATTTAGCTCTTTTGGTCCTCCCATTTCACTTGATCATCCTTCAGATGTTTCTACACCTTTATTGAAATCTACCATCGGTAAATTCAGTTGATTGGACATGATTTCGAAAAACACTATCCTGTCTATATAAGTTCTCACAGAGACAGGATTGTGTAGACACACAGATCTGGAGCAGAGTACAAAAAAATCTGCTACACTGAAAGTTCACAAGAGCGCAGTGGCCTTCATAATTCTTAAATGGAAGAACAAACAGGACTGTTAGTAGAGCTGACCGCCCCACCAAGCTACATAATTGGGGAGAAGGGCCTTAGTAAGAGAGGTGACCAAGAACCTAATGGTCAGTCTGGCTACACACCAAAGATATAATGTGCAGACAGGAGAAACTTTCATAATTGTAGCATTCCATCTGTGGCCAAAAATAAGCCTCTCCTCAGTAAAAAGACACATGAAAGTCCCCTTGGAGTTTGCAAAAAAGTACCTGAAAGGCCCAGACTGTGAGTAACAAGATTCCCTGGTCTAATGAAGTCAAGATTGAACTCTTGAACTCTTTGGACTCAGTTCTGAGTGCCATTTCTGGAGGAAATCAGGCACTGCTCATCACTTGCCCAATACCATCCCTACAGTGTCGCATGATGGCAGCATCATGCGACACGTGGTTGTTTTTCAAAGGTTGAGACAGGGAAAGTGGTCAGAGTTGATGGAAAGCTGAATGGAGCAAAGTACAGAGATATTCTTAATGAAAACCTGATCCACGGTGCTCTGGACCTTAAACTGAGCCAAAGGTTTACCTTCTAACAGGACAGAGACCCTTCGCACACAGTCAAGACAACACAGGAGTGGCTTAGGGACAACTCTGTGAATGTCTATGAGTGGCCCAGCCAGAGCCCTGATGAACCCAATTGAACATCTCTGGAGGGACCTGAAAATGTCTGTATACTGACGGTCCCCCATCCAACTTGACAGAGCTTTATAGGATCTGCACAGAGTGGCAGAAAATCCTAAAATTCAGGTGTGCAAACCTTGCAGCATTATGACCAAGAACACTGGAGGCTGTATTTGCTGCCGAAAGTGCTTCAACTAAGTAATGAGTAAAGGGTGTGAATACTTATGTCAAAGCAAGATTTTATTTTTACCTTTTCAAATAATTATCAAAGATGTCAAACATTCTGTTTTCACTTTGTCATTATAGGGTACTGAGTGCAGAATGATGGGGAAAACTTAATTTTGTTTATTTTAGCACAAGGCTGCAACATAACAAAATGTGAAAAAGTGAAAGGGTCCTAATGCATGGTATTTTTATTTTCTTAATGATGACAAAAAATGAATCTGGTATCTGAAGAACACCTTCAAGAGAAAATTCCGTAACCTCCAGTAGTTTCATTTTTTCATTCTATGGATGTCTGTTCTAAAATAATATTACATTTATTATTGTTTTCTTTTAGGAAAATCTCCAGGGCTTACTCAACAAGCAGAAACAAGTGATTTAAGTACCCCCAAAACCCCATGGGCCCCCTCACTAAACTCAAAAAATCATGTGAATAAAATATCAAGTAAGTATGGAATAGCACAATGTAGAGAAATACAGTACATAGCACAATTATTTGCTTTGTTAATTAGGGGCAGAAAGAATTTTTGGAATCTGATATTGTCAAAAAGGCCCACAACAACCAAAAAGGACTCAGTTTGATGCAAAAGCTGGCGGTATGCAAAGAAATCAGGAGATAAATAAGATCAATGTAGAATAAATACAGTACGTTAAACCCAGATCAGTGAAATGCACACATATCACTTGCTTTGTTAGGAGACATCAAATTCGACGGAGACTGGCGTCTGTATTTAGCAGAAATGATAGTAGCAAATTATGGAGTTTTGACTTGAAATCAATTATCTACTATATGTGAGTGTGGGTTCACTATCAGATATTAAAGCTTTACCATCCTGGTTAGACATTATATATTGTGTGACTTCTAAGAAGCCTCCATATTGGAAAGCAAATCTACTGTTTGGCCCCCTGTCCTCATCCTCTTGCGTACTCTGATCAAGCCTAGGCTCAAGGGTAAATGGTTCTTTTCTCCTGCAAGGGGTAAAATCTGAAATAGCAGGATTCCGCAAACTCCCCATTTATTTGCTATTATATTCCCTCTAGTCTATGTACTTCCCATCCCATTGATAATGAAGGCTACCAAATGACAGCATATTTAAAATAAGTTGGATTTCTCCTGTCTGCTATGATCAGTAGATAGATGCATGTTTTATAGCTAGCATATGTGGCATTCGGAGTGCCGCTTGAGATCAGCACTACTGAAATACTGCCATCTAGTGTTCATATTTCTAAATTCATGCACACTTGTTTTACATCAAAGTTGAAATATGTGATGATGTAATGCTCTCTTTCTAATTGCACTTCTGCTACAAAAATAAAAATTCATGTCAGCAAGCCATAATCCCCATGAACTTTGTGCCAGTGGGTTGCCAACAAGCCGCTTCCCCCTGACCAGGGTATTTGGATACACTACTAGGTAAGCAAAGTCAATCTTTGCCCCAGCCAGGGGCGTAGCTATAGGGGAAGCAGGGGAAGTGGCTGCTTTGGGGCCCAGACTCCCTAGGGGCCCCCTCAGAAGGAAGACTAAAAGATTTTATTGTCAGGGCCCCGTCAACAGTAGTATACAATGAAATGATATACAATGACACAGTATGAAACAGATGGAACAGCTGGTGGACCTTGTCTGAGAACTCAATCTTGACTAGCCACAGGAGGTTGGGGTTAGCAGAGAAGTTGTGTTTCCTTCAAAAATTTGCTGTGGGGCCCAGTCAGTTGTAGTTACGCCACTGGCCCCAGCTAAAGGAAAAACAAAGCTAACTACAAATCTATAATCTATAAGTATAATCTATATAGTATAAAATTTTATAATTAATATGGACGGTCTAACCAAATAATTCTTTCCTCTACAGAAGACTCATGCCAAGGAGACAAGTCCATATTCTGTCAGATGGAGGTTTTGGCACGGTACTGCTCTATACCTGGATACAACAAGCTGTGCTGTGAATCCTGCAGTAAGAAGACAGCTCCTACCAGCTTGACTCCAAGTTCAGAACATGCAGCTCTGGAGCTCCGAGCACCAGAGGGTGCTACCCTCCCTAGCCCAATCCCACCGGTAACTCTTGTTCCTACAGTTGTTTTAACTGAAACCTCTGTAGGTAATAGTCCAGTGGATGCACCTTTGTCTGCTCTTGCAGCTGAACAAACTCAACAGGATTCAGCAGCCAACAACGTTACCAATGGGAATGCAATGGTGCAAGGAAAAAACAGCTCAGTGACCAATATTGAAAAAACATATCCTGCAG
Organism: Bufo bufo; assembly: GCF_905171765.1. Lineage (NCBI taxonomy): Eukaryota > Metazoa > Chordata > Amphibia > Anura > Bufonidae > Bufo > Bufo bufo. The sequence goes on along the minus strand of NC_053394.1, from coordinate 269,102,264 downwards.
AAAACAGCGGTGGACTTACCGAGAACCTAGGTACACCAGCCAATAAAACTTCTGTTAATAAACAGAGCAAGGCCAGTGCATTGTCATCTTCTGAAGTTCTAAGACGAAGAAGGGAAGATACTGAAGAAGAGCACACAGTTGCTACATGAGCCTCCATGCACATGACAAGGAGCAGCGAGGCAGCCTCACTGAGAACAATTTTTTAAAATAAAAATAGTAAAGAAAAGGCTCTTTTGCAGGTAGCACTTTTCGGGCATTGAGAAATGACATCATTTTAATGCTTTGGGTCGTTGTTCATAAGGCCCTGTATTTTTACCTCACAGTGCAGTGTGAATGCACTTTATGATGTCATAAGGGTGCTACCAACTGGATTCAGAACACAAAAAAGATTTCTATCACCTCAGTTCTTCAGGCCAGTGGCCATTTTTTTCTTTTTGAGCTATGAAGAACATGAAACCTGGTGCTTTCTCTAGTTTAGAATAAGTTTAGAGCCGCCTGCATTTTACATGTAAAGTGGTGCTGCATTGTAGCCAATCATTTTCTGTACCTCAGTGAAGTAGGGTCAATTGCAGTGAAATGCGGTGAAATTTTTGATTTCCAAAGCTCCAATTTATGATGTTTTTAAAGTCAGTAAATGCTTACATTTACCTGATTTAATAGTGGCCTTATACTACCACATTAACTTATTTAATCTATTGCTGCTACTAGATTATTATTGGAATAAGAAGAAATTGAGGTTACCATTGATACACATCCAATAGTCTGATGATGGGATTCTTAATATATTCAAGCACACATTGCCTGTTCCTGTTGATATTGGATTGCTCTGGAAATATAAGTATAACCTTTCATCCGTGAATTTTCAGGTATTTTCTTTAATAGTTGGGGCAAAATACTCACAATGATACTGGTGTCAGTGATATTCTCCTGTTTTGTCCAAAGCCCTCCACAACCCAATATTCACTTCTTTACACTTGATCAAGTTTGATAGCAATACTAGTCAATGGCAAGCTTGAGCTGGCTTGAATATTGATCAAGGGGTACACGTCAATGGAGCAATGTAATGTGAAGTGGTATTGCTTTCCATATGATCTTGGTTAGATAAAAGTCTAGGTCATTCACAAACAGCTGATATATCCCAGATATAAAGAACGTATAAGAGCTTGCCTTACAACCATACAAACATGGAGTGGTCCATAATGTAAGATAGTATATGTATCAATATAATAAAATGGTAAGCAGTAACATTGTCCATGAAGTACATGTGTGACTGCTCCATGGTGAAGGTCTAGTCTTATTTGTCCAACATTGTAATTATCCAGATGAGTGTATAAGCACCTACTGATCTTAGACTATATCCTCAGAATACAAATCATCTATCTCCACTGACGGTTTGTTGAGTTCACTTTAAAATCTGAGAACTTATCCTTTCCCTTGATACTCATTTTGATTTCAGTCTCATTTTTTGCCAGCCATGGGTAAAGGAGTGAACCCAGTTGGAATGCCTTAGCAACCCCACCCTTCTTCCCTACTGGCTGGGATACGGACTATTATGAAAGTGTCACTGAATAGAGGTTCTCATGTTAAAAGAGGTATAACTTGACGTTCTTTTGCCCCAGTGCAAAATCTGATACCAAGTCACCACACCATGCAATTTATTAAACTAATGTGTTCTTTCATACCAGAGACGACACTGGGCCCGCTTAGACACCAGGACCTGATAATGACTGTATAGGTACATCCTGCCAGGTCACAAGAGAGGATTTTGCATCCCTCATTCCAAAGTCATTGTTTATAGCACCAGTCAAGAGTGAAAACTTAGTTTGTTTAGGCTCTTTCAAGTTTACCCCATATTTTAGCAAATCTAGTTGTATGTATTTTGTTCTTAGAACTTCTTAGGACCGTATCTCATTTTTCCCCCCGTTGTTATTAGGAGGTAATTAGACTGGAGAAATTTACTTAGTGTTGTATTATTCAGAACCACCCTTCCAACTAGCTACATGAAAGAAAAGTAAGGTTTCCAGAGTGGTTGTCAAGGATTGCCTCTCAGCTAGATCAATCTTCCTGTCATCCAATAGCTCCATGATAACTATATTGCAAGTCTGTCACTTTTACAGATATAGTGTAGAGGAGGCCCATAGCAAACACTAGGACTTTCCAAGGAGGTTCAAAATGTCTTCACCTTCCCCTTGTTTATTAAAATTGCAGTGCCTTTGTAGATCCCTGTGGACGTTCACAAGAAAAAAAGTTAAAGGAGTATCCTCCTCCATTGATTTACAGCAGCCACATAAGACTCTTTTTATGATATACACAACCTCACCAGCTTCACTATAGTGCTATTTAAATTGTGTTTTTTCTCATTATAATATGACTGAATCATAATATAGAAAGGAGCTTCAAAGCCCTTAGAACAGCTAGTAAAATAGTCTGTTGCCTGCTCAGGATGTACCATTTTATTGGGTGCCATTACTTGCTGGGCAACCTGGGCATCTCAACTGAGAGATACAGTCAGGTCCATAAATATTGGGACATCGACGCAATTCTAACATTTTTGGCTCTATACACCACCACAATAGATTTTAAATAAAACAAACAAGATGTGCTTTAACTGCAGACTGTCAGCTTTAATTTGAGGGTATTTACATCCAAATCATGTGAACGGTGTAGGAATTACAACAGTTTGCATATGTGCCTCCCACTTGTTCAGGGACCAAAAGTAATGGGACAATTGGCTTCTCGGCTGTTCCATGGCCAGGTGTGTGTTATTCCCTCATTACCCCAATTACAATGAGCAGATAAAAGGTCCAGAGTTCATTTCAAGTGTGCTATTTGCATTTGGAATCTGTTGCGGTCAACTTTCAAAATTGAGATCCAAAGAGCTGTCACTATCAATGAAGCAAGCCATCATTAGGCTGAAAAAACAAAACAAACCCATCAGAGAAATAGCAAATACATTAGGCGTGGCCAAAACAACAGTTTGGAACATTCTTAAAAAGTAGGAACGCACCGGTGAGCTCAGCAACACCAAAAGACCTGGAAGACCACGGAAACAACTGTGGTGGATGACCGAATAATTCTTTCCTTGGTGAAGAAAACACCCTTCACAACAGTTGGCCAGATCAAGAACACTCTCCAGGAGGTAGGTGTATGTGTGTCAAAGTCAACAATCAAGAGAAGACTTCACCAGAGTGAATACAGAGGGTTCACCACAAGATGTAAACCATTGGTGAGCCTCAAAAACAGGAAGGCCAGATTAGAGTTTGCCAAATGACATCTAAAAAAGCCTTCACAGTTCTGGAACAACATCCTATGGACAGATGAGACCAAGATCAACTTGTACCAGAGTGATGGGAAGAGAAGAGTATGGAGAAGGAAAGGAAGTGCTCATGATCCTAAGCATACCACCTCATCAGTGAAGCATGGTGGTGGTAGTGTCATGGTGTGGGCATGTATGGCTGCCAATGGAACGGGTTCTCTTGTATTTATTGATGATGTCACTGCTGACAAAAGCAGCAGGATGAATTCTGAAGTGTTTTGGGCAATATTATCTGCTCATATTCAGCCAAATGCTTCAGAACTCATTGGACGGCGCTTCACAGTGCAGATAGACAATGACCCAAAGCATACTGCAAAAGCAACCAAAGAGTTTTTTAAGGGAAAGAAGTGAAATGGTATTCAATGGCCAAGTCAATCACCTGACCTGAATCCGATTGAGCATGCATTTCACTTGCTAAAGACAAAACTGAAGGAAAAATGCCCCAAGAACAAGCAGGAACTGAAGACAGTTGCAGTAGAGGCCCAGCAGAGCATCACCAGGGATGAAACCCAGCGTCTGGTGATGTCTATGCGTTCCAGACTTCAGGTTGTAATTGACTGCAAAGGATTTGCAACCAAGTAATAAAAAGTGAAAGTTTGATTTATGATTATTATTATTCTGTCCCATTACTTTTGGTCCCTTAACAAGTGGGAGGCACATATTCAAACTTTTATAATTTCTACACCGTTCGCCTGATTTGGATGTAAATACCCTCAAATTAAAGCTGACAGGCTGCAGTTAAAGCACATCTTGTTTGTTTTATTTCAAATCTATTGTGGTGGTGTATAGCCAAAAATGTTAGAATTGTGTCGGTGTCCCAATATTTATGGACCTGACTGTACTTTGTATTATCTGAAATGTGCATCTATAGGGTTTTAACATTTAGGCAAGTACTGCAAATACAATAAGTAGCTTCAAATGAGGCATCAATGAGGTGCTATTGGTTATCAGACAAAAAGTGTACTGTTACTCAGTGTGTTGCACAGGGTCTTACTTACTACCTTTGGTATAGAGAACTTAGAAGAGGGGTGCTATCTAATGGTGTTCAAAGCTGAGCTTTCAGACAGAAATTGAAGATACGTTTGGTATACGAGTAGAATATTTTATAATAAATATGCCCAAGACAGTTTTTTTGCCTTTTTATTCCTTTTTGCAACTGTTGAGTTTATTTCTGCTTGTATTACTTTGATATTATCTATTTTGAGTGCTTTGATCCTTTTTCTCATTTTCTTTCTTGTGAGGAACTAGTGATTTGCTGAAAAATATATGCACTTCTTAACTGGCAATGCTCAGATTCTCAATCCCTTTCCACAGAATCTAGAAAAGCCTCTACCGGTGGAATGCTTTCTTTTTTTACCTTTTTTAGTTACAGAGATTACTATGTTTTCTTGCTGATCCAGATGTATAATATTTATAAGTCAAATTGTACAAAGAAAACAAAGATTTCTGTTGGGGCAAATTACATTACTATAAAACATTTTATGATCATGAAACTGTAAAACATTTCCTAGTCAGATATGTAGCTGTTGAAAAAAAAATTAAATAAAAGCTTTGGGCCTTTGGTATAAAACACATAATGCCAAGAGAAAGAGTTGTAGTTGTCCATAGCAACCAGTCAGCTTGCTCCTTTACTGTATTCTAGATGTGATCTGATTAGCGGCTACTGGCTAATGTGCTATTTCAGCTTTACAGTTTAAAAGCCTTTAAAGGAAAACTCCTAGCAAAACTGATCCATTGTGGCATATCTACTGCAAGACCTGAGGTCCACAACTTCTGTCTTTGGTGTTATTTTAAGTATTGTTATTGGAAGGTACTGGTTCTTGTACTGGTTCTCCTTGTTAACTGTGGGGAGTCCTATAGGCAGTGCTTCCTGGGAAATGTATGCAAATTATCTCTTCTCCAGAAGGAAGAAAACTGTCTCTCGTGCCATCTAAAAAGGTACCTACCCAGTCAGCTAATTTCAACCCATAAGAGAGCCTTAAACATGACTAGTGATATCAGCCAAACCAGAAACACTTATCTGTAGGCAGCTGTGAATATTTGCTCTTATCAGCACATAGTACTTTTACTCCCTTCATCAGCTCTATCTCTGTAAGAAAAAATGGTACCTTCAAGAGCTGCATCTAAGGGAACACACCCAGCAAATAGAACCCTACTCTACAGTGAGGAGGAGCAAAAACTCTAAAACAATGCTCCTACAGATGGGTGTCTATGGTTTGGCTGGTCTAGCTAGTTATGTGTAAAGACTCTGTAATGGGTTGCATATTTACTTATAGAATATTTATCTACCAGGGTCTCTACAAAGAAAGTTTCCTTTCTTCTTGAGGAGAACCAATGTGCTTTCAATCTTTGTATAAATCTCCATCCCCACGGGACCTGTAATAATATTTCTAATACACTGGACGAATTTATCAAGCCCTGTACACCACTTTCCTGCTGTAAAAAAAAAAGCACCAATTTTGAGTAACTAACAGCTACCCTCTAAAATATAACCAAATGAGTACTCTAAATTTTGCATAAGATATACCTCAGAATGTTTGGGTAAATGGACGATTGAACCGGTATACTGTTATTTTCCCTATTATAGTCGGTGGGGGAAAATGACACTATGGCCATTTCAAAAACATTCTCATCTGGTCTCTGCAGCAGAAATAGCACATAAAACCCCCTTCTTCAGGCCTCATGCCTATGACCATATCGATATTCATAACTCCTATGCCCATAGCCTGCTAGGAGCCCAGTCGACATTTATTTCTGTGCACCTCCCATTTTTCAGAGGAACAGAGTTGAACAGAGTCCATACAAATCTATGAGATTGTAACAAGCTGCACTACATGCCGCATTATGGAGGTATTCTTCCCAACAAGAATATATGGTACCTTGAAATAATATCATGCCACAAAATCTGGCAAAAAAGCATTAGTGAAAATATCCCCATGCTCAGATTTCAGCACCATACATTTACATGTATTCATCCATTGGGACAATAAACATGTATTCATTATCTACTGCTAACATTTTAGTAATGCTAAGGCCTATTTCAAAGAGTCAGTGCTTGGTCAGTGTTTGATCATTGATTTCCATCAGTGATTGAGCCAAAACCATAAGTGTTTATACACAAATATGGTATAATGGAAAGATTTGCATTTGATCTGCATTTTTGACCAGCGCCTACTTCTGGCTCACAATTACTAATGGAAATCACAGATCAAACACTGACCAAAGACTGTGTGAAAGCGGCCTAAGGCTGATTTCACACGGGCGTTGCGGGTGTGTTGCGGGAAAAGATGCGGGTGCGTTGCAGGAACATTTTAATGCGTTTTTCACGCGCGTGAGAAAAATCGGCATGTTTGGTACCCGAACCCGAACTTCTTCACAGAAGTTCGGGTTTGGGTTAGGTGTTGTGTAGATTGTATTATTTTCCCTTATAACATGGTTATAAGGGAAAATAATATTCTTAATACAGAATGCATAGTACAATAGGGCTGGAGGGGTTAAAAAAAATAATAATAATTTAACTCACCTTAATCCACTTGATCGCACAGCCCGGCTTCTCTTCTGCCTTCATCTGTGAGGAAAAGGACCTGTGGTGACGTCACTGCGTTCATCACATGGTCCATCACATGATCCAGCACCATGGTATAAGGGAAAATAATAATGATCCGGTGCCCATCCCGATCGTCTCCTAGCAACCGCGCGTGAAAATCGCACCGCATCCGCACTTCACGCAGCCCCATTCACTTCTAAGGGGCCTGCGTTGCGTGAAAAACGCAGAATATAGAACATGCTGCGATTTTCACACAACGCACAAGTGATGCGTGAAAATCACCACTCATGTGCACAGCCCCATAGAAATGAATGGGTCCGGATTCAGTGCGGGTGCAATGCGTTCACCTCACGCATTGCACCCACTCGGAAATATCGCCTGTCTGAAAGGGGCCTAAGCCTTATACACAAGATACTGGCCTGAAAAAAAAATCCCTGTATGGACAAACATTGCCATTCTATTGTAACTTTGTTTTTAAATGACATGATTTTTTCTGGGATTGTTGTGTTTTTATGCCTTTAGACTTTGTGCTGGAACCTCAGACCTAATTTTATGCGAACATAAGTTCTAATGTTAGTGAGTGTTATATGACTGATGCCAATCACTCACGTGGATCTAGGACTCAAATACTGTTCTTCCTACTCAGATATGAAAAAAAATCCCAGAAAATAGTAAACATTATTGGACTTTAGACATCATTTACAAGATCTGAAGTCTTATGTTTCTTGGACAACTGATTATAAAGTTGGCAACAGAGCTTAGATATTTGTTTGGAGATAATAAAAAAATAGACTTTGAGCAGATCCTACCACATTGGTTGGATGGACCAAGAAACATCTTATCTGGTCATTTATGACCAGATATAGGCACTTTTGTAGTGTATATCTGGCTCAGATTCTGTTGCACTCCATAGTGCAGCAGAATCTACAACTCCTTTGCCGCTCGCACCAGGTCTACAAAAGTGGACAGCGAAGGGAACAGGCTGGCAGGCGGATTTGTCCTAGCTTTGTTAAATGTTTATAGGCACCATTGGTCAAAAATTTCATTTTTTTGACAATTAAAGGGGTTGGCTCCCCGTCACTCTGGTCCTCCATACTGACCCCCGCATCTCCATCTTCCAGTCATGGGTTTGTTTTTGTCCTCTCAAGCATAGGCATGGTCATCTGATCCTCTTCATCCACCCACTAGCTTCAGCGGTGACGTGACTCGTGGGGACACATCACCACTGAAGCCAGCAGTTAGCTGAAGAGGATCAGGTAACCATGACTATGCTGGGGAGGAAGAAAAGAAACCCAAGAACAGAAAATGTATAAAAAAAAAGAAGACAGGAGGCAGCGCCTCGTGTGTGTTGCTGTATCACAGAAATTTAGCAATTTTTCCTCGGTTGCGCTTACCGTATTGTGTTGTGATGAGTCACAACAACTGGGGGTTTGCCTTGCTGGTATTTGCCGTCCAGCGTGCGGGGGTGCCGGTACTGCTGCCAAGGTCCCTTCCTGAGTCACATTCGTGGTTGTCAGGATAGGTAGATGCGTAGATAAAGGTAGCTGGTTTGGACCATTTTAACGGCGCTGTAGGCAGGAAGCTTTATACCAAGTGACAGAAAGCAATAAATCATTTTTCACCAATATTCACTTGGTATAAAGCTTCCTGCCTACAGCGCGGTTAAAAAGGTCCAAACCAGCTACCTTTATCTAAGAACAGAAAATGGAGATACAGGAGTCAGCGTAGAGGACCGGAGCTCATAAGTATGATCCTTTCAGTAAGGAAGGCAGGCTGCTGGGATCTGTTAGAAATTATGTATTCCTGGACAACCCCTTTAAGTATTTTGTAATATCTCCATACAATTTCTGTATGAAATACCAGTGCTGTTGGTGATTTAGAATGTCGGGTCCATTTTTAGAATAGAAGAGAGTGTTCTGATGGCAAACTTCAGCAGCACCTTGTAGCAGGCATTAGAGATGAACGGAGTTATGGAAAATTTGATTAGACTGCTTCACTGAATTTCACAAAGAAATTCCCTTTGTAACAAATTACCGTGTAACAAGGTGCATTTCTCTGTATGTAGCGGGCGCAATGACGGGGAATGGCGATTGTGATACCCCCCGTCAATGAACCCCTCAGATACCGTGTTCATCACTGATCATGGCATCTGAGATTAAAAATTCAGGCTTTCAAGGGTTAATCCGTTAAAAAAATCCGTCATGTGATGAAACCAAACAGTGACCCACGGACCCTATTGACCTAATGACCAGGATCTGTTGAGGTTCTGAAACCTGTTTTAAGCAGTGGATCTTAAATCAAACCAAAAAGTATGTTTTAGAAGCACTAAAATCATTAGCTTACTAATAAATATCGATGGGACGCATAGCTACCAAAGAAAATTTGACAATCTTCAGTTGAAATATATATATTTACACACTTTAGCACATGGTTAAGTATATACCATCTACTCAGAAATATATTTTTTTTTATTGCGGCAGGAGTCCTCTATTCTTTTACATTACCACAGGATAGAGACGTAGCGTGGTGTATGGTTTTTCTTCACCCACCGACTTCCAAACATCTGCCTTGCATAAACAGGAACAGCTTCCCTTCCAGTATGCTAGGATGGAGTCCCTGGTAGAAACCATATATAATAAATGCAACCAAACATCAATCAGAGACAAACATTTTTCAATGCACTAGCAAACCAATTACATGTACACAAGCAAATCAATAATTAATTTTGCAAAAGAACACCTCATGGTATGTGTTTTACCAAATGTTTTATAACACAAGTTTAAGGCGGCCGTACATTTTAGATTAATGTGGGCCGAACCCAACAGGATCGGCCAAGCATCCAATATGTTTTACACATTAGACCAACATTTGTTCAGCAGATGTCGGGGGGGGGATATTGGCATATTGAATTTAAACATGCCAGTTCCTTTTGTTCACATGGACGATTAGCCAACACCAGAGAGACTTACTCCACTCTCTCTCTATTCAGAACACGTACGTTCTTGGCCAAACCAAGCATGCATGGGGATCGGAAGAAATATCTGTCAGCCAAATAGGCAGTCAGTTGACACTTATTGAATGGGTATGGCCAGCTTTAGGCTATTTTTTTTAGCTTTAGAGGGATCCTTTTTAATTTTGCTGTAGTACTATATATGTTTCTATACCTTTTCATTGGAGATATTTTTACTGTTATCTTCTTCTGGAATCTATTTTGGTGAGAAAAAAAATGTGGAAGGATGGATGGATGTGGACAGGACAGTTCTTCCTAACATTAATGTGAAACCTAATTTTGGCATATGCCATAAATTCTTGTTCCATTATTTGCTAAAACTATTAAATAGGTAGTCTGGTTATTAAAATGTACCACAAAATAAAATAAACTGTGCTATAGATATCTTCTGTGAGTGGTCTCTCTTGCTCTTGGGTGCTCCCTTTGCCTCTGCAATTTTACATCTGATGGCCACATCCTACAGAAGAAGTAGTTACAGTGACATCTTCGTCCATGGGAATGTGATGTCCATGACCACTCCTGGAGGACAGGCTACATGACATTGCATAGACAAAGGGAAAATGAAAGACTGGAAGCAAAATATCCAGACACACTCTGTAATTTAACATTTCATATAGACACAGCTTTGGGTATAATAAGTTTTTTTCAATTAGACTGACTTAGTAGCGTACATGGAGGCAGTTTCTTTTTCAGGTTTGGCTTTATAAGTATTGATTTGCACATACATTTTCTGTAAGCTCTAAGTTTATTGGATGATCTCTGTCCTTTACAAAGTGAAGCAAATGCCATGACATGTGCAGCTTCTTGTATACAGCGATGCTTCCCACTTATCACCATATAACTCATACCTGTGCAGTAGCAATATCCAGTGTTATGGATTGTATAGTTTTGTACATACAAGATTCAGAGTTTTTAATTTGCTATATTTATTGATTTAGATTTTTTTTAAACTTAACCATGTAAAAAGCTTTTTCCCTTTTTTAAGTAATGCAAAAAAAAAATGTCTGTCTGTAATGATATTGATGCTATAGTTATGTTTGTATTATTGCTATCACAAATGGATACACCTAATATCTGGAAAAAAAATTCTCAATCATGCCAAATAAAGATTTAGTAATGTGTTGTGCTATGTACCTGTGGTTATTTTTCTCTCTGGTAAGAAACAGAGGCTTTTATACATTTGAACCAGTCTTCCATAACTCTAAGGCTGATAAACTAGCCTTAGAGTAGGTCATCAATATCAGATCAGTAGGGTCCCACTCCTAGCACCTCCACTAATCAGTGGGCTATTGCCCAGGGGGCTGCCTGAGCCCTCCTCATGGCAGTCAGCAATAGTAATGATTTGAAGTAATGATCTGATGCTCCCGTCCTGTCTTCTGAATTCAACTGTATTGCCATCCTAAGGAAACTGGATGAGGAGGACAGAACATGGCAGCTGGCGCTGACCACCACAGAGGGGCAGTTTTTGGGGAGGTATTTTGCGATGATGGGGGCAGTATCTTGCGATACACTGTGGTGTTTGGCTCTGATCGGGTGGTATAATGTGCTGTACTATGGTATTGCTGGCCCTGCCCACTTGTGTTGGCCCTGACTTCTGGCAATTTGGACCCCACTACAAAATAGGACCACTTTTATTATTTTTTTACCAGGGCCACTTTAGGTTTCCAGTCCACCCCTGGTTCGTACACTCCAAAGTAGGCATCAGAACAGCACGGCTTTATATATTGGGTAGTTCAGACCATGTGCAGTGCTGAACAGATAACACTGTCTCTGACTCTTCTTTACAGCTGAGTTCCTCCAGTCACCCCAGCCTACTGGCAGTGGTGTAGCGAGGGTTGCCAGCACTCGGGGCAAGCCAAGTGTTGCGCCCCCTCCAACCTGTGGCCACGCCCGTTTTTTTACAGATAATGTAGTAGAGATCACTTGCAGTCCTGGTGTAACACTACAGATAACACAGTGATAACTCTCTGCGTACAGAAAATGTAGTAGATGGGTGTGAGCCCCCAGAATTCAGAACACACACAGTGTGACCTGAAGTCTGGGGCCAGGATGCAGCAGGGTGGGCCAAATTCTATATCCACCCTCCCATCACTACAGAACATATAGGCTAATACAGCGCCCCATACCTCTTACATCCAGTGACGTCTAATTTGATGTACAGTCGTGGCCAAAAGTTTTGAGAATGACACAAATATTAGTTTTCACAAAGTTTGCTGCTAAACTGCTTTTAGATCTTTGTTTCAGTTGTTTCTGTGATGTAGTGAAATATAATTACACGCACTTCATACGTTTCAAAGGCTATTATCTACAATTACATGACATTTATGCAAAGAGTCAGTATTTGCAGTGTTGGCCCTTCTTTTTCAGGACCTCTGCAATTCGACTGGGCATGCTCTCAATCAACTTCTGGGCCAATTCCTGACTGAAAGCAACCCATTCTTTCATAATCACTTCTTGGAGTTTGTCAGAATTAGTGGGTTTTTGTTTGTCCACCCGCCTCTTGAGGATTGACCACAAGTTCTCAATGGGATTAAAATCTGGGGAGTTTCCGGGCCATGGACCCAAAATGTCAACGTTTTGGTCCCCGAGCCACTTAGTTATCCCTTTTCCTTATGGCATGGTGCTCCATCGTGCTGGAAAATGCATTGTTCTTCATCAAACTGTTGTTGGATTGTTGGAAGAAGTTGCTGTTGGAGGGTGTTTTGGTACCATTCTTTATTCATGGCTGTGTTTTTGGGCAAAATTGTGAGTGAGCCCACTCCCTTTTCATGAGAAGCAACCCCACACATGAATGGTCTCAGGATGCTTTACTGTTGGCATGACACAGGACTGATGGTAGCGCTCACCTTTTCTTCTCCAGACAAGCCTTTTTCCAGATGCCCCAAACAATCGGAAAGAGGCTTCATCGGAGAATATGACTTTGCCCCAGTCCTCAGCAGTCCATTCAACATACTTTCTGCAGAAGATCAATCTGTCCCTGATGTTTTTTTTGGAGAGAAGTGGCTTCTTTGCTGCCCTTCTTGACACCAGGCCGTCTTCCAAAAGTCTTCGCCTCACTGTGCATGCAGATGCGCTCACACCTGCCTGCTGCCATTCCTGACCAAGCTCTGCACTGGTGGCACTCCGATCCCGCAGCTGAATCCTCTTTAGGAGACGATCCTGGCAATTGCTGGACTTTCTTGGACGCCCTGAAGCCTTCTTAACAAGAATTGAACCTCTTTCCTTGAAGTTCTTGATGATCCTATAAATTGTTGATTGAGGTGCAATCTTAGTAGCCACAATATCCTTGCCTGTGAAGCCATGCAACGCAGTGATGGCTTCACGCATTTCTTTGCGGGTCACTATGGTTAACAATGGAAGAACAATGATTTCAAGCATCACCCTCCTTTTAACATGTCAAGTCTGCCATTTTAACCCAATCAGCCTGACATAATGATCTCCAGCCTTGTGCTCGTCAACATTCTCACCTGAGTTAACAAGACGATTACTGAAATGATCTCAGCAGGTCCTTTAATGACAGCAATGAAATGCAGTGGAAAGTTTTTTTTGGGATTAAGTTAATTTTCATGGCAAAGAAGGACTATACAATTCATCTGATCACTCTTCATAACATTCTGGAGCATATGCAAATTGCTATTATAAAAACGTAAGCAGCAACTTTTCCAATTTCCAATATTTATGTAATTCTCAAAACTTTTGGCCACGACTGTAGATATTATCTTTCCTCATCTTCTTCGTTCAGACCTTCAGACCAGACTACCATTTTTCAGCCATTTCTCGTCTCTCTAGTTTGACAAAAAAAATCTTAGTTTAGTACTTTTCCATCATGCACCCAATTGTGGTAAGCTGATACTGTGCCAAGGTTCCCCCACAGTAATAGTGCTCCCAAAAGTCCCACCAATAGTAATAATTCTCTGCTAGAGCACACATGGTAGTAATAGTGCTCCCACAGGGCTCCCAACATGTCCCCACTGTGCCCCAGAAGTAATAATACTCTCATAGTGCCCATACTAGTAATCATGTTCCCCATAGACCCCCAGTAGTAATAAAGGCCACCATAATGCCCCTCAGTAGTAATAATTCACCTAATAATGTGTGCCAGTGCAAAAATACCCCTTTTTAATGCCCCCAGTTGAGGTAATGTCCCCATAGTGCCCCCATGATGTGCCAGTATAAAATACCTCTATATAGTGCCCCTAGTAAATGCCCCCATAGTGCTCCTCTCCCCCCTTCCTCCTAGTGCTCCCCATAATGTACCAGTATAAAATGCCCCATATACAGTGCCCCAGTAGATGCCCTCAGTGTCCCCCATAATTTGCAAGTATAAAATATCCCTTCTTAGTGCCCCCAGTAGATTACCCCATAGTACCAACCAATAATGTGCCAGTAAGAAGTGCCCCCATAGATGCCCCCAATAATGTGCCAGTAAGAAGTGCCTCCATAGATGCCCCCCAATAATGTGCCAGTAAGAAGTTCCCCCCATAGATACCCCCAATCGTGTCAGTAAGAAGTTCCCCCAATCATGTGCCAGTAAGAAGTGCCCCGCAATCATGTGCCAGTAAGAAGTGTCCCCCAGAGATGCCCCCAATTGTGGCAGTAAGGAGTGCCCCCCAATAATGTGCCCCCCATAGATGCCCCCCCAATCATGTGCCAGTAACAAGTGCCCCCATGGCACTCCTCTCCTGTACTGTACCATATAAAAAAAAAAAAACACTTATACTTACCTCCATCAGGCTGGCAGCGATGTGATGCAGGCCTCTTCCAGCCTGTGTCCCATGCTGTACGGCTCAGGCGGCGCCGGCTTCTGATAGGCTGCAGGCCTACTGCCTGCAGCCTATCAGAGGAACGGGGAAGGGAGACGCCTCTCCCCTGCCCCGCAGCATCTATCTCTATCGCTGTCCTGAGGACGGCGATACAGATGACTATGGAGATGAGCGCTCATCTCCCTGTGCCCTGCAGCCCTCCACTTGTCACCAGGGCTGCGCCGCCTGAGGCAATCGCCTCACCTCGCTTAATTGGTGGTGCGGCCCTGCTGGCGAACCCTGCAATTTTGCGCCTGGGGCAACGCCCCCCCCCCCCCCGAACCACTGCCTACTACTGGTGACTACTCGCCTTTTTTCAGGAGAGTCGTGGTTACCTATTTCCAGCTTCTGCAAGGCAGCTGCAATTGCATCCTTCTCAGTGACCACTTGAGGATCATCTCCCCACATATACGTTTGCCTCCATTCCTTTCTACTGTATTGCACCATTCTGCAGACTATGCCAAAATGTAACGTTCACTAGTCTGTAAAATGGCAGAGAAGAGGGAAAGTGAGATACCAGGGCTTAAATGCAATATAACCAAGTAGTTTACTTAGTTTCTCCAGCTGGAGAGGTACTGTGCACTTGATTACAGTCCAACAATTATTTACCGTAGCTTCAGGATGCAATCCAGTATAGCGGTATTTCAGTTCTCAGTCCATTTACAACTAGCTACTTTTCATATACAATAGGTTCTCCATCTCCACTCGATGACCGAAGCTCCCCTTTACATCGATGACTTCTGTTAAACTACGTGCCATTTTGTCTAACAGGGGGCAAAAATGTAAACCTTGGTTCACTAACAGCACCACTACTGCTTAGCTCGTCTATGGCAGGAAAATTATAGGAACTTTCTAGGGCACTTTTCTGAGCCTAACCCTTTAGGTCAAACCATTAAATTGACTTTGTGCCTAACTGGTACCCTGAAGTAGAGACCGCCACCTCAACTAGTTGGCTAAAACTTTTTAACCTGGAAGTGTCTGACTTCCCTCTCTCCTAACTATTGCAAAATAACAAGGTTGTCACAGGTATCTGGAGCCATGCTGACTGCAGTGCATACCACAGCTGCTAGAGGGTGTGTGGAGGAGGATCCATAGAGCGAACAAGGTGGTCCCACAGATGTTCAAATGGGTTCAAGTCTGTGGACAATCAGCATGTATGTGTACGTGATTTGCAAGGATGGATTTATACCAAAATCAGTTGAGAGTGCCTTCCACATGGATGAGCAGGCCCAGAGAATTCCACAAAAACATTCCCCAGACTATAACGTTGCCACCACCACCAGTGTTCTTTCAGCCGTGGTTGCAGGTTGTTTGATCTCTGATATTTTTCGCCTGACACTCCAACATCCATCCATTCGATGAAGCAGAAAATATGACTCATTAGAGAAGGCCACCCTTTGCCAATCAGTGGGAGTCCAATTCTGATACTGACGCAGAAACTGAAGCCTTTTCTGTCGATGCAAGTTTGTTAGCAGAGGTGCAGTGACCATCCATCTGCTTTGGATCCCCATATGCAGTAGGATTTGCTGAACTGCTGTTTTAGACACATCTGGTTCATTTTGGTGGTGAGCTGCTCCACTGTAGCGTCTTGTTCTGCCCTTGCGCACCTTCATAGCCAACGTTCACCTCTCCCATCAATGCCACATGGTGCTCCACAGTTTCCACATCACTTTTTCACAATGGTACCATTTTTCTCACTGATAATACAGTTCACCACAGCATCACATGAACAGTTCACAAATGGCACATTTTAATAAATACTGTCATCCTTGGCCTGAAAGCCAATAATCATCCCTTTTTGCAACTCTAATATTTTTACTCCTTTTACCCATGACAAAAACGAGGGATATGTGTGCAGACAGCTTATCACACACCTTATATACCCACTAAACCAGCTCATGATACTTTCTTCACGAGCTACATTCTGCAGATGTTGAAAGTAGGAAGTGTTCAAAATAAAGTTACTCGACTTTGTGTGTGTATATATATATATATATATATATATATATATATATACACAAACACAGAAATATTTACAGCAAACAGAAAAGCAGGTTACATTTGCACACCTTTAACGCCATGAATTGTTAATCAAGCGCTGCGCCTTTCAAAGAAAGTGGAGCTGTATGGAAGTCACAGCTCAAACCCTGCCAATCAAACACACATGGCCTATCCTTGCGGATCCGCAATACACGGGTGCCATTCCATGGGCATTCCGCATCACGGATTCGGACCCATTCACTTCAATGGGTCTGCAAATCTGGAGATGCGGAATGGTGCGGGACGGAAGCACGGAACGGAACCCTACGGGAGCACTACGGAGTGCTTCCGTGGGGTTTCATCCCGTACTTCCTTTCTGCAAAAAGATAGAACATGTCCTATCTTTTTGCGGAATGGCCGGATCGCGGACCCATTAAAGTGAATGGGTCCACGATCCGCTGCTGCTGCCCCACGGTCGGTGTTCGTGCATTTTGCGGGCCGCAGCATGACCACGGGCGCACACGTTCGTGTGCAGGGGGCCTAATAGGCTAGATTCACATGTCCATATTCTGGAGTCCAGACAGATGTACCAGCCACACTATGCAGATTTATGATGGTATAAGTTTGGATAGGGAAACATGATATAAAGACTTGAGAATACGAACGTGTGACTCTGACCTCATGGTGATTGCCAGTCATGCACAATAAGGTGCCACTAAAAATAATTCCTTTTTACTGAAGTCTCCTATGCCTGTCCAAAGTGTTTAAGGGCATAACAACAGAGTATGGCCTCTATATTCTGGAAGGAGGCAGGGACCAAAGTTTATGTCTCTGGACAGTTCTACATGGAATAGAAAAAATCTGTTGCTTATTTAGCAGGAAATTCCAGGGCAAATCCATGGTGGAGTCTATATTCACATTGAAAAGAGTAAAATCTGTGACAAATCCACAGAAAGAGCTGCCATGATGTGGATTGAAAATCTGCACCAAACATCACTACGTGCACTGATATTTTTCTGCAGCACAGTATATGGATGAGATTTGCTAAAATCTCATGCACTTTGTTACTACTGTAAAAAACTGCAAATTTTCCACCTGCAAACATGTAGATATATCCTTATAGCCACCCCCCATAATACTCCTTGTAACTGTCAACCACTGGAAGATAAGTAATGCAATGCTGTGCACAATGCTCTCCTATCTCTCGATTAAATTAAAGAGAAAGATGATTCAACGAAGATCAAAATTGACAAGAGGAGTTATACACTCACCCAAAGAATTATTAGGAACACCTGTTCTATTTCTCATTAATGCAATTATCTAGTCAACCAATCACATGGCAGTTGCTTCAATGCATTTAGGGGTGTGGTCCTGGTCAAGACAATCTCCTGAACTCCAAACTGAATGTCAGAATGGGAAAGAAAGGTGATTTAAGCAATTTTGAGCGTGGCATGGTTGTTGGTACCAGACGGGCCGGTATGAGTATTTCACAATCTGCTCAGTTACTGGGATTTTCACGCACAACCATTTCTAGGGTTTACAAAGAATGGTGTGAAAAGGAAAAAACATCCAGTATGCGGCAGTCCTGTGGGCAAAAATGCCTTGTGGATGCTAGAGGTCAGAGGAGAATGGGCCGACTGATTCAAGCTGATAGAAGAGCAACGTTGACTGAAATAACCACTCGTTACAACCGAGGTATGCAGCAAAGCATTTGTGAAGCCACAACACGAACAACCTTGAGGCGGATGGGCTACAACAGCAGAAGACCCCACCGGGTACCACTCATCTCCACTACAAATAGGAAAAAGAGGCTACAATTTGCACGAGCTCACCAAAATTGGACTGTTGAAGACTGGAAAAATGTTGCCAGGTCTGATGAGTCTCGATTTCTGTTGAGACATTCAAATGGTAGAGTCCGAATTTGGCGTAAACAGAATGAGAACATGTATCCATCCTAGGATGGCTACTTCCAGCAGGATAATGCACCATGTCACAAAGCTTGAATCATTTCAAATTGGTTTCTTGAACATGACAATGAGTTCACTGTACTAAAATGGCCCCCACAGTCACCAGATCTCAACCCAATAGAGCATCTTTGGGATGTGGTGGAACGGGAGCTTCGTGCCCTGGATGTGCATCCCTCAAATCTCCATCAACTGCAAGATGCTATCCTATCAATATTGGCCAACATTTCTAAAGAATGCTATCAGCACCTTGTTGAATCAATGCCACGTAGAATTAAGGCAGTTCTGAAGGCAAAAGGGGGTCCAACACCGTATTAGTATGGTGTTCCTAATAATTCTTTAGGTGAGTGTAGTTCTAATTTGTGAAATCAACAGCCGATCGGCAGGGTGTCCATTTTGTTGATGCAAACCGTGGATCTCCAAAATACGGACAACAGCTATGTGCACCCCCCATCGCGTTGCAGATCCATTGACTTCAATAGGTCCGCGATCTGCATGTTGCAGTCAAATATAAAATATGTCCTATCTTTTGCAGCACGGCCGCAAGGACCTGGAAAACGGGCACAGTCATGTGAATACACTCTAAAAATCTCAGAAAACCCCGCTAAATAGTGTTCAAAGCAGAGTTTATGCTTTGCCTGTGCTAAAATGATAATATATAATGATTGACCAAAAGCAAGTATTTGTGAAAATGACGCACGTATCTACAGTAAAAAAAAAAACTCAATTTCAACAAAAGCAAGCAGACCATCAAAATAAAGTACACAAACTAAAACAGTGACAGCAGCAAATCAAAGCATAGAATAGGAGTGTTGTATTAAATGTTTTAAAACATACAGTTGCCCAGCAGGTGGCAGCCTCATCTATAATTCAGTAGCTCAAAAAAGTCATTTCTATATCTAGGACACTGTATTGTATTTTAATAGTTTTTTTTAAGCTTATAGTTTGGTATTATAAACATTTCCACTGAAATCCACAGATTTGTAGGTCTACAAGATCATGCCACCATCTATAGTTATCACAAATGCTTGATCACTTGTCAAGGGTAGCAAAAGCAGTTATTGGGGGTGGGGGGGGGGGCAATTATGTTTTTACATGGGTAATATAGATTTTGAATTAATCTTTTATCAATAAATTGAATAATAATTTAAAACCTGCATTGTGTTTGCTCGCATTGTCTATCTTATACTAAAACTAGTTGGATCATCTGAAACATTTAAAGGGCATCTGTTAGCAGATTTGTACCTATGAAACTGGCTGTGTATATATACTGTGGGGATTTGCTCTGCAATACAGGCTATACGCAGTATAGAGGCAACCACAAAGTCTTTAACTTAAACAGTTCATTGTTTTATTCACACATAAGGAAAAACAAAAAGTGACATTTTGCAGTCTAGGTATTTGTTCACACCATGAAAAGTCCACAGAACAAAAACCTTCACCTGGTTTGCAGTTTCTCCACCTGTGGTCCACAGCAGGCTTTACGTTGAGACGTTTCAGCACATGGACACACCACCTACCTTAGAAATAAACCTTTCTAACACAGAAAGTATATTATAGTGCAATTGTATTGTGCAGCAGATGTGTGCGGTTCTGCTGTGATACTGAAGCTACACAGAGTGCCAAACGCTATTGGAACAAATAATTTCTATTGGTGTGATATATCAGTTGCCCCCCAAAAAAACTGATTGAAGCAGGGGTGTTATATACCAATAATATACTTTCTATATAGTGCATTTGGGTAGTGCAGCATTTGTTTGCGGTTTAGCTGCGTTACCGCAGCTACACAGAGTGACAAACGCTATTGGACCATATCATTTCTACTGATGTGATTTACCAGTTGCACCCCAAAACAATTGATTGAAGCAGGGGTGTTATATACCAATAATATACTTTCTATATAGTGCATTTAATGTAGGTAGTGCAGCATTTGTCTGTGGTTTTGCTGCGTTCCCGCATCTACACAGAGTGAAAAACACTATTGGAACAAATAATTTCTACTGGTGTGATTTACCAGTTGCACCCCAAAAAAATTGATTGAGGCAGGGGTGTTATATTCCAATAATATACTTTCTATATAGTGCATTTGGGTAGTGCAGCATTTGTTTGCGGTTTTGCTGCGTTACCGCATCTACACAGAGTGACAAACGCTATTGAAACAAATAATTTCTACTGGTGTGATTTACCAGTTGCACCCCACAAAAACTGATTGAAGCAGGGGTGTTATATACCAATAATATACTTTCTATATAGTGCATTTAGGTGGTGCAGCATTTGTCTGCAGTTTTGCTGCGTTACCGTAACTACCGTGTTTCCCCGAAAATAAGACCTACCCCGAAAATAAGACCTAGCCCTATTTTGCAGGGTTTTGGGAGTAGGGCTTAAATATAAGCCCTCCCCCAAAAATAAGCCCTAGATGAATTTTATATTTATGGATTCAGCAGCTCAGGAGCACTCACTAATGGCTCCTGAGCTGCCAGGGCGGGTGGGCAAGACATCGGCGCTCCCCCAGCTGATCGGAGGCGGGCAGGAGTTACAGTACAGCAGCACAGGCTGCCAACACTTAGCCTTCTGTGAAGCCGCTAGCCCGCGCCATACATCGCGGCTGGTGGCTTCACTAAATGCAAAATTATGCCGGCAGCCCCGCTTCCATCTACGGTACCGAACGGGTACATCGCTGGGGGGGCTGGACGGCTTCTCTACCCTGTACTGCCGCCAGCCCGCACGTTCTAATTTACCCCTACCGTAGCTGAATGAGGCAGCAGGAGGATGTCCTTCTCCTCTCTGCTGCCTGGAGCTGGAGGTGCTGATTGGTGGTGAGCGCGACCTGCTCCCCCCCCCCCCCCCCCCCCCCTCCGCGTTACCGCATCTACACAGAGTGACAAACACTATTGGAACCAATAATTTCTACTGGTGTGATTTACCAGTTGCCACCCCCCCACCCCCCACAAAAAAAAAACTGATTGAAGCAGGGGTGTTATATACCAATAATATACTTTCTATATAGTGCATTTAGGTAGTGCAGCATTTGTTTGCGGTTTATCTGTGTTAGCTCAGCTACAGATAACGACAAACGCTATTGAAACAAATAATTTCCACTGGTGTGATTTACCAGTTGCCCCCCAAAAAAACTGATTGAAGCAGGAGTGTTATATACCAATTATACACTTTCTATATAGTGCATTTAGGTAGTGCAGCATTTGTTTGTGGTTTTGCTGCGTTACCGCATCTACACAGAGTGACAAACACTTTTGGAACAAATAATTTCTACTGGTGTGATTTACCAGTTGCCCCCCCCCCCCAAATTTTTTTTTATTGAAGCAGGGGTGTTATATACCAATTATATGCTTTCTATATAGTGCATTTGGGTAGTGCAGCATTTGTTAGCAGTTTTGCTGCGTTACCTCAGCTACAGATAGTGACAAACGCCATTGGAACAAATAATTTCTACTGGTGTGATATACCAGTTGTCCCCCTAAAAAACTGATTGAGGCAGGGTGCTATATACCTATAATATAATTTATATATCGTGCATGTGCAGCATTTGTGTGCGGTTCTGCTGAGATACCGCAGCTTTACAGAGGGACAAACGATATTGGAACAACTAATTGCAACGTTTGTGATTAGAGATGAGCAAATCGAAGCTGACGAATTCGAATTCGTTCTGAATTTCAGGAAAAATCTGATTCTGAACGAATTCGAATTTCCTCACGCTTCGTGGTAACGAATCGCATTATTAGCAAGAGTTTCAAGTGCCTAGCACAAAGTGGGACACTGCATCAAGATGAATCAGGCGTGAATCAGCCAGGATTTCAACACACCAATGCCTGATGCGTCAGACTAGATCATCCATGGTGCCACACCAACATTTTGACAAAAGAGACAGTTTTCTTCTGGCTACCTGCCTCAGCTACTATTCTGATGCTGTTACACGCCTGATGCCAAACATCTGATGCCAAGTGCTCCTTCTTTCACCCACCATCTTCAGCGAGTACTAGTATTGCCACCCACCTCCAAACTATGTCACCTTGCCATTCTGTGGCCTACTGATGCTGCCATGTTCACACTATGTCACCTTGCCACCTGGAGCCGAAACCTGTCAAGATTAATGCAAGTGCGGTATTGGCTGCTCATCCAGCAAGATACTTCTGGGGGGAACCTGCCTGCCATGCTTAGGCCTCTACTAGTGACAGACAATCAGGGCCGGCTCTATCATAAGGCAGCCCAAGCTGCTTGAGGGCGCGGCGAACAATTAACTTGCTAACTTTCACTTGCCCCGCAGCCCGGCCCTCACTGTCTCAGTTACAGAGCGAGCAGCATGCAGCTGACAGGCTGTGAGCTACGAGACCCTGGTGTATTTAAATCTCATTTAGCATGTCTTTCAGAAAAGTTTCTCCTGGGATTCTAACTCACGACCTTTCATATCAGAGGCAAGGCATTTAGCCACACAGCTATGAGAGCTGTATAGCCAGTTACTTGGAAAAAAAAAATATATATATATAAGACTTCTACTGTAGGTAACTTTGATACCTAGTGTACATCCATACACATGACAGCTGCCCCAACACACCCAGCTCTGCTACATCCATACACAGTGTACTGGGGCAGCTGTCATGTGTATGGATGTACACTAGGTATCAAAGTTATCTACAGTAGAAGTCTTATTTTTTTTATTTTTTTTAAAGTAATTAATTAGCACATGGGGGGCAAGAAATGGACATGAATCATGAGGGGCAGAAATGTGAATGATGGGGGGAGGCAAGAAATGGACATGAATCATGAGGGGCAGAAATGTGAAATGATGGGGGGGAGGCAAGAAATGGACATGAATCATGAGGGGCAGAAATGTGAAATGATGGGGGGAGGCAAGAAATGGACATGAATCATGAGGGGCAGAAATGTGACTGATAGGGGGAGGGGGGCAAGAAATGGATATGAATCATGAGGGGCAGAAATGTGAAATGATGGGGGGGGGGGGGGGAAGGGGGCGCCAAAATGTAGATTCGCTTGTGTTGACAAAAATCCTTGCACCGGCCCTGCAGACAATGAAAAGAAGACAAAGCTTGTTCTTATATGTACATTGAATTAATAATTTGTGGGGCCTGTACTCCACTGGCCTGCAGTAAAATTGATATCTAATGACTGTCTAATATACCTCCAGCCACATAATCACTTTTTCTTTTCTCTCAGGTGAATGCCTAATGTTTGGGGCCTGTCCTCTCGTGGCCTAAAATAAAAAATTTCTAGGCTCCAACAGGGCACATAATTGAGAGTTTCAATTTAAGACGCATAAAAATGGCCCCTGATTAAAATAAATATTTTTTGTGGAAATTTTGGCCATTGATCCCCCTCTGGTATGTCACTGTCCATGTTGTGGGACGATTTGTGCACTTCTTGTAAGTATTTGGTGGCTGCAAATATAAGCTGAAGGTTTTTCAGGTTCGCCTGCATTAAAGTGAATGGGGCCCGCTGGGAACTTGCGGTTCACGAACATTTGATAGCATTCGCGAATCGGCCGGGACAATGTTCGTCCATCACTACTCAGATCCCAAAACACACAGGGACTGACAGTGCTCCACTGTCAGAGAGGAGCAATCTACACTGACAGCTGAGACTGCTGGCTGGGTTTGATATAGGCCAGTAAATACCCGGCCAGTACTTTGGCTACTCCCAGAAAGAGCCGGCCCTGGATCAGCTTACAGCCATACCAAAATAACAACGTGTCAACCAGCACTAGCTGCCGCTGACACTTGAAAATACTGGCTCTTACTTCACCGAGGCCAGGAACCTCGGTGACACATACCTTCCGTCAACGGCAGACACCTGCGCCTTTCTACAATACACACACATTACTAGCAAAAAGTTAGCATTTTTGGGTGAAATTTATGGAAAACGTAAAAAGTTCCCGCTACAGTGATATTATACCATGAAAGTTGGGCATTTAAGTAGAAGCATGCAGTGGCGTGCCTGGGAAGGGGGGTCCGCCCCGGGTGTCAGGCTGTCAGCTATATGAGCAGCAGTGCCCAGCCCAATGTCTGTGATTCTCTTAGGAGAAAGGACCTTTAATGACATAATCACCATGTGACCAGAAACATATCGATATTACTGGTCACATGGCTATGAGGTAATCAAAGGTCCTTTCTCTCTATCAGGAGTGTTGCTGCAAGAGATGTTTGCCATAATTGTGGAGCTTTTTTTTTGAAGATTACATCAGGAAAAGGTGACAGGGGCTGTTATGCTATTATACTGTAAGCTACTGTATAGTGTGGGGTGTGGTGCTGTACTGCTCTGCTGTATACTGTGGGGTGCTGTATATTCTGGAGTGCTATACTGCTCTACTGTGGGGTGCTGTATACTGTATACTGTGGGGTGCTGTATACTGTGGGGTGCTGTATACTGTATACTGTGGGGTACTGTATACTGTGGGGTGCTGTATACTGTGGGGTACTGTATACTGTGAGGTACTGTATACTGTGGAGTGCTGTATACTCTATGGTGCTGTATACTGTTGGGTGCTATACTGTATGCTATAGGATGCTATTCTGCATACTGTTTGGTGTTATACTATGTATTGCATACTGTGGGGTACTATATACTGTGGAGCGTTGTATATTGTTGGGTGCTGTATACTGTGGGGTGCTATACTATATATTGCATACTATGGGGTACTTTATACTATAGGGTGCTTTACTGCATACTGTGGGGTACTATATACTATAGGGTGCTATATTGCATGCTGTGGGGTGCTATACTATATATTGCATACTGTGGGATGCTTTATAATATAGGGTACTATACTGCATACTGTGGGGTGCTGAATGCTGTGTATTGCATACTATGGGGTATTCTATAATGGGCGGTGTTATATACTGTATACTGTGGGGTATTACACTGTATACTGCGGAGTGCTGTACACTATACACTATGAGGGGCTGGGGGTGTTATACAATAGACGTCAATTCAACAAATCTGACCTAGATAAATTAAGGGTATTAGGTTTTCCTAAATATAAACTGGCCCCCCTATGGCTGATAGCACCCAATTTACATTTATCCTATAATCTGCAATAATAATTCCACTCTATTTCAAGTCCTCCGACCACTAAACACTGGCGAGCTATCGTATCTGTGTTCACTCCTGCACCAGGGATGTGGTTCTGTCACCACTCGTCTCTCTATTGCTTACTTTTCATTGATTAATCACATTGATTATATGGTTTAGGGTCAGCACTGATGATAGCCGTCCTCTAAAATCGCTTCATACGCTGCCCACAAAATGTTTGCCAGATCCCTAGCATCCTCAGGGGTAATGGGCAACGACACTATATACGTTGCATAGTTTTCTTTAATATTTGCCAGAAAAAAATAAACATGGGGCAACACGTGAAAGAGGGGACGGTCGGGGCAAAAGGACAGAGGAGGCCCAAGATGGGTAAACAGCCCCCGGCCTATGATATACTGAATCCGCCCCTGGTGCGCGCTATGATAAGCCAGGGAGCGCACTCACGCCTATCTCACTTGTACAGTCATGGCCAAAAGTTTTGAGAATGACACAAATATTAGTTTTCGCAAAGTTTGCTGCTAAACTGCTTTTAGATCTTTGTTTCAGTTGTTTCGGTGATGTAGTGAAATATAATTACACGCACTTCATACGTTTCAAAGGCTATTATCTACAATTACATGACATTTATGCAAAGAGCCAGTATTTGCAGTGTTGGCCCTTCTTTTTCAGGACCTCTGCAATTCGACTGGGCATGCTCTCAATCAACTTCTGGGCCAATTCCTGACTGATAGCAACCCATTCTTTCATAATCACTTCTTGGAGTTTGTCAGAATTAGTGGGTTTTTGTTTGTCCACCCGCCTCTTGAGGATTGACCACAAGTTCTCAATGGGATTAAGATCTGGGGAGTTTCCAGGCCATGGACCCAAAATGTCAACGTTTTGGTCCCCGAGCCACTTAGTTATCACTTTTGCCTTATGGCACGGTGCTCCATCGTGCTGGAAAATGCATTGTTCTTCACCAAACTGTTGTTGGATTGTTGGAAGAAGTTGCTGTTGGAGGGTGTTTTGGTACCATTCTTTATTCATGGCTGTGTTTTTGGGCAAAATTGTGAGTGAGCCCACTCCCTTGGATGAGAAGCAACCCCACACATGAATGGTCTCAGGATGCTTTACTGTTGGCATGACACAGGACTGATGGTAGCATTCACCTTTTCTTCTCCAGACAAGCCTTTTTCCAGATGCCCCAAACAATTGGAAAGAGGCTTCATCGGAGAATATGACTTTGCCCCAGTCCTCAGCAGTCCATTCACCATACTTTCTGCAGAAGATCAATCTGTCCCTGATGTTTTTTTGGAGAGAAGTGGCTTCTTTGCTGCCCTTCTTGACACCAGGCCATCTTCCAAAAGTCTTCACCTCACTGTGCGTGCAGATCCGCTCACACATGCCTGCTGCCATTCCTGAGCAAGCTCTGCACTGGTGGCACTCCGATCCCGCAGCTGAATCCTCTTTAGGAGACGATCCTGGCAATTGCTGGACTTTCTTGGACGCCCTGAAGCCTTCTTAACAAGAATTGAACCTCTTTCCTTGAAGTTCTTGATGATCCTATAAATTGTTGATTGAGGTGCAATCTTAGTAGTCACAATATCCTTGCCTGTGAAGCCATGCAACGCAGTGATGGCTTCACGCATTTCTTTGCGGGTCACTATGGTTAACAATGGAAGAACAATGATTTCAAGCATCACCCTCCTTTTAACATGTCAAGTCTGCCATTTTAACCCAATCAGCCTGACATAATGATCTCCAGCCTTGTGCTCGTCAACATTCTCACCTGAGTTAACAAGACGATTACTGAAATGATCTCAGCCGGTCCTTTAATGACAGCAATGAAATGCAGTGGAAAGTTTTTTTTGGGATTAAGTTAATTTTCATGGCAAAGAAGGACTATGCAATTCATCTGATCACTCTTCATAACACTCATACTGCTGCTCACTTCTTGTTTGAAAAAGGCACCTGTGAGTGCCGAAACGCTGCGCGTCATATGAGTGACCAATAAATCTATCACCAGCAAAGATTTTTGGGAGTGCAGGTTTTCTTTCATTCACTCTTCATAACATTCTGGAGTATATGCAAATTGCTATTATAAAAACATAAGCAGCAACTTTTCCAATTTCCAATATTTATGTAATTCTCAAAACTTTTGGCCACGACTGTATGCTCGCCGCCAGCTTGCTCCAGTGCTCCTGAGCAAGAAAACGGCTGTGCTGTGCAGCCTGTGCCTTCTAGTGAAGTGACTACCTCACCAGTGTTGTGTGTGTCACAGTGTGTGTCTGCAGATACACTGCCGCCGAGCTGAGCCTGTAAAAAGCACTGTGGTGTGTGGCAGTTAGGAGTTTTGCAGACAGTCACAGTGGCACTGTAGTGTGTGGCAGTTAGGAATGGTGCAGACAGTCACAGTGGCAGAACAGTCTGCAGGCAAGAGGCAGCAGACTAGACAGACTAGAGATGTATGACTTACTAGGATGGAAGATCCCTTCAGTCATACACCATACCTACCACCACTTACCCCACCCGGTCTCTAAATTAACACACAGAGATAACTTCTTGGAGAAAAGGCCTTCACGGCCCAATTTATTAAAACAGTACATTATTCACCAACCTTTCCACGATAATAATAATATACACATAATGCAATAACATTCCGAACCTAGTGAAAGGATCCTAGAAGGCAACCAGGCAAGCTGTGTTCTTCACTCTTCACCTCCACTTGTCGTACCACCTTACCCTTGGCCGCGGTCACCGACCCAAGGGTACCAAATCCTCCAAATTATAGTTCCATCTACCCCTGTAGGCCCTTTTTGCCCAAACAGGAGCCCCATCCACCAGCTTACCGAACCTCATGAGATGCACGCTCCAACTTGTCATGCACCTATTAAACCTTGCATTGCCTTCCAGGACCCTCCATTAACATGCCACAAACGACCAGAGGTGACACCTCACCTATGGGCGTCCTGCCACACCCTAAGGGCTGTCTCCAAGTCCTCTTGAGGCCCCAAGGCCCACAAGTCAGTTCCCACATCATTGAGATGGACCCCGTCAGCCCTCAAGAATTGAGGAGATGCAGCCTCCAATTCCCTATGGCGCACCACAATTCCACCTTGACGGCGCACAAAATGCCCAACTTCCTTATTTAACTTTGCCCGCACCCTATTAATCCGTTCCACCGACCTTGCAAAACGCCAAGCTCTCCGAGCAACCACCTCGGACCACACAACTAACAATCCTGACAAGTCACACCATAACCGTAACAGGTCCAATTTAATGTCCCGAATCACCTCGTCAGGTTGGAAACCCAATTGCCTTCCGTTCCTCAACACGTCTGCACGCAAAGCTCCCCAGTGTACGTAGGAATGTCCGAGAATCCACGCCAAACACGTTTGGTGACCCTAGAAACAAAACACAATTAGACTTGGCCGAACTGAGCAACACCAACAACGAAAGCAAATTAACAACACCGCTCACAAACACAGCACTTACAACATGTGAGGGCGAATATACGAGCGATAGCACTCTGATTCCCAACGACCAATCCGCTTGATAGCATCCTCGCCCAAAACCCATCTAGCCACCTCAGTCACCGCGCCTATCCTAAAGGAATGAGACGCAAACTCCTGTGCCGGATAGCCCGCTGCATCTAGGCACTTCCTGAAGACCGCCACATATTGAAAACGGGACAAATCCGTCCTGTTGCACCAACAACAAACCCGGCACACCAGGCCGAATACTAATTGGACATAGGACCAACCCACGCAATGTGTGTAACACAATACAAGCCCCCCTGGCCTCCTGATCAGTCTTAGACCTGCGCAACACACACCGCAAACCCTCTTCACCAAAGCATATATCCTCTCGTAACAAAACCGCCCCCACCAACCTGACTACTAGCCACCAACTCAGAGACCCGAAAGGCACCAAAAAAGACCAGAGAAAAGTCAGCTCTAAACAGACACACCTCATTCCATGACGTACACACCACACTAGCTTGCTCCCACAATTTTTGCAACACTGCAAATGAAACCAGACGACGGGTGTCCCTTCTTATAACACTGCGACGATAACCTTTCAAGGCCTGGCGCACCCAAAGACACATCGGTAAAACCCCGCAGCCGCAACCAAAAAGCCACAGCCGCTACCCTTTTGGAAGCTACTGAAAAGGACACGCCCGAACTGAAAGATAACCCTACAAAATACACTAACAACGAATGAAAATCCTCCACTACCTCGCAGCCCCCCACCTGATCCATTAACTGCTCCCACTGGGACCACACAGAAGAATAAGCCAACCACGTACTACTACTCACTGACCGCCTAATCAGATCTGTGGAGACCCCAAGGCCACGCTCCAGAGCCACTGAGGACAAGGCAGACCCCTCCTGTCCGCATTCGGCACCAGCCTGGGAAAATGATCACAATGGAAACGAGAAAGTGAATCAGCAATCGAATTGTCAACACCAGGAACATGCACAGCCACAAAACAAGCATTCAACCGCAAACCTCTAAGAACTAAATGGCGAAGCAGGCGCAACACCAGGGGGGAATTAGCAGACTGACTATTAACTGCTTGCACTACCCCCAGATAATCGCAACAAAAACGCACCCGTTTGTTCTTTAGCAAGTCCCCCACAATTTAGTTGCCAGAACACTCGGAAACAACTCTAACAAAGCTAAATTGCCTAAGACCCCGGCACTCCTCCACTCCCCAGGCCAGGGACCCGCACTCCACTGCCCTTGACAAAACGCACCATAACTGCACGACCCCGATGCATCAGTAAACAGTTCTAAGTCTACACTGGAAATGGGCACCTCCATCCACACCGAACGACCATTAAATTCGCCCAAAAAACGCTCCCAAACTTCTAAATTCGCCCTTACTTCGGACGACAACTGCAAAAAATTAAAACGCTTTTACCCCTGCTGTAGCCATGGCCAAGCACCTGCAAAACACCCGACCCATCGGCAAGATCCTGCAAGCAAAATTCAATTTGACTAAGACAGACTGCACTCGCCGAAGCTGCACTTTTCTAGCCTTACGCAGGAAAACTACCTCGCTATTCAAATCCGCCACTTTATCTTCAGGTAACCTACATTCCATTGCCACACTATCGATTACAATACCTAAAAACTTAACAGACGTAGCAGGCTCTTCAGGTTTCTCAGGCGCTAACGGCACGCACGCCATTGTGCGCAGCAAAACCGAGCAAACCCGCGACCCAGCCGGCCCAAGAAACAAAAAATCATCTAGATAATGCAGAACTGAATTCCAGTCCACCTCTTCACCACCCATTCCAAAAATGAACTAAACGTTTTAAACAATGAACACGAAATAGCACACCCCATCGGTAAACAACAATCAACATAATATTGACCATCCCACTTAAAACCAAGTAAATGAAAGCTATCCGGATAAATGGGCAGTAAATGGAACGGTAACTCAATATCCGTCTTCGCCAACAAAGCCCCTTGCCGAAACGACGTACCCAACGTACCACCTCATCAGAAGACGTGTACGACACTGAACATAACTCGTCGCTGATGCCGTCGTTAACTGAATACCCCGCAGGAAAAGACAGGTTATAGTTAAGCCGAAACTTGCCCGACTCTTTCTTCGGGACCCACCCCAGCGGCGAAACCCACAAACCCTGCAAAGGACATTCAGTAAACGGACCAGCTATCCTCCCCGCTGCTACCTCTTTTCCAATCTTTTCCGCAACCACATCCGGCCGTTGCAACGCGGAAACCAGATTGCAAGCAGCGACCTCAGCACAACCCGAAACGCACGGAATCTTAAAACTGTCCCTAAAACCCGCCAACAACAACTCCACCACCTCCCTATTTGGTCTTTAGCAACGGCCCCATCTCTTCCACCCTCACGGGAGTCACCCCCTTTTTGCGCAGCCTCATATCCTTTTCCGTTCCCCCATTTAAAACACAGTGACAAACTGTGAGCCACGCCACAACCTGAGCATTCATGCTTGAACCGGCAATCGGTGAGGTATTTGCAGTAACCTTCGTTATACTGCCAACAGCACCCCTTTTTATTCCCGCTTCTGGACTCTGATGCTGAGGAAACCCCGGCCGCTCCTCGAAAGGGTTGGTTACCCCCCTTTGGAGCCGCCATCAGCCGCATCCAGAGGCTGATGTCCTTGTGGTCCCACCGAATACTCGGCTGCACGGCTTTCCTCTGTCAAAACTGCTCGTCATACCTGAGCCATGCAACCCCCATGTATGTCCGATACGCTTCCCCAATAGCATTCATATAGCAAAAAAGGGCGGAACAATTCTCCGGTGCCTTTTCGCCCACCACACTAGCTAAAATAGCGATTGCCTGAAGCCGGTTAAAAAATTTTCACGGAATCAGCCGATAATGCCGCTTCTCCTCTTCCTCTTTTTTGCTCTCGTCTGGCTTCACCCTATCTAGATTGAACTTTTCTAGCGGAAGCAACAAAAATATCTCAACATACTCATCCTTCAAAATTTTTTCCCTGATGCTTCGAATGCGCCCCCAGAGGCCCTTCAAAGCAGACATAAACCTCCCCTTTTGCAGCGTCTGCCAGCCTGACTTCCTCTCCAACCTTGCCTTTAATACCCCCACACCGCCGCCACCCCAGCTGATGCAGACGGCGTGCTTTCAACGCTGACCGCGCTAGCCCGCTCCCCCGCGCCAACCGCCCGCGCAGGAGCCCACACCGCTGCTGGGGACGCCCCTGCACCTGAACCTAAGAGCGACAAAAGTGACAACATACCTGACAACTCCTGTGCTAACCCTTCAGACCCTGACCGACCCAACAAGTCACACCCCACCCCCATTCCACCACACATCTGCCGCTGACTCAAAGTTCGCTCACCTGGCTGTCCCTGGGGTATCCTCCCAGCAGCCGCTGACCACCCTGTAGCTCCTCCCAGCATTGATCTGCTCAGCGTTGTAGATGTTGACGGACCGGCCCCGGCCTCAAGCCTGTCATCAGCCTCCCACTCTTCTTGGCTAACTTCGCCTTCTTCCAAGGCCTGGTTGCGCTGAAAACCCCTGCCACCGTATAACTGGCCAGGTTGCAAAGATGAATCGCGGAAGCTGGGCCCACCACAAGATGGCCGCTGACTCCGTTCGCCCCTGTAGCCTCCTTGCCACTGTAGCCTCCTCCCCCAGCTGCACTGTGGGCAGGGCCAAGCCTGCTCCCACAGCCAGTGCACCATCCATGGATATCCGGCCTGCAGTACCAGACCTTGCGCCGGCGTCGCCGTCCCGGGCGGCCTACTACCGCGCTGGCAAGAAGAAAACAGCCGCCAGCCCGCCGATACGGGCCGCGGCGCAACCCGCTCTACTGCTGATGCCACTCGAGATTGAAGGACCCTCCCGCCCGCCTGTGGGGCCGCACGCTCCACCGCTCTCCCGGATCGACTTCTGGCCACCGCCCAACCAGGTAAGGCCCGAGCTCTGGCTCGCTCCTCGTCCCGTGCATCCCGCGAGGGGAACGCCGCTCCAGACTGTACCCCCCCTTGCTGCGCAGAAGATGAGGGGCGGGGGCTAACCCGTCCCTCTCCCGTCGGTGCCCGGCGCTGTGCAGGATTCCTCCTGCTGCGTAGGCTGGCCACACCCCTTTCGGCCCCAGCTGACGGCAGCTAAGGGTCCCTGATGGAACTCCTTAACCGCCGCCGCACCCAGGGGTCGCCTCTGGGCATAGCCGTTCAGGTCGGAGCGGATATTCTTGCCCTGGATCTACCTGCAGGCACAGCTTACGGCCCGGCCGGACCCTCCAAAGCCGCCTGCAAACTCCTCTGCAGCCAGTCAGAACCGTGCTGTTCTGCTGCTGCCCTAACAGATGCTAATAAATCATCTAAGGAGGCAATAATCCTAACTACCCTGACCGCTTAACTACTTACGTGGAAACTTGTCAAGCTACCAACGGTCCCTCCCCTCCATCAGATTATATACAGCCCGCGAACCTACCTGCACCACCCCTTATCCCAGCAATCTTAGCTAACTCCTATACCAAATTAACCCCTTCCTACCTTCAACTTCCCCCTAAGTCAGGCTACACTGCGCTATAGCTGCGCCCAGCTCCGTTGCTCTCATTTTTTCAGTTAAGGGCCATGCT
This sequence comes from Bufo bufo, assembly GCF_905171765.1. Lineage (NCBI taxonomy): Eukaryota > Metazoa > Chordata > Amphibia > Anura > Bufonidae > Bufo > Bufo bufo. The sequence goes on along the minus strand of NC_053394.1, from coordinate 269,068,493 downwards.
GCATTGTATTTTCAATGGGTGAGGGGTGTTGAAGAGTCACAAGGCTGCTGCCAGCCAGTGCCAGGGCAGAAATTTACAAGGGGCCCAAATATGGATCTTTCTTCACCTTCCTTCACAAAATGTGTAATACCAAGCTTCCATTGTATTTTCATGGTGACAGATTCCTTTTAAATTTAAATTTACCAGCAATTTTCTGTTTACTAGCGATAAAAAAAATTATTTCAAACAAAATAAATATTTCAGTATATTAAAATGTAAAATAAAGTTTCTTATGGTTTGGGCAGGGGGAAGAGGGGTGCCAGAGAAAGTAACCGCCCTGGGTGCCAAATACCCTAGGCACGCCACTGGAAGCATGCAATGGAGATTTCCTCATCTCAAACAATTTATTGAAACAAAAGCCAACAACAGTGGAGGGTATACCCCCGCAATAAATATCAATGTCTTAAAAACTTGTCATGTGGCCTTGAGCATCAATTACAGCTTGACAATGACGTCTCATGCTGTTTACAAGTCGACTTATTGTCTGCTGAGACATGGCATCCCGCTTTTCTTGAAGGGTAGCCCTCAGGTCATTGAGGTTCTGTGGTACAGAGTTACAAGCCTCTATACAGTGACTCAGCTGATCCCATAAGTTTTCAATGGGATTAAGGTCTGGAGAAAGTGCAGGCCACTCCATTTGAGGTCCAGAAGCTGATGATGATGACAAGTACATTGTATTGCTTGGGGATGCAGGCAGTCGGGCTGCCACAAGGACAACCATGAGAAGCAGTACAAACTTGCTCTGATTGGAAATGCTGACCAGTTCTATTTTCCCAAAGGATCCGGTGATGCTATCCTTTTACAAACACACTGAAAACACTGCTACTGACAATTGACTTTGGAAATAATTCAGTATCGGCACCACTAACAGGTTTGGGCCTAATGTCTTTCATAAAAAAGCCCTCACAGGTTGTCAACTTACTCCCCATAATGCTGTCAGTGTTATCCAATACATTACAGAACTGTAAGGGTTAAATAGCATCATAAGTCAATATAATGCTATGTGACCCCGACAGTGCTGGGAGTTCAGGACGGGAGCTGTCTGATACTCTCTCTGTGAGTCAGGAGTGTGACACTCGCTCGTGTGAAACCAGCCTAAGTAGTCCAGCCCCCTTCCCTGGTGCCTTAGTGTCAAAGGTCTTTGTGCCCTGCAAAGGTAGCTTTTGTCTGTGCTTCAGTTCCTGTATTCCTGACACGTGCTTGTCTCCTGGATTTCGCTACATACACGGATCGTTGCCTACTACGTCTCAACTTCTGTTGCTGACCCGAATTGCTTGACCTGTATCAGTTCCACCTGTGTCACGGAACCATGAACCAGACGTACAACAAGGGATAAGTGAAAATAAGAAGGCTTTATTGAAAATAAAGCTGTAAAGCAAAAGTCCAAACGGATGGCGAAACCGAAGCAGAGTCTTTGCGAAGCCAGAGGTCAGGAACCAGAAGGGTAGTCAGACGAAGCCAGGATCAGGAACCAGCAGGGTAGTCGGACGAAACCAGGATCAGGAACCAGAAGCAGCAGCAGTCTAGAAGCATGTGAACACAGGAGGACCAAGCAAGGAACTGAAGCCACAGACCTCCTATATATATGAGCTGGGCATCCAGCTCCTCCCAGTGGGAAGGAGGAGCCGCAGGGTGGGAGGCTACAAGAAACCCAGAAACCAAGATGGCCGCCAGCACATGTCAAACGAAGGAGAACAGCAAGAAGGTAAGACCATGACAGTACCTCCCCCTCAAGGGCCCCTCCTCCGCAGAGTAAAGAACGGTTTCTGAGGGAAGCGTGCGTGGAAGGCTCAGAGCAAGGCAGGAGCATGGACATCTGCGGAGGGAACCCAGGAACGCTCCTCTGGACCATAACCACGCCAATGGACCAAAAACTGCACCCGACCGCGGACCAGGCGTGAGTCCAGGATATTGCTCACCTCATACTCCTCACGATTACCCACTTGGACCGGACGAGGCCGAGGAACCGAGGAAGTGAAACGATTACACACCAGTGGCTTCAACAGGGAGACATGAAACACGTTGGAGATCCGCATGCCAGGGGGAAGCGCAAGGGCATAGGCTACCGGGTTTACCCTGCGAAGCACTCGGAAGGGACCAACAAAGCGAGGCGCCAGCTTGGGAGTGGGCACTCGAAGGTTGAGGTTGCGGGTGGACAACCATACACGGTCTCCGACCTGGTAGGAAGGAGCAGGCGCTCGTCTGCGATCAGCCTGGAGTCTCTGGCGCTGCGCAGAGACCTCAAGGGACTTCTGGATCAGTACCCAAGAAGCACGTAGGACGGAAAGGTGATCCTCCACAGCCGGAATATCCTGGGGAGAGAATACCTCCGGTAACACGGCAGGTTGGAACCCATAATTGGCCATGAAGGGAGACGTCCCAGAGGAAGAGTTCACCGCCGTGTTCCTGGCAAACTCAGCCCAAGGCAGGAGGTCAACCCAATTGTCTTGGTGATCGGAGACATAGCAACGAAGGAATTGCTCCAAGGCCTGATTGGATCGTTCTGCGGCCCCATTGGACTGAGGGTGGTAGGCCGAGGAGAAGGAGAGATGAATCCCCAACTGGGAGCAAAAGGCGCGCCAGAACCTGGACACAAACTGACTCCCCCGATCCGACACAATCTCCTTGGGCAAACCGTGCAACCGGAAGACCTCCCTGGCAAAAATCGTGGCCAACTCTTGTGCAGAGGGTAACTTCTTGAGAGGAACACAGTGGCACATTTTGGAAAACCGATCCACAATCATGAGAATGACCGTATGGCCTCGGGATGCAGGGAGGTCCACAATGAAATCCATCCCCAGGTGTGACCATGGGCGCTCCCCGGTGGCTATGGGTTGCAGAAGGCCCAACGGAAGGTGCCGAGGGGACTTACTCTGGGCACAAACGGAGCATGCCGCTACATATGCGGCGATGTCGGAACGTAGGGAAGGCCACCAGAACAGACGTGAAACAGCCCAGGACAGCTGATTCTTTCCAGGATGCCCCGCGGTCTTGGAGTTATGGTAGGTTCGCAACAACCGAGTGCGCAACTCCTCAGGCACAAAACATCTGCCGTTGGGTCTCCCAGAGGGAGCACCAGATTGAGCCGCCAAAATCTGCTCACCCAGGGGAGAGGTCAGGCTGGTGCGAATGGCGGCCAAGATCTGATTCGGAGGTATGACCGAAGTCGGAATCGACTCCTCCCTGGACAGCTCGGAGTACTGCCGTGATAAGGCATCCGCCCTGATGTTCTTGGAACCGGGTAGGTAGGAGACCACGTAATTAAAACCTGACAAGAACAGAGCCCATCTGGCCTGACGTGGTGTCAATCTCTTGGCCTCAGAAAGGTAGGTCAGATTCTTGTGGTCCGTCAGGATGAGGACCGGAACCACCGAACCCTCGAGCAAGTGCCTCCATTCTTTAAGGGCCTGCACGATGGCCAATAACTCCCTGTCACCAATCTGATAGTTGCACTCCGCGGAAGACAGTTTCCGGGAGTAAAACCCACAAGGAAGCAGAGGACCCTCTGGTGTTCTACGCTGAGACAGAAGGGCGCCTACTCCCGTCTCAGACGCGTCCACCTCGAGGACAAAGGGCAACCCAGGGTTGGGATGCGACAGAATCGGAGCCGACACAAAGGCGGACTTTAGAGCCTCAAAAGCTCGGATGGCCTCGAGCGGCCAGACCTGGGAATTACTGCCCTTCCTGGTCAGATCCGTGAGAGGCTTGGCTAGCATGGAAAAGTCCCTGATGAACTTCCGATAATAATTGGCGAAGCCCAAAAAGCGCTGCAGGGAACGAAGACCACTGGGCTGGGGCCACTGTAAGACAGCCGAAACCTTCTCAGGATCCATGGAGAACCCCTCAGCGGAAATGATGTAACCTAAGAAGGTTACCTGGGATCGGTGAAATTCGCATTTCTCAAGCTTACCGAACAGCTTGTTCTCTCGTAACCGTTGCAACACTCGTCTGACATCCAGAATGTGGGCCTCCATGGATTCAGAATATACCAAGATGTCATCCAAATAGACCACCACACACTGCTGCAACAGGTCACGGAAAACATCGTTGATGAATTCCTGAAAGACTGCGGGCGCATTGCACAACCCAAAGGGCATAACCAAGGATTCATAATGACCGGTCCTGGTGTTAAACGCGGTCTTCCACTCATCGCCCGCCTTGATCCTTACCAGGTTATATGCCGCCCTCAGGTCGAGTTTGGTAAAGACCGTGGCCCCTTTAAGGCGATCGAACAGCTCGGAAATCAAGGGTATCGGGTAAGCGTTCTTGATCGTGATGCGATTGAGACCCCTGTAATCGATGCAAGGCCTCAACTCACCGCCCTTCTTTTTCACAAAGAAAAATCCAGCCCCTGCCGGAGGCGAGGATTTGCGAATGTGTCCGCGTGAAAGCGCCTCCCTCACGTACTCCTCCATGGCCTCATTCTCCGCTACCGACAGTGGATAGACTTTGCCACGAGGAGGAAAGGCACCAGATTGTAACTCTATGGCACAATCGTATGGGCGGTGCGGAGGTAGGGCAACCGCGCGCACCTTATCGAATACATCCCGGTACTCCTCGTATTCAGGAGGCAACAGAGAGTCCGAGGAAGTACACAGCAACTTGACAGACCCATGGATGCAACTAGCCCCACACTGCGGTGACCACGAGAGGATCTCGGCCGATCTCCAATCGAAAGTCGGATTATGCTTCCGGAGCCAGGGGTACCCCAAGACCACCGTGTAGTGTGGAGACGAAATAACCTGGAGGCAGACCGACTCTCTGTGAACGGCACCAATGGCTATCCCCACTGGAAGGGTCTCATGAGTCACGTGTGGCGGCAGAAGGGGTCTGCCGTCTATCGCCTCAAGAGCCAGTGGGGAACCTCGAGCCTGCAGAGGAATAGAATTGGCGGCAGCGAACACATTATCAATGAACAAACCACCAGCACCAGAGTCCACCAACGCCTGGGTCGTCACCGAGCCCCCGACCCAGGAGAGGACAACAGTGATCAGTGGTTTGTCAACACGGGAAACCGGGGACGAGGAGACTCCACCCAAGATCTGCCCCCGACAGGATCTCAGGTGCGAGCGTTTCCCGGACGGTTCGGACATGCCAACCGAAAATGCCCACCGAGACCACAGTACATGCATCGGCCCTCGCGTCTCCGGAGTACCCTCTCCCCCTCGGACAGGCGAGCAAACCCCAGCTGCATGGGTTCACCCCCTATACAAGTCATCCCCAGGAGGCGTGGGAGGAGAGGGAGGCACGGGTGGGACAGCAAACGTAGGCGCCAATCTGTTAGAAAACCTCCGCAGGCTCTCCTTAAAGGAAGGTCTCTCCCTGAGTCTGGTGTCAATCAAAATCAGGAAAGAAATAAGAGACTCGAGCTCCACTGGTAGGTCCTTAGCTGCAACCTCATCCTTCAAGGCATCCGAGAGACCATGAGAGAAAGCAGCGACCAGAGCCTCATTATTCCAGCCCACCTCTGCTGCCAGGGTACGAAACTCAATGGCGTATTCAGCTACGGATCGTGAACCCTGTCTGATGGACATAAGGAGCTTCGCAGCAGAGGCAGCACGAGCCGGCACATCGAATACCTTCCGAAGAGAAGCAACAAAACCGGAAAACTCGGCAACCACCGGATTGTTGTTCTCCCATAAAGGGCTGGCCCAGGCCAAGGCCTTGTCCGAGAGCAGCGAGATCAAGAAGCCCACCTTTGATCTCTCAGTGGGAAAGGCATGTGGCAGCAACTCGAAATAAATGCCCACCTGGTTAAGGAAACCTCGGCACTGAGTTGGCTCTCCCCCAAAGCGCTGTGGAAGAGGGGCAGAACCGGTCATACCCCGAAACACCGCAGGTGCAACAACAGGTGTCGGGGTAGACTCTGGCGCAACAACCGGAGCGGCAGTAAGAGCGGGCCCAGGAGCGACAACCGACCCATCGGCAACGGGAGCGAAATGAGCCGTGCGTTCAAGCAGGGTTTGCAACGCCACAGCGAACCGACCCAACAGGTGATCCTGCTGATCAAGTCTGGCAACCAGCGTGGGTAGCGAGGATGGCCCTGTACCGTCAGAATTCATGGCTTGGTCCTAATGTCACGGAACCATGAACCAGACGTACAACAAGGGATAAGTGAAAATAAGAAGGCTTTATTGAAAATAAAGCTGTAAAGCAAAAGTCCAAACGGATGGCGAAACCGAAGCAGAGTCTTTGCGAAGCCAGAGGTCAGGAACCAGAAGGGTAGTCAGACGAAGCCAGGATCAGGAACCAGCAGGGTAGTCGGACGAAACCAGGATCAGGAACCAGAAGCAGCAGCAGTCTAGAAGCATGTGAACACAGGAGGACCAAGCAAGGAACTGAAGCCACAGACCTCCTATATATATGAGCTGGGCATCCAGCTCCTCCCAGTGGGAAGGAGGAGCCGCAGGGTGGGAGGCTACAAGAAACCCAGAAACCAAGATGGCCGCCAGCACATGTCAAACGAAGGAGAACAGCAAGAAGGTAAGACCATGACAACCTGCCCTTACCGATTCCTTGTACGACTACACCTCTGCCTCATCCTTGGTCCTGCACTGTTACGACTCGGCCTGTTGACTAAGTCCATACCTCTGGTACTTTGCTCTGGTACTCCCTGGTCCGCCCAAACCAGCTGCTTCGTGTACCAACCCACCTCAAGAGCTAGCACCTAGTGTTCCCCTCAGGAAAGTCTATCCTCACCATCAGGGGTACTGTGAAGAAAAAGGGGTTCACTTAGACAACGCTCTTAGAGTAGGTTGTTTATGTGGCACAGTAGGTTCACACCCACTGGTTTGTGAGCAGAAAACAATAAGACATTTGAACTTTCTGGAGATGCCCTGTCCAAGATTGCTACATATGGTATTTTCTCTGAGAGGTTTAAAATTCTACCTTCTGAATTATAAAACACGCGTTGCACATTTGTATTGGTATTTTCGCAAACCACACTAACTCCAGAATGTCTGGACATGCCCTGTAAAAGAGTTTGTCCTACTATTTACAGTGTTTTCACTCAGATTTAAAACAGTACCCTCTGGATTGTAAAACACACACTGTACAAGTGTATTGCTATTTTTGCTAAACACAAAAATACATGATGTAATAGTAGGCCAAAGTAAAGTACTTTGGCCTACTACTTTCGAACTTTTCAATCAGGCGCATCATCACGGGCCGCACAAGATTTTGAGCCATATCGTCAAGCAAGATGGTGGTGGCCGGCCATCACCAGCAAATGGATCAGGTATGGATTTTTTTTATTTTATTACATTTTCCACTGTGTTATTTAAATCACTTGCCGCGATCATGTATGAACACGGCAACTGAGAGGTACAATGACGGGGAGTGGCACAATCCCCATTCCCTGTCATTGCACCCAATTGAAATGCACTTTGTGACAAAGTAATTTGTCACAAAGCTAACTTTTTTGTAAAATTTGGTGAAGCAACCAAATAGAATTTTTTTTATAATTTGCTCATCTCTAATACAGTCCTGATCAAAAGTTTAAGACCACTTGAAAAATGGCAAAAAATCATATTTTACATTGTTGGATCTTAACAAGGTTCCAAGTAGAGCTTCAACATGCAACAAGAAGAAATGAGAGTGAGACCAAACATTTTTTGAGCATTCAATTAATTGAAAATAACGATTAAACTGAAACAGGCTGTTTTTCAGCTGATCCAAATTTTAGGACCACATGCCTTCTGTGCGAAGATGTGAATTAATTGTCATTTTCTGTCTGGTAGTCACACGTTGTGATGGCAAAAGCAAAAAAACTCTCCCTTTTTGAACGTGGTCGGGTTGTTGAACTGCATAAGCAGGGTCTCTCACAGTGCGCCATCGCTGCTGAGGTGGGACACAGTAATTTGGAATTTCTTAAATGATCCTAAGGGTTATGAAACAAAAAATTCAAGTGGAACACCCAAAAATAATTCATCAGCACTGAGCCGGAGGATCCAATTGGCTGTCTGTCAAGACACTGGACGATCCTCGACCCAAATTAAGGCCCTTACTGGTGCTGACTGCAGCCCCATAACCATCAGACGGCATCTGAGACTGAAGGGCTTCAAAAACAAAAAACATCTTCAAAGACCTCGTCTCCTTGAACGCCACAGAACTGCTCGTTTGGACTTTGCAAGAGAGCACCAAACATGGGACATTCAAAGGTGGAAGAAAGTTTTATTCTCTGATGAGAAAAAATTTAACCTTGATGGTCCTGATGGTTTCCAATGTTACTGGCATGACAAGCAGATCCCACCTGAGATGTTTTCTACGCGCCACAGTGGAGGGAGCGCCATAATGGTCTGGGGTGCTTTTTCCTTCAGTGGAACAATGGAGCTTCAGGAAGTGCAGGGGGCGTCAAACGGCCGCTGGCTATATCCCGATGTTGCAGAGAGCATTCCTCATGACTGAGGGCCCTCATCTATTTGGTAACGACTGGGTTTTTCAACAGGACAACGCCACAGTACACAATGCGCGCAGGACAAGGGACTTCTTGTTTTCATTAAATTGAATGCTCAAAAAATGTTTTGTCTCACTCCCATTTCTTCTTGTTGCATGTGGAAGCTCTACTTGGAACCTTGTTAAGATCCAGCCATGCTAAATATGATTTTTTGCCATTTTTCAAGTGGTCTTAAACTTTTGATCAGGACTGTATATATATATATATATCTATATATATATATATATACACCATATTTTTTTCTTTATAAGATGTACTTTTCCCCCCCAAAAGTGGGGGGGAAATGGCCCTGCGTCTTGTAAACCAAATACTAATGAGCGCTTCCATTATGGAAGTGCTCATTAGTACCGGAGGACCGGGAAGCGGTGAAGGCTCTGTACTCACCGCTTCCTGGTCCTCAGCTGTCGACTGTGCTGTGGCTGCGCTGTGAGGGTGCTCTGTGACCTCATGCTGTGTGCGTCGGGTCACAGCACAACCGCAGCAGGAAGAAGACAGAGCGCGCTGGAGGTGAGGAGCGGCGGAGTTCAGAGCAGGAAAGGTAAGTGTTTATTTTATTTTATTTGATCTGTGGCATGGGGGCTCATAAATGGCACTAGGGCTTATAGATGGCATAAGGGCTCATAATGGGGCCTCATAAATGGCATAGGGGCTCATAATGGAGGCTCATAAATGGCACTGGGGCTCATAGATGGCATGGGGACTGATCTGAGGCATGGGGGGGTGATCTGAGGTATGGGGGGCTGATCTGAGGCATGGGGCAGCTGATCTGAGGCATGGGAGGCTGATCTGAGGTCTTACTGGGGTCTTATTAACATTGGGGGCCTGATCTGAGGCCTGATTGAGGGTCTTATTAACATTGGGGGTCTGATTTGGGCTGTCAGATGAGGTCTGATTAACATTGGGTGTCTGATTGCTGGCCTGATCTGCGCTCTAATGAAAAATATTTTTTTCTTATTGTCCCCCTCTAAAACTTAGGTGCATCTTATCAGGTGCGTCTTATAAAGCGAAAAATACAGTATATAAATAAAATAGTAACTGCTGAATGTTGCAAATCAACCCACTCTAAAAGATCAGGGCTCATGCACACGAACGTATTTTCTTTCCGTGTCCGTTCCGTTTTTTTTGCGGACCGTATGCGGAACCATTTATTTCAATGAGTACAGGAAAAAAAAAACGGAAGTTACTCCGTGTGCATTCCGTTTCCGTATGTCCGTATTTCCGTTCTGCAAAAAACTAGAAGATGTCCTATTATTGTCTGCATTACGGACAAGGATAGTACTGTTCTATTAGGGGCCAGCTGTTCCGTTCCGCAGAATACGGAATGCACACTGATGTCATCCGTATTTTTGCGGATCCGTTTTTTGCAGACCGCAAAATACATATGGTCGTGTGCATGAGCCCTTAAGCTGGTGGCTCATGTCCGCCTTAGGGCTCATGCACACGACCGTTGTTGTTTTGCGGTCCGTTTTTCACGGACGAGTTATTTTTTTCTCTCAGGCCTAGGACCGTGATTTGCGGACAATAATAGGACATTCACTACTTATTTGCGGAATGGAAATACGGAAACGGAATGCACGCAGAGTACGTTCCGTTGTTTTTGCGGACACATTGAAGTGAATAGTTCTGCATACAGTCCGCAAAAAAACCTGAACGGAAGCGGAAAGAAAATACGTTTGTGTGCATGAGCCCTTTGTACTGCTGTCCTGGGCAAGCGCAGACATTGCTGCATTCTCCCTCTGTGTACTGGGACTAGTGCTCAGTGAACTCCTTGAGCACTAGGAGAGTTACTCCCTTTCTCCTGATCCTGTCCAGGTGCTAGTTAAGTTGCTGATCAGCCTCCTATTTAGCTGGGCTCTGGATACACCTCCTTGCCTGAGATTTAAGGTGTCTACTTGGTAGTACACAGTGAAGGTGATCTCATCTGAATTCCCACATACCAAACCCTGTCTGTTCTCTGATTCTGTTCCTTGCTACCTGCCCCGACCTTGGAACAGAGACCTGGATTATGCAAGAATTCTGCCTGCCTTGACCTTGGAATTTCTATTTGGAATGTGCAAGTACTCAGCCTGCCCCTACTATTAGACTGTATTCAGACTACGCTTTTGCCTGTGCCCTTGGTGCTTCGCACAGGTGTCTCTGACTCCTGTGGTTCAGCAGCTAACTATACCAGGACTGCTCCAGGAGGTAGCCGCCTGGTTGGTTCCTTGCAGCGAAGTCTAGATCCCTGTACAGGGGTAAAAGGGTCAATACCAGGGAACCACCAGGACAACGCCCTTATGTTTAGCTCAAAGCCAAACTGGTTAGTTGGCACAGTGAGTCCACACCCACTGTTTGTAACAGACACAACTTAAAGTCTAGAGAAGGAATTGTCTATCCTGATGAACGTTATCAACAACCTTAATGAAATCCAGAGGGGTTCCTCTCCGCACCTTAAAATTACCTGATATAGCTTTATAAGCTCTCTAAATGGTTATAAAATAGGTTATACATAGGAGCTCAATGAGAAATTTCAGTTTTCTATTGTTCACAGTCAAACTGTCCCATATAGGTAGTACTGTATGTCTTATTACTATTTATATGCACTTTGGCAATCTGAGCGGGAAGGAATGGAACAGGGCAAAAAGACCTTTAAAACCTTAGTTCAGTCCAGCTTGGTAGCAAAGGTGTACCTACCATAGAGTCATCACATTAGGCTACTATAATGTCTATCGAAAGGAAGATGTGCTGTGCTCAAAATTGTGATTAATACATTTTTTCACTGACGTAGGCACTGGAAAGAGAATGACTTTTGCAAAAAGGTAAGCATGTGCTAGTTGTTTAAATGTGTTTTCCATGGGAATAAAAATTAAAAAAATAAGAAAGGATGGGACGATTGGGTTAAAATTTAAAAAAATAACCCTTACTCACCAATCTCCTGTCTACTGTTCCAGTACTTGCTTCTCTCAACTCCTTGTGCTCACCTAGACACACAGGAAACAATTTAGATTGCCTGATCAGTCAATCACTGGCTGCAGTGGTGACCCATCATAGCCAGCAACTGGAAGAGCAAGCAGTCCAAGTCACCTCTTGGGTGTTGAGTAGGGAGCAGGAAGTGGGGAGGAACAGCGACCAGAATAGTGTCAGAATGGTAGCAACCGGGGAATCAGTGAAGTAATTTTTTTAACCTGTTCTGCCCCTTTAATAATAATAAAAATAGTCCCCTGGAAACCACCTTTAAACTGAACAACTATGCTAACCTTTAGAATGAAAAGCAGAAATTAATTCTGTCAAATAGAATGATTTCTTGTTTAAATATTTATGTGGTCTAAATGGAAACCATGCCATACCATTGTATTGCCATCCACAGTAAAAAGAGCTGATGGATTGCGAGAAACAGTTTGAAGGTAATTAGAGTTTGTGGAAAGAGAAGAATTCCACTGAAACATTTCCAAAATCCAGTTTAAAAAAATGTTTACTGTTGTATGAAGCACGTTTGCAAATAAGTCTTGATTAAAAACCTTCTACCATTTCTTGTATGCAGCTCCTATGCAGACCTATGCATCTATATTGTTATACACTATAAAAAGACTGATGCAGTCTGATCCTGCAGATATACTCACCTCTATCTGCCCTCTTATGTTTTAGTAATGCATCTGTAATGGTAACAAGAAGTAGGCGATAGATACACTTTGTTTGCAGCCTGAAATCATGGAGACATATGTCTGGGGACAAGGCAACTAATGACAGCTAGTCGACCAGTGATCCAGCCACAGTACATTGGCTTTGCTCCAGCAAGTATATTAGATCCAGAAGATAATTGTCCAGCACATGAAGGTTAAAATCATACCGTCTTTATTTCAAGCTGATTAAAAATAGACTCCAATGGCACATTGTGACAAGCAGTCAATGAATTTTGGTCAGATGACCTTACTCATGACATGAACACCATAGAATAGTTTTAGATCTAAATAGTGTGGTATCCAGCTCCTAATGGGAGTGAAACTTTTTTATATGCTAGTAAAAATCCAACATATATCATAAAAACATCACTTTCTATATGTAATACATTATTAAAAACATACATAGGAACATGCAATTGAATAAACCAAAAAACTGATATAAGTTCCCCAACCAAGATGCAAATTTTATTGGACTCCCAGCCAGGAGTTGGACCTGCACTGATCACATACTAATAGGTCACCAATATAAAACACTCCTTTGAAAAGTCCCCTTTAAAATTGTGCGCAATTCAAGGTAATATAATAGGGTATACATTTTGGATTGGGGGGGTCTGACTGTTGATACTCCCACCAGTCAAGCGAATGAGTGTTCAGTGCAACTTGCCACTCCATTCACATGGAGGACAAAGGACCACGTTCTCAATGTAAGTAAGCATGTCAGAAGTTGAACTCCCACCGATCAGACACATCCCCTATTCAGTGGATAGGGGATGTTTACATCCTAGGACAACCCATTTATATCTATTCTAAGTAACCACCTACTGATTGATTCACTATTAGCATGATTGCACTATGATTCTGTAAATAAATTTTTCTCTTGATGCATGGTCTTCTCTGAGACTTTGTGCCACATGTTGACACAAATGATGAAATCATAGGGCTTAGCTATTACATTAGTCTCTGAATCAGAGTCAGGGACAATATTTCTAGAGGTTAACTGTCTGGGTCAAACAGTTACACAATTACTGTATTTAGTTTGGATGAGAGATGAGCGATGTTTCAGTAAATTCGTTTAGTGCCTGAAACATCAAATATTTAAAATAAAAAAAATTTAATTCATAACTGAATCGATCCTATACAAATTGAGGTTGCTCCAACTGCCCTGAACATTGGTATATAACACCCTATAGCCATTTTTATGAAAAGATGTTAATTTTCTACTAATTTTTGCTCCAACAACAGTGGATTGTTGGGACCAAGCATCCAAAAATTATGCCTCAATAGGTTCAGATCCCCCTAGAAAGAGTGGCTTGTTTTGCGCAAGTATCCATAATTATTAATGCCTGTCTGTATTTTATACATGTACAAGTAATAACTGTCAGAAGAAAGAGTGTCTTGTTCTGAACGAGCCTGGAAAAATTCCCCCTTTTAATTGGGAGCAGCAGCAGTAGGGTGTGGATGTGGAAAGTGTAGTGTAATAATAGCATGTGGCCACAATAGTAGCGCCAGATGTAACAGCACAGCATGGAACAAACAAAGCAGTAGATGTGTGTGTGGCTGTTTTGGGGTGGTAGTAGTAGTTATAGTAGGGGTGGCTGTGTAGTGGTAATAGTTGTGGTAGTAAGGGTAATGGAAGTGGCAATAGGGAATTAGCAGCAGAGAATAGAAACTACTGTGGTGGCGGCAGCAGCAGCCATATGGCACAGAACATGATGGTGGGCAGGCAGACAGCGGCAGTGTCATGATGGCAGCCATAATGTACAGAAAATAATGATAGGCAGGCAGACAGCGGCAGTGTCATGATGGCAGCAGCAGTAGCGATATGTTATGGAATATGATGTTAGGCAAGACGACAACGGCAGTGATATGATGGCAGCAGAAGCCATATGGAACAGAACTTGATTGTAGGCAGGCAGACAACAGCAGTGTGTGAATATCCTCATAGATTCATGTCTCATTCATTTTAACAAAAATGACATTTTAGACACTGGCAAAGGACAACTTCATCCATTTGGGCATCACGATGCCACCTACTGCAATGAAAACCCTCTCTGAGATTAACACAAAGCTAGACCAAATTTTTTTTTAAATGGACAGCTGTGCAGAAGTGTGTATATCATACAGCATACATTTTTGTGAAAGCGCACAACAGTGCCACTTTGGATGTCTGGCCAGAAGGCCCAATATCGGAATATGGCAGAAACTGCAGCTAAATATTACATTTTACAGAACAATTACATTTTGGTGAAGGTGCGGGACTGCACCACTATGGATGTCTGATCAGAAGTCTCAGTGATGGGATGAGGCAAAAGCACCACATTTACCACAACTAAGTGGTATGGCAGCAACTGCACCACCAGAAACTTGTTCAGGTGGGAGTTCAGCTTGCACATAAGCTAAGTGCTGGCCAAGAATAGTTTTCTCATGGCCATAAATTACGTTATGGTTCACGATGGAGCAGAGGACAAGGAGAAGAAAACGTAGCTGATGGGACACTGTACTGCTTGGGGATGCAGGGCTAGCTGACGCAAAGAAGACTGGGAGAAGGAGGACAGACTTGTTCTTATTGGGAATGCTGGACAGTTATATTTTTCCACAAGCTCTGGTGATGCCACTTCATGTGCTGCAATAGAGCCCTGGTAAGTTTGTGTTTTAACACCCACGGCTTATTTAAATCCTGCAGATCTTACACAGGGTTATGGTTTTCTGTGCCAGCCTTGCAGAGAAAAAATGCCATATGGGAGTTGCTCACACAGATCTAGCCAAGCTTGGTCTAGGTGTGGCACAATTTGAGCCTGGATGCAGAAGAAGAAAGAAACTGAACCTTTAGGATGGCTCTGTCAGCAGGAGTCGGAAGCAGGTAAGTATTGGTAACTCAATACTTTTTATTTACAGTCGACGCGTTTCAGGGGCAGAGAGCCCCCTTCATCAGGACAATATACAACATGAAGCAACATTCACATATAGCGGTTATTTAAACCCAAAATTGGCGCGTGAGACCCAGGAAAGGTGGAGTGGAGGAAGGGAGAGGAGCGGGGAATGGCGTGTATCACAGACAATGAAAAACGTCATCAAGCATTCAAGGTCCCGCGGACCTGTTTGGTAATAGAGCTGGTTTCTTTTAGAAGATAGTCATTGTAGAGCGTACTGTGAAATATGACAGTACTAATGTAATAGGATTGGCCACATTTGGAGTTGTCTGCACAATTTGAGCCTGCACTCACAGAATCAGTGGCATCACCAGTTCTCAAGCTGACCACAAAAGAGATTTGACCCTGCCAATGTTTTGGGTTTGGTTATACATTGCCTCTTTATTGCCAGCATGACCTCCGGCCTCCACCACTGATGTCACCTCCTCCCCAGCACCCCAATCCAGCTCCGAGGTCCTGTTCAACATCCAATCATCATCATAGTCCTCACACTCCACGCCACTTTTATCAGACTTTTATGTGACACTGTGGGTTCCTTGGCCTTCCTTCTGATTCCTTGCTCTGTATTTGCCTACTGTATTTGTCCCACTGTTGGTACCACTGCCCCTACAACCACCACCATGGCTATAAGTGCAACAACTGGCCAGATGGCTGGTGGTGCTACTAAACACATTCTGACTCTTGGATGACAAGGCGTGGGTCTTTTGTTTTTTACTCTTCTGTTGTATAGACATTTTATTATAAAGGTGATAAATGAAAAATCATTGGTTTTCTATAAATCAAACGTCACGAATTTCCTAAATGAAAATTCACGGTTTTGGTATACACACATTATTGACTGTTACCATCAAAATTGCAAGTGTGTTTTCTGTAATTTAAAGACAGCGGCACCATTAAATGTGGTGTTAAAAACACACTGCACACCGATATTGAAAATTTACTGTAGGAATAATGCAGTGTTGGTAGTGAAATTTCTAATTGTACTGTGTAATTTGTGTTTAATAACACTGGTTCAAAAAGGAAATTTCTGTACTATGAAACACATGCTGCAATTAAATAATCTGCCTGCCATATATATATCGATGCAGTGTTGGTGGTGAAATTTGTAATTTGCATTGAATAACACTGGCTGGTTCAAAAAAGAAATTTCTTTACTATAAGATACACGGTGCAAGGCAATAATGCAGTATTGGCGGTGTAATTTCTGTGAACTGTGTAATTTGCATAAAATTTCACTGGTATGAAAATGGCGTTATTGCTAGAGATGAGCGAATCAAAGTTGACGAAGTGGAATTCGATCCGAATTTCAGGAAAAATTCGATTCGCACCGAAGCCGAATTTCCTCAGACTTCGTGGTAATGAATGGCATTTTTCCTAAAATGGCTGCTGCACATGTTAGGACATGGAGCAAAAAAATCTGGGAACGAGGAATCACCCACAATGCCATGCATGCGGCCAATCAGCAGCCAGCCCTGTGATGTCATAGATCTATAAATAGCCGCAACCATCTTGGATTCTGCAATTTTGCAGTGTACTTAGTGCAGGGATAGACGTCAGCAGGTGCTAGGGATAGTGCTAGGAAGGACTATTGTGCTGAAAAAAATCGATTTAGAAGTTTAGGGAAAGATTATTCAAGGAGTAGGGAAAGGATGGGAATGCATCATCTACACTATAAAAGGAGAAGAGGGAAAAATAGGAGGGTTTTCAGCCTGGGTAATAGGAGCGATTCTATTACACCTTGCTGCACTAATTGGGTGTCACGAGGGTGTCAAGAGCCACGTCTGACTCCGTTATACCCGGGGTCAGGAAGTCGCAGCGGGTGGCTGCGCGCTCTATGTCTAAAGATCGCACTGCTTCTTAATGATAGCTTTCTGTGTTTGCCTTGTAATCCTTTTTGTCTCACTCAGGGATCCGTAGCTTCTTCTCCTCAGCTGTTTCTTGTCCGTCACTCCCAACCTCCTTATATTCCCCTCTCCCACTTCTCTGGTTGCCAGATATAGAGCTTCCTGCCTGGACTTCTATACTGACCCACTGGAGCTGTGTAGCTGTGATTCCTGGTTGTTGTTCCAGAGCGTTACCCTCCGGATCCCTGTTGGGCTTTTGTTGTCCACTGTTGTCACCCACCTGGGATTATATGTTTTGTCTGTATTGTCTGTCCTCTCCTTCGTGTTTTCCTTTAGTGTTAGTGGTGAGAACCCCACCGCCCTATTCACTACCTAGGGAAAGCCAGGGTTTAGGCACGTGATCGGCGTACGGGTGAGAAACCCGTCTAGGGACGTCAGGGCAGTCAGGTGCCAGCCTCAAGGTGAGTTAGGGGTCACCACCTTTCCCTCTCCCTTGGACAGGGCCTTCCCTTTTCCCTCCCTTTGCGTCACGTATGTGATCGGCACGCCGGTCGTGATATTGGGGATCCAAACTGCAGTTATACTGCTGCTTTTAGGTTGTTTGCACTATATGATACATCAGTAATTCCAGCAAACCTTTCTTGTTATTGGGGTGCAAGTTCTGTGTGATACAGACATTTATGGGGTGTATTAATAATAATAATAATAATAATAATTAGCCATCCTGCGTTGATTTTACATAATTTTTCATTTTTTGGGGGGTGTATTAATAGCGAAAAAAAAAGATAAAAATATGTCATGATTGCTGAAGTTACATTTTACTACAGCCATTATGGGGTGTATTAATAGGAAAGATACGTATGTCCTATTAGCTGTTCTCTGGTGAATTGTGATTGTTATATTTCTTTTTTTTTTTGGTGTATTGATAGGAGAAAGAATATGTCTTAATTGCCATTCTACAGTGAAGTTACATTGTACTACAGTCATTTACGGGGTGTATTAATAGGAAATATACCTACGTCCTATTAGCCGTTCTGCGGTGAATTGTGATTGTAATATTTTCTGGGGAGGGTTTATTTATCGAAAAAAATATATGTCTTAAATGCCGTTCTGCGGTGAAGTTACATTGTACTACAGCCTTTTTTGGGGGGTATTATTTTAATTTGATTATTTTATTATACAGTATGTCAGACAGACAGGCCCTTCAAAGGGAACGGGCAGTGGCCAAAATGTTTCTGGCACAGGCACAAGTAGCAGCAGAAGAAGGGGGGGTGGCAGCAGGATTCGCAGCGAGAGGCCTAAGCTCTCGATGTCATCTAGCGGTCGTGTCTTGACCAGCAACCCAGCTGTCACAAGTGACAACAGACACCCCCAGCAAAGAGTCGGTGGGTTCCTCTGACACAACGCTTAGTTGGCATGGCCTGGGAGCAGGCCCTGTGCCCCTACCTTGCCTCTGTCATTTTCTGTTCCCTCAGTGCGGAAAGTATTAAATACTGTTGGCCCGGCTCCACCTTTAAGCGAGGACGAGCTACAAGAGGACAGTCAGCAGATACTGTCCAGCCATGATCTGAAGGAGACATCCGCCACGTCCTCCAGTAGGTGAGCAAAGTAGTGATGATGAGAGTTGCATGGGAGCAGTTGTGATGATGATGTAGTCGATCGCACTTGAGAGCCGGGAGAAGAAGGGGCTTCATCATCAGGAGAAGAGGGTGGTAGCTTGCGCATGAGGCAGCGGCTGAGCCAGCAGGGTGGTAGCATGGCCGTGATTCAGCAGGGTGGCAGCAGTGGGAGGTCGGGAGGCAAACGTGCCCAGGGTAGACCACCAACTTCTCAGGAGCCTACCTGCTCGGAAAGTAGCGGTGCAGGGGTTCACGGAGGCAGCGGTAGCAGGCAGTCAGCTCGGAGTGTTAGGGGAAAAATGTCATACTCGTGGTGTGGCAATTTTTTGTTAGGCCGCTGGAGGAGGTGAACATGGCCATTTGCCGAATTTGTGGGCAGAAGGTGAAGCGTGGCCAGCGTGCCCTGCGTGAACACATACAGCGTCACCATAAAGTGGCCTGGGAGAACCATGGCTCCGATGTGGTGGTCCAGCCTGCCGCAGCAACCGCTGCATCACCCAGTGGCACGCACCCAATTTCATGCAGTCAAGGCTCCACATTAGCCAAAGGGAGCTGTCTGTCCTTCCCATCATCTGCTGCTTCTGATGCTCCTGCTCCTCCTTCTCCTCGTCAGTCATTCTGTCAGCAATCAATCACCGAAGACACTGCCAAGAGACAACAGTATGCGTGCACTTATCCAACGGCTGCAGTCCCTCCCTTTCCAAGTGGTGGACTCTGCACCTTTCAGAGAACTCATGGCTTGGGCCGAGCTGAGGTGGAGAGTCCCAAGCCGATATTTCTTTGAGAAAAAGGCAGTATTAGCCCTGCACACATATGTATAACAGAAGGTGGGCCAGTTCCTGAAGGTTCCTAAAGTCTTCACCCCATCTGCAAGACATCCTGAAACTTTGCATGCACTTCAGCCACTCGTACACCGCAAAGCACACCCTCCTTGAGCTGCAGCGGCAGAACAGCGTCTCCCAACATAGGCTGATATGCAACATTTCCACCCGTTGGAATTCCACCTTCCATATGTTGGAATATTATATGAACAGAGAAAGATTAACAGTTATGGCGGCTCACTTCTATTAGTAAAATTGCGGCGGTGCTCTATCCGGTAAAGCTTACCCAATGCTTCGGAAGTAGTGCAATATATAAAATAAATAAAATAAATGGACGGCACTAACAACAAATGGGGTTTATGGGTACTATTTATTAGATATGGTTATTTAAAATAAGGTTATTTGAAATACCAGATGGTATTTTTCATGTGATTATATATTTAATATAAAAAATTATAATAATAAAAAATATGATTCTTATTATAGGTTAGGATGTGCGCACTCCTTAGTAAAAATGAAAATAGATAGGTGAATAAATAAGTATTAGTTCATGTCCATATAATCAAAAAGTTGGAAAGAATAAAGTTGGAAAAATATATGAAAAAAGTATATAAAAAAGTCATGAAGATATGTAGTTCATATGTCCAATGTAAACCAATGTGAGCCGTTGAGCGATCCAGAGGGTGGCCGCTCTTTTAGAGCCTTGAGTACAAGGTAGTTGGTGATCACTTGTAGTTATAAATAGTTATAAATAGTTGTTATCTTCTAAATGTCTGTGCTCTCTTTAGAAGCTTCAATGTGTATTAGGCAGAATCGCAACCTGAAAGACAAACATCCCAAATTGGGTACGTTACCACTTCTGTGCAGGTTCTTCCTGTGTCTTCTTGCGGCCGTCGGGGTGGTAGGTGGCGTCCTCCTCACTGAGCGCGCAATTTCCACGAGTTCGGCCGCTTGGTAAGCCGCGATTCTCCATCCGGTGACGTCACTTCTGGGTGATGGTGTAATTCACCGCTGTCAGCGTTCCACGTGTTAGAATGCGCGAGTTTTTTGAAAATGGCGAATTCTTTATGTGTTCCGCGATCCTTTAGTTGTTGAAAGATATATTGGCCAATATAGTAGTGGTTGTGAATATGGGACTTATGGCTGCTCTCTCCCCATACGCGTTTCAGACCTTCCAGCTCCTTCTTCAGTATCTTTCAACAACTAAAGGATCGCGGAACACATAAAGAATTCGCCATTTTCAAAAAACCTACCACCCCGATGGCCGTAAGGAGTCACAGGAAGAACCTGCACAGAAGTGGTAACGTATCCAATTTGGGATGTTTGTCTTTCAGGTTGCGATTCTGCCTAATACACATTGAAGCTCCTAAAGAGAGCACAGACATTTAGAAGATAACAACTATTTATAACTATTTAAAACTATTTATAACTACAAGTGATCACCAACTACCTTGTACTCAAGGCTCTAAAAGAGCGGCCACCCTCCGGATCGCTCAACGGCTCCCATTGGTTTACATTTTGTGACAGCCATTGGACATATGAACTACATATCTTCATGACTTTTTTTATATACATTTTTTTTATATATTTTTCCAACTTTATTCTTTCCAACTTTTTGATTATATGGACATGAACTGATACTTATTTATTCACCTATCTATTTTCATTTTTACTAAGGAGTGCGCACATCCTAACCTATGAACAGAGAAAGGCCATAAATTATTTCTTGATGATATAGGCCGACAGAGGTACTCCCTTTTGTAACTTCGATGTGAGCCAGTGGCAGCTCATGCGTGACACCTGCCATTTTCTCGGGCCCTTTGAGGAGGCCACTTTGTCAGTTGCCAGAACTACGGGATGAACAACGTCATTCCACTGATTCATGTCCTGGAACTGGAACTGGAATTGCTTAATCTGGCTGGCCAGGGGACAGGAGACGTGGCGACTAAACCTCACGGCCACATGAGCCCTGTGGGGGCTGAACTAGAGGTGGAGGAGGACGACATTCGAGCACCAGCAATGAGTAGAGAAATGGAAAATTTCTGAAAAACTGAAATTAATAAAAAATCATTGGCTTCATTTTGCGGACAAATTTTTGTGAAATTCATAAGGAATCCTATTTGTTTACAATTGATTCGCTCATCTGCAGTTTTGATTATTATCTAAACATTATATACAGTAAATAATTTTCAATCAGTCTTCTGCCTGTATTAGGTCCTTATTTCAAAGATCAGCTTGGTGGATTAATATTAGGAACTGCAAACAAGCCAAAGGATCATTCGCATCTGCGTTGAAGACTCTATTAGAAACTTCTATTTCAGATTCAGTCAAAAATGCCAAGCAAAATTTGGCAGCATAATGTGCTATTTTGTCCAGGCAAATGACCAACACCATATTGAAACCTCATCGTCAGTCAGGCCCTGTTGGCATCCATCATATGGTAGATCAACACAGATTCATTTTTGCTGCTCTGCTCCTATGACAGAGCAGAGAAGTGGGAATGGACAATGCAGATGGATGTGAATGAACCCAAAGGATGAAAGGCAGAATAGAATTGAACAGCAATCTTGTTAAAAATTTGTCATAGGGATCATTTACAACATGTCTTTGAAGTGTTTGAGGAAACTACAGGAAACCTACTGAACATACAAACTCCATGCAGTTATTGCCCTTATATGTATTAAAACTCAGAATCCCAGTGCTGCAAGGCAACAGTGCTAACCACTGAGCCATTGTGTTACTCATTACTAGAGCATCCGCTATCAGCTATACTGGTCTTGTGATGAGCATCACTCCTTGATGAAGTGCCACATCATGAAGAAGTGGAATTATGACAACAGTTTCCAAATCTTAGATATCCGTGTAGTTGTCATATTAACAAAGCTACATAGCAGCTACAAGCTCCAGGAGCCAGCATATTCCAGCCAAGGAATGACATAAAAGAAGATTCCATTAATTTATTTTAAACTTCAGTAATGAACAATAAACTGGCAAATAGTAGTGGCCATGTACAAAGAGTGGAATGTGATCGCCAAACATTTTTGGACATGGATATCTACCAATAGCGAAGCCCAGGCGAGGCATCAAGTAGGCAAACATTGTGAAGCCCTACATTAGGGATATACACTCCTCAACATTGAAATAGCAACACAAAAAAGGGCAAGGCCTATGGTTATGTAAATCAAGGAGGGAGCAAGTGTCACTAAGATCTGCAGATGCTCAAATTTTCAAGTACCTAGCTCCAATCTGTGGCATGTAGCAGGGGCAGAAAAGCCAGATTGAAAAAGTTTTTTAGCCACATAAAACCTCAGAAGTCGGATCAAGTCGTGTGGGATGAGCAATAGGTGTACAGAGCTGAACCTCTGCATGGACAGTTCGTCTGATTACAAGAATGGTGCATAGCGTTCCATTCTGTAAGTAAAATTGGATGCCACATTCCAAGTATAGGGAGTCAAACAGTGTCTACACAAACCGTCAGAAGGCATTTCTATGACATTAGGCTATGAGCCAGACATCCAGCTACAGATGGTCCATAGACCACACACCAACACTCTCATAGGCCATCATGGTGCACAGAAAGATAGCAGTGGAGGCTGCAAAGAGTACTGCTTTTATCTCAGAAGCAATCATAGTCAGAGATTGGTCTGGAGACCAAGTGGGCAATGCCATGAAGCAGCCTTCACAAGAGAACGTGACACTAGTCCTTCTCCCAGACTTATGGTGTGGGGTATTATAATGCATAGTAGCTGGACCCCTCTAGTCTTTATCTCAGGTACACTAAACGCTCAGCTTTACATTGATTTGCTCATGGAACGGCTGCATGTTGCTTGTGCTACTGTGAGCCTTGTGCTACTGTGTGTCTTTGGATTTGTTTCCCATCAACGGCATCTTGAACGTAACTGGTAGTTGCACAAGTTGCTGTCAGCAGAGGACCTTGATGAATTGTGTGCCCAAGTGCATTCAGCGTGACATAACATTCCTCAGACAATGATTAAAACCTCCCTGATTGCATGCCAGGGCATGTAGGTGCATGTATTTCTGCATGTAAAGTTCATACTAAATACTGAATAAATTTAGATTTTTGTAATATTTAGTTTCCATTTTTATTTTATTTTTGCATACAATTAATATGTATATTGATCCTAACTTTTTCTTCTTGGTGTCGCAATTTCAATGTGAGATGAGCAAATTGATTCTAATGAATCAATTCATCTCATCAGCAGTTCTTCACCTGTGGGGGGGGCTGTCGCCACAGGTAAAGAAGCGCCCACCTGCCGCTAGATTGACAGGGCTAGACATTTACTCTGGCCCTGCCAATTTCATGCCTGCACTGTTGCTCTAATTAGAGCAAAGGCTCTACTTTGGAGCAGCGACTTCTATCATTATGGATTCCTTTTACAAGATAACACTGAACTATTGATCTGGTTTTCTTCGCAGCAACCCCAATGGAACCTCAGGTGTAAACAGAGCCTCAAATTTTCTTCTTGTATCCAAATGCACACTTTCAAATTAAATAAAATGTTCTACCGTGTTAAAAAGCTCAGATTCTAGTGAACCCGAATTGAACAGGTGACCAGTTTAAGGCTAGCACCAGGGGAAAAATTTATTATGAAAGACCACCGATTGAAAAGTTTGAGGCTACCATTTGAGGAAAATCTTATTATGAAATATAACTGATTGAACAATTTTAGGCCACCACAAAAAAAATTAAATGTGGAAAAAGGGGAAAATGGATCTATGAAGCACAAGGAGGTAGGTATAGTTATAGATACCAGGGATAACCAAACCAATAAAAAATTCAACATGAATTTTCCAGAAAAAAAAATTGCATTCTAGCAAATGGAAACATGTGCAATTCAGCTTTCTTTTCAAAAGAATTAAAGCTGAAAGTTTCACAGCTACAGCATAGCCTTCCAATCATTGCTCAGCCTGTTTTTAAAGGCTTGATAACATAATTAGCATAATAGCTAAACCAGCCTCACATATGTAAATAGCGCTTCTAGGACAAAAGCCCTTTATCAGAGCTAAGCAGAAAGAATTAGCTTTTCTAGTTGAGAGGCCTTGGGGAGACCCTGGCTGGGTACTATTTCTATTATGGAGACCACTTCATATATGTGATGACTATGCCAATACTTCTGTTGGTTCCTGGGAAAATATATGCAAATTAACACCTTTAATATTGGCTAAAAGAATTATTTTATCTTCTTTGTGAGAAAAGCTTATTTGCATATGTAAAGGATCTCCTGGCACCCCGACCGGGTACCTTCATTGATGGATGCTCCTAGCGCTTCCCGAGGACTTCATGCACTCCACTCAACACCGATACCACCACAGGAACAAGGAACAGGAACAGCTCTTACAAGAGTTAGGAGTTATAGCCCGGGGAGTATACACGTATACCAATCCCCACACACATGAGACGAGGCTCTATGTTGAAGGTAAAACAGGAACTCTTTATTGAACACACAAGCATTGACTAATATACACATTTTCCAACAAGGGTACCACCCCCCGTGGACCTGGTTGGGAACTGAGGACATGACATAGCAGCCAATCCTTTACAGCTTTACAGTTTAAACACAAAAACGAATCCTATTCAACAAAAACAATGGCATTGTCTGTGACGCAATTAACAAACACAATGGCATTGTCTTTGATGCAATCAACAATGAACAACATGCAAACAGACATCTTCACCCCCTCCATAATGAATGAATAGGGGGCGAGGAGACACCTGTGATGGGATTATCTGATTACCTGAGTGTATCATATGGTGATCTACTCATTGAGGAGTCGGCTGCTTTTATAGCTATCTTAATCCCATCACTAACACAATCAGTGGGAGTCTCAGTGCAGAGTTAACCCTTTTTGTGTTGCTGAATCCACACCATGCACATTTAATGGGCAATAGGAAATATGTGGCATATAAATTCCACACATAAATCCGGGTTCATAGTTTCTTGTAACCCCAAAAGGTCTGAGAGGGTCTCCATAGTTCTGGGTCCATAGTCCGTAGGAAGGAGGCTGGCCCTCAGGCTTCTCCAGCAGCCCCAGTGACGGTTCAGTTTGTCACAGCATAGCATTGGGTTTTTGAGAGAAATATTCAAATGTGTTTTTCTGACAAAAAGGATAACAGTAATTTTTTTGATGCCAGCTGATGTTAGACATGCTAATTTGCATATAGTTTTCCAGAAACCAGGAGGAGCATTCCCTACCCTACAATAGACATCACGTATATTAACTGATCTCCATAATAGTACCCACAAGGCCTCTCAACTAGAAAAGCTGATTATATCTGCTTTGCTCTAAAAAAGTAAATTTTACCTGAAAGAACTAGTTGTAGATATGAGGCTAGCATAGCTATTTTCCTACATTTGCTACGTAACTAAATTAAAAGGCTGAGCAATGATTGGAAGGATATGCTGTAGTTCTGAAACCATCCGTTTCAAAAAAAATCCTTTTAGGGGAAAAATCTGAATTACATAGTTTTTATGTGTGGATATCTCTTTATTTGCCTGAAATGAATTGCAAAATATTTGGGTTTGTTAGAATTAAGAATGAGCAAATTCATTCTACCATTTTGGAATTCATCCTAAATCTCCTCCAAAATTCAGATTCTAACAAACCCAATTTTTTTGCGATTCATTTTGGACAAACAAGAGAGACCCCCTAAGGCAATATTCAACTGAAAATGAGAGAAGAGAATTAGAATATCCCACTCAGGATTACATTTCTTTCAATGAGACATGCAAGCTAGCTCTCTCTGAAGACAAGAGAACCAGTATGTCTCAAAAGAAAATCGCCTTACTCAGCTGATTGGCCTTAGCGTGGGAATAGTCTTCAGGGTGCTCTTTATCATTGAGGAGACCAAAAAATGCACATGATGAGTATTGTATGCCAGACGACACTACTCTTGGTTTCTAGTAAGAATACATACAAATCTTAATTTGTCTGGAAACAAATAAGATTAGCATTCTTTTCTTTTAAGGAAGAAAAACTAAATTGAATTTCTTCTTCAGAAACCCAAAGGCTTGCAAATTAGCTTGCCTGACAAAATGGAAAAGAGGCGATATCCGGTCTAATGCTGGCAGAATTAAGATATGAAAATTTGTATCTATTCTTCCCAGAAAGCTAGAACATTGTTGCTTGGCATACAATACTTATGATCATTTTTTGGTCTCCTAAATAATAAAGAGCACCATAAGCCAGTCAATGTTCCTCAGTGTTTCTTTAGTAAATATATGAAAAATAGCCTTAGGAAAGCTAATTAAAATATAATTACCAGAAATGCTAGAGTCTTTCCGGAAAAAAATATCCTAGGAGAACGGAGAATGTTATATACCAACTTTTAGGGCGATTGGAGTATATTTGATTTGGGTACAATCAATTCATATGGGTCAGAAAGGGTTAAAAAGAAGCGTTACTCACCTCCACAAATCCCCACCACCACTGCCATTCTGTCAGAATTCCAATGCCCGCTGCTCTCCACTTGCTTCCAACTACAATGGAAATGCCAGGAATGGCCCAATCAGGCAATCACTGGCTAAGGAGTGTTTCAGTTAGTCTTTCCTGACATTTTCAGAGTATGAAGCAGGGATAGGAAATAGAAAGCAGGAGGGTAGGATCAGAGAAAAAACAGCAGCAGTGAGAGAATTGGTGGAGGTAAGTAATTATAATTTTTTTTACTTGTAACTCTTTCTACCCATTTAAAAAAAAAATGTAAATATATATCTAATATATAAAACTGAGTGTATGTGTGTATGTATGTATGTCCGCTAAAGGAATCCGTACCGTCTCATTTACAATCACTAAATTTGGCACACAAGTACATCAGGTGCCCGGGAAGTTTTTAGACCAGGTCTCAGCTCTCTAGGGTGTACCATTCCTGAGATATTCCCAAAAAATGCATTAGTCAATAGAAGCTTGGTCACATGACCCATATCAGCCAATAGAAGCTCGCAGGTCCTCCAGCCTCCACATACACAGTTTACTCCAGGTTTCCATAACAACCCAGCCATTTTTCTTCACTGCTGTAGGAGAGCTTTAAAGGAAATCTGTGACCAGGATAATTGCTATTGAAGTAAAGTCATGGCCAAATAGCACTTTGTTCCAGCAATATATGTTTTTATCCTCTGAAAATCCAGTTTATTTGGCATGCAAATGAGCCAGTAAGGTGCCCAGAGGGGCGTCACTTTTGCAGGAAGGTGCCCAGACATGCCCCCTTCCACAATGTGTCCACCCTCAAAAGACTTAAAACCCCGCCCCCATGTACCGCTAAGCCATGCCCATGCTCAGGTTAGGCCCCACCCCCTCTAACTCCTGAGCCCATGGGGATTGAAAAAAGGAAGGTAAAAATCAACCTCTGTCAGCTGCAGGGCTGGGAGGGAGGGTGATTTTCTCCCTGCAGCTTACACTCAGACAGCACAGTGCTGCTGTCTTAAAGTGAGCTGTTCAAAAGGACACGCCCCTGATCTGGTTAGGCCATGTCCCCTCCCACTCCTCAGCTGACTGAGATTGAAAAAATGAAGTTAAAAATCAACTTCTAGGTCGCGCTAAGCCATGCCAATATCTGGTTAGGCCTCGCCCCCTCCCACTCCTGGGCCGACGGGGATTGAAAAAATGAAAGTAAAAATCAACTTCTGTCAGCTGCAGAGGTGGGAGGGAGGGTGACTTTCTCCTTGCAGATCACACTCAGACAGTACAGTGCTGCTGTCTTAGAGTAAGCTGTTAAAAGGACACACCCCCGATCCAGTAAAGGTCACTGTTAAGGGTGTGTGCCCCTGTGGAGGTCACTGTCAAGGGGGTGGTATGCTGTGAAAGTCACTGTTAAAGGGATGTAAAGGGAAAAGTTAAGGGGGTGGGCTTCTGTGGAGGTCCAATTTTAAGGGATGGGGCACTGTGGGGGGGGTCAGTGTTAAGGGGTGGGCGGCTGTGGATGTCACTGTTTTGGGGCGGGGTGCTGTAGATGTCAGTGTTATAGTGGATACTGTCGATATCTTTTAATGACACACACAAACATTAAATGAAATAGATTAAATATACCCGAGCGAAGCCGGGTCCTTCAGCTAGTATATACAGTGGGATTTTTCTTGGTCTGTCACTTCAAGCCTTACCTTGAACTGAGCCTGTGGTCTTCCATTTCCTCAATATGTTCCTAACTGTGGAAACAGACAGCTGAAATCTCTGAGACAGCTTTCTGTATCCTTCCCCTAAACCATGATGGTGAACAATCTTTGTCTTTAGGTCATTTGAGAGTTGTTTCGAGACCCCCATGTTGCTTCTCTTCAGAGAAAATTAAAAGAGGAGGGAAACTTACAATTGACCCCCTTAAATACTCTTTCTCATAATTGGATTCACCTGTGTATGTAGGTCAGGGGTCATTGAGCTTACCAAGCCAATTTGAGTTCCAATAATTAGTTCTAAAGGTTTTGGAATCAATAAAATGACAACAGTGCCCAAATTTATGCACCTGCCTAATTTTGTTTAAACAATTATAGCACACTTTCTGTACATCCAATAAACTTCATTTCACTTCTCACATATCACTGTGTGTGTCTCCTATATGATATATTTAACTGACATTTTTTTATCGTAACAACCAACGATTTATACAGGAAAATTATGACGATTAACAAGGTTGCCCAAACTTTCGCATCCCACTGTATATATAGTGGTCCCTCAAGATGCAATGGCCTCAGAATACAATATTTTTAACATCATCAGTTGAAACCACACTCAACATAGAATGCTTGAGATTCAGATTCAACCAATTGACATGGCCATTTCTCTGGTAAAACCCCTCTATTGGTTGTCTGGTAGCTCCTCTTTACTGTACAGCACGGTACTACATGTCTTGTACTGCCCTCTGTGCCAGGATGAGCTGCATCTTTGGACAGCAGATGAGAGTGGCTCCACTTTATTTTTCTGGTACACTGTAAAGGACCCTTAAGAAGTGCCTGTTCTCATCATAGAAAGTGATTTACAGCTTCCAGCATCTATTCCTGACTGTTATATATAAGGACTTGCTTTATCTATGTTAGTAAACAGCTTATAATTTTGGGGCTTTGGAACAAATTACTAGTTCTTAATAGAGTTATGGACTTCAGTTACAATGGTTTCAACTTACAATGGCCGTCCTAGAACAAATTAATATTGTAACTTGATGCAAAACTATATAAGTGCCCGGAAAAGCCATTTAATGAAATAAAATTGTTTTCTAGAAAAAAAAATTTAACAAAAGAATCCTAAGAAAAGAATAATAAATGACATGATCTTTTATTAGTGTCTTTTTAGATGATCTCTGTAACTTAACCGTCTGAACCAATTGAACAGTAATTGTCAGGGTGTGTTACATAAGATTGCAAAGCAAGCAAAATCTAGAAAGGGATAAACCAATGTTGGATAAAATTGCTAAATCAAGACGCACCCTTGCTGGGAGGTTTGTGAGCTTGTCACTTATCCTTATACAATGAACAGTTTGTGCTTGAACTAGAACAATAGTCACATATACTGACAGCTGCATGAACTTCCTCTTATAAGATCTCCTAAGACATATGACTAATGTAAACCCTCTAGGTCTTGCCAATATTATATTAAGTCCAGTACCCTCAACACAAATAAAAAGTACCCCCAAGGCATACACAGTGGTGCACATGTTAGAAGTACACATCATGAGTACCACCACTCCTTAGGCTGCATTTATATGGCCAATGAAATGCAGTCTGTGTGACAGCCACATTTCCTGGACTGAACCACAGTCAAATTCACTGCATCATAGAAATCTATGATGCTGAGAGTTTCATCACAACCACCATCTACTGTCCCATACTCACAGCATAATTTCAGTATGGAAAGACCGGGAAATATGGAAGTTACACAGACCAAGTTCCACAGCCTTGTAAGGAATATGTCAGTTTCTAAACTCAATCTTCCCTGCACTCACCACTCTATTTGGCAACCTAGCTCCATTTAGAAATCTTTTGGTCCCCAGTCTCTTTACCTGACCATGGTACAGACAGGGTCACATAGACTGCTGCAGCCATGACACGTCCCCAGACGGCAAATGAGCCAGCAGGTGAGCAGGTGTTTCTCAACAAGTACCACACATGTGGTAAAACCAAACATAATCCTTGAAAACCCCTTTAAGCTAAAGTCACACAGTGTGTGGTACTGTATATTGCTGTCATAAAGTTTCCAACATTTATGTCAACATGCCCATGAAAACAAAGCACAGATCCAAAGGGTATCCTTGTGGCATAGATTTCACCAGAATACACTGGAATTCCAATGCCCCAGTATTGTTTTGCGGTAGTTTATGCCAGACTTTTACAACTGTATAGGTATACACATGCATATGTACATTTGGAAAGTCTTCAGAACCTTTCGATTTCGCATTTTATGTTTCTTGTGCTAAAATAAAATAAAAAATCTGCAATCAATCCTCCTCAAAGGAAAATCCTCATCAAAAAATTTTCTGCCGGTTATTAATACAAAATGGTAACACATATCTTTTATTTTCCGATTGCAAATGTATTTATTCTATTTCCTGAACATGATTATGAGGGCTGCCATCTTGCCTGAGCTGTTCTTAACAGCATTTAGAAAAAATTAAGAAAATTGCTTTACGACAGCCACATGGTCTGGAATTGACCCTATTGACTTCTAAGGAAAAGTTTTCCAGGGCTGCTCTGTACAGAGGTCATTGTACAAGGAAAGAATAGACAAGCTTTGACAATCAACTATTGTGAATGGTGGATCCTGTCTTATCTGTCATTCTAAAATCCTGCCTGTAATGATATCGCCTCAGTGTATAGATAAGCATGTAATTGCAGTAAAGTGATCTGTATA
The DNA here is from genome assembly GCF_905171765.1 of Bufo bufo. NCBI lineage: Eukaryota > Metazoa > Chordata > Amphibia > Anura > Bufonidae > Bufo > Bufo bufo. The sequence goes on along the minus strand of NC_053394.1, from coordinate 269,037,279 downwards.
GACCAAGTGGTGGTGCCTATTATTAGGATTAGTGGCCAGTGTGAATACTGCAGGATTTTGTGGTTTTTGTTTAAATATAGTGACATGGAAAATTAAAAACAACTACCAATAACACCACGCTGCAAAAAAAAAAGTTTTGTCTGCTATTGGGCAAAAACCATTTGTCCTATACTAAATCGAGTGTGCGAATGACAAATCCGAAGTCAGAATTGTTGTGAAACGTCACGAAATTTTGCTATGCATAGGTATGCCTAAATGAATTAAGCACTTGGAAATAAAGATGGCCTTGTGGTTGTTTTGCTTGTTCGCGTTTTGCCGAACATGCGAACATATGGCGATATTCGCACATGCCATATTTTTTTGCATAGCAACAAACTTTGACCCATGACATATCCATTAGGTGGGACAGGAAAGCCAATTGAGACGTTTCAGCACATGGACACACCCGCAACCCTATAACAGAACCCGATCTGGCAGCCATTTTACATTATGTGTTTTGCCAGTGTAGAGAGCGGTTGCATTTTGGAGCAGGGACAGGCTGTTAGGAACTTAGGGACACCAAACGCTAGCTAATAGGGCCACAAAAGTCCTTTTAAAGACTGGTATAGGTGTGCTATCGATAGGTGTGATATACTGAGGGGTGTGATATACTTATAATATACTTTCAAACATAGAAATTATATTATAGTGTATTTGTATGGTGCAGCAGTTGTGTGCAGTTCTGCTGCGATACTGCAGCTAGATAGAGGGACAAACTCTATTGGAGAAACTAAATGCAACAGGTGTGATATACCTGTTGCCCCCCAAAAAACAGCTTGAGGGCTGCGAAAGGCCTTCTTCCACAAAAACCTGTATGAGGGGTGCTATATACCTGTTTCCGCCAAATCCTGATTGAGGGGTGCTATATACCTGTTTCCGCCAAATACTGATTGAGGGCTGCTATATACCAGTTTCCGCCAAATACTGATTGAGGGGTGCTATATACCTGTTCCCGCCAAATACAGATTGAGGGGTGCCATATACCTTCTTCCACTAAATACTGATTGTGGGGTGCTATTGCTATATACCTTCTTCCACAAAATACTAATTGAGGGCTGTGATACACCTGCTTCCACAAAATACTGATTGAGGGGTGCCATATACCTGTTTCCGCCAAATACTGATTAAGGGGTGCCATATACCTGTTTCCGCCAAATACTGATTGAGGGGTGCTATATACCTGTTTCCGCCAAATACTGATTGAGGGGTGCCATATACCTTCTTCCACAAAATACTGATTGAAGAGTGCTATTTATAAATACCATTTTCCACCAAATACTGATTGAGGGCTGCGAAACACCTGCTTCCACAAAATACTGATTGAGAGGTGCTATATACCTGTTTCCGCCAAATACTAATTGAGGGGTGCCATATACCTTCTTCCACTAAATACTGATTGAGGTGCTATTGCTATATACCTTAGTAGTATAGTGGGACATGTCTCGTCAAACTCAGTGACAGGTGCCCCGCCCTTTTTTCCACACCATAACCCCTCCCAGAAACGCCCTAACCCCAACCAGATCCGCCCATTTCTCTCCCCTCGCCATCCCAAACCACGCCTAAATGCCTCCCACGTTGATATGATTTTCCTATCATTTTATATGTCTTAATATAAATTTTATATCAAATGATAAGCTTTTCATATCACTTTATAAGTCCTTATAAAATGATAAACTTTGTATTAACACTTTATATCCCATTTATAACATTTTGATACAGTTTTATACCACTTTTATATCATTTTGTGATCTGATATCACTTTGATATCATTTTGATATGCCTTTTATATATTGGCATGCCTGGGCATGTCCAAAAGACGTATACTACACGGCCAGGCGTCTTTTAATTATAATAGCAATAAAAATCAAGGATGACAAAATTTAAATCATTTTAAAAAGTTTTATTAATTTTTCTTTATTTACAACACGTCAACTTACATTTTTACCAACCACTTAGGGACCGACAAGTTTGTGTGTAAATACAACAGCGTATACATAATTGTTTCATGCGCTTTGCTACAAAGGAGCGCGCAACACAATAATTTTTTCTAAAATCATTCGTAAACATTTTTAATACACTTTCAAAAGGTATTCCTTTAGCTATACAATGTAAGATATAGATGCAGTAATGGCCGCAGACCGAACTAGCAACCTCCTGGATTTGTCTGTTTTGATACCTAATAGTCTTAGAATTTTTGTATAAAAATTTTATAAATTCAGCAGGAAATAGCTCACTCGATGGCGATAATCCATAACTATCAAAAAATATAGATACGTCGTCAGGCTGTAATATGATTAAAATCCAGTGTCGTCCCCGTTTATATGAATTGTCCGTATTTACATCGTAGGCCGCCGGGCGGGCGATGATTTTATTTTTAGGTAATAAATCACATGGAAATACACCTTTAAATATGCGACGGGCGTGAAAGTCGGTTTTAATAACACGGGTAATTTTATAATTATAAGTTTTTATTGAAAATCATATAAAACTTCCCTTCTATTATTTATTTCAATAATGTTTTCATGAACTGAATACACAATCATGTTAATAGTGTTTACAACCGGCTCAGAAAATCTAATTTCAGCTCTGAGATTTCCGCTTTTTACTAGCGAGAAATGACCGCCGGGTTCTTGATCCGGCGATAAATCAAAAGTGAACAATGTGTAGCCGTTCAAAAAATTAAGACCGGTCCACAGATAAAGCGTTGTCAGCCTTATGCTTTCCCGAAATATGCACGAGCGACATATATTCTCGAACCGCTGATTCGTCTTGGAAATTAGGTTGAAACGGTTTTGCGGGTATCTGTTGCCCTGTCCAAATAAGAGGCCGCATAATTCACATTATAGTGGTTGAAGCACAAAGGATTTCTTTGGTAATGACCTGAAAATGACTCGTTGTCCACAAACGTTAGTATTACTGTTCTCGGTATGTTCCCCAGAAAAAGATTCTCGTCGTTAGATATGCAAACAAATTTTCGTACTTCTCTGAATAAGGGCTCTACGCCGCCATAAGAGTCGACAGCATTCGGCGTCTAGTACTGTTTTCACAATATCTCGGCAATACCCGTCATTTTAGCAACGTTTTTAAGCAGCGTCTATCAAACAATGCGACCCAACTGTTTATGCAATTTTAACTAATCAAGATAGTGGATTTTTTGTAAAAAGAAAAAAGCGGACTAAAGTTTATTTAAAAAGAGTTTATGTAAAACTAATAAAAACATTACAAGACGTTGCGTACAAACACATTTTATATACATTCAAAGTAAAAAAAATTATGTAAAACAAATAAAAACATTATAATGCGTTACATACAAATACATTTTATATACATTCAAAAATGTAGCATCTTCAAAAGCTTCTAAAAAGAAAAGTGTTTTACAGGGGTACATTTGCAGCGCCAACGTAATAATCTGTAATTTAAAAAGGGTTCTTAAAAGGGTTCTTAAAAAGGACCATGTATTTAGTGTTGAAATTTATGGTTCGATACATAATGCTCAAGTTTCTGTGGTGTACGTATTTGGTAAATGTGTTTTGCATTTCAAGATTTTCACAAGCCGCCTCCATTAACTCATCAACGACTGCCAAATTTACCTTGTCCGGCGGGAATAGATCAGCGTCTGTAAAATTTTGTGGTATTCCCTCGATGAGGCCTCATGCAGACGACTGTTGTTTGGGTCCGCATCCGAGCCGCCGTTTTGGCGGCTCGGATGCGGACCCATTTATTTCAATGGGGCCGCAAAAGATGCGGACAGCACTCCGTGTGTTGTCCGCATCCGTGGCTCCATTTCGCGGCCCAGCTAAAAAAATATAACATATCCTATTCTTTTCCGCGCTTTGCGGACAAGAATAGGCATTTAAATTGCCGACGCCCGTTCCGTTCCGCAAATTGCGGAAGGCAACACGGGCGCCTTACGTTTTTTGCAGCTCCGCGGTTTGCGGACCACCCAAAAACGGCACGGTCGTGTGCATGAGGCCTAAACCTGATATTTGTAAACAAACGGGTTAGTTCATCGTACAATTTCTGCCAACAAGCGTAAAACCAAATAACGTTATCAGGTTTGTGCGACATTAACGTATCCACTTGTATTAACAAACGTTTAAAAAAAAAACTCTTTCCGGAATTTGAGGGGGCCTGCTAAAATACATGAAAAAGGGTGTTGAAATTGAGCCGCCATGTTTAATAGACGAAAAACTTTTAGCGGTTTTTCCGTATTGAAAAAATGCGGGAAGTGACCCTTGGTGCCTGAAAAGCCCATAGCTTTGGGCATCTTACTGAGCTTCATCGCTATGAAATTCAACGAATCTATGAATCAAATTTTTAAATCAGTCAGAGTAACGCACATTAACCGTCCGCCTTGGTTTATAATATCAATGAAAAATTTTTCGTTGATCAGCTCCTGTATAACAAAATAAGCGTCGTAACGACTGGCATTATGCGCTATGAACAGGTAGCTGGAAAACTTTCAGTCGATAAAAAAAGCGTACAAAATCGCGCGTACAGGATTTACCGCTAAATTGCCAGGAATTAGGGCCGTATAATGTAGTCGCGTAAATGTAATTGGGTATATGTATGCCTGTTTCTTGCATGCACTCAAAGTCGTAAAAGATGTACTTGTCAGTCGCTTGTTTGGGGTTGTAAGGGTGCATGTAACAGATGTGGTCGTCAAATTTGCCAACCAGTCCGCCGCAGACGCTGCATTTTAGACCGCTACACTTGTGCTCAGCGCCCCAGTCTATATATCTGTAACAAAAAACGCAAAAAGTTTTTTTATTACAAAACGTGTTATCACTAAATGATAGGTTTCTATGCGTTTCAAAGCACATCCCTGAACGACAAAGCACCATGCATATCGGGCACCGTACATTATCGTCCTGATCAACACAATCCGTCCGCTGACACGCTTTGCAAAACTGTATACAGCCGTGTTGGTGTTTATTGTTGTATACAGAGCAGCACCGGACGCATAAATATTTGGCTCCAATAAAAGCTTTTCGATTTTTAATGCCGTAATAATGATTTTCATGATGCACTATATAAACCGTCTTTTCTTTAGCGGTATTGCCTGTATGATAATAACGCCACTGGCCCCTATTGTGATACAAAACTTTAATTGTTATGTTTAAATATTTTTCAAACTCAACAATTTTGCTAAGATACCAAATGCCCTTCGGGTATTTGTAAATCGCAATGCAGTTGTTGGGCTTTTGCTAACAACACGGCGTCGCTCAAAGCGCCCCCCTCCAAAATAGCGTAAACCCTAGCGGCCAGACAAACGTTATTATCGGAATTGTTAAAGTCGTATAAATGTTGTTTTTTGCGTTCAATAATACGGCTATACGCTAAGCTGCCCAAACGACTTCGGGCACCACCGCGACGGTCCCTGACAATGATGATGACTAGTTTAAGTGAGTTACCAGCTATGCACTCCGCGTTGCTCTGTAAAGCGTTAGTGATATTGTTTAAAAATGTTTCGGCGCCCATTGATATGCCTATCTTGTCGGCCAATGATAAAACGGATCTGCTAAAACCGTTTACAGAGGAGGAAGTTGCTAAAGTTCTCCATAGCATTCCATCTGGGAAAAGCCCAGGACCGGATGGTCTCCCTATAATATATTATAAGAAATTTGCGGACATACTGATACCGTATTTCACTAAGCTTTGCAACTCCCTTCTCTGCGGTTCGGCTCTTCCTCCACAGGCCCAGGCGGCAACTATCACTATTATTCCTATTATTATGCTAAGTCACCGTATAGCTGGTTTGCTGCCTGGGCTGGTGGGGGAGGAGCAGGTAGGATTTGTGCCTGGCAGAGAAGGTAGGCATAAACATTAGTCGAGTGGTGAATGCGGTCTGTTATGCCAGGAAGAAAAACATGCCTTTAATCTTACTGGGGACTGATGCCGAAAAGGCATTTGACAGAGTAGGCTGGCCTTACATGCGTAGTACATTACTAACATTTGGCTTCCCAGATGTATTCGTTAAAGCTATTTTCTCCTTGTACTCAGCTCCCACAGCCCGTATTTTGGATAATGGTACCCTGTCTGACCCCTTTATTATCAGGAATGGTACTAGGCAGGGATGTCCCCTCTCCCCAACTCTGTTCATATTAGTTCTAGAAACGTTACTGTTGAAATTTAGACAAGACCCTGATATCAAAGGGGAGATACACATAATGGTCACCAACCCTAAATGAAGCAATGAAGCAAATACTGGATACCTTCAAAACCTTTGGGGAAATCTCCAATTTTAAAATCAATCTGGAGAAGTCTGAGGCCATTGGAGTTTCTTTAACCCCCACCCAATTGAGACGGATTAAGGATATGTCCCCTTTTAAGTGGCCCTCCACAGCGATAAAATATCTGGGAGTTATGATACCAGCCAATCCTGCCCACTTGTTTCATTTAAATTACTCTCCCCTAATAGCAAAAGTCCAAACGTTCCTGAATAAATCCTCGACACCTAGGATTTCCTGGATAGGTAGGAAAAATGTATTAACCTCATATATTCTTCCCCAACTGCTATATCTGCTACGTTCCCTTCCAATATCGATTCCTAGAACCTTTCTAGATAAATTGAGGTCAATTATGGGTACATTTTTATGGGCAAATAAGAAAGCTAGACTACCTTACTCCCTACTTACAAGAAAGAGGAAGCATGGAGGGATCTCACTACCAGACATGTATGCATATGTCCAGGCTATTCATTTAGAGAGATGGTTAGCTTTAGCTAGACCGAAGGAGGCACCCCTGCATGTGCGCATGGAAAGAGAAGTGTTAGGGAAACAAGGTGTACACTTGCTTTGGCACAAATCCCCTACATCGGGCTCCCTGGGGCTCATAAGTGTTATTACCAACGACACTATTAAGGAGTGCCAGAAGTCGACTGCGCTAAATCTCAGTAAAGGTTGTTTATCCCCAGTCACTCCTCTTCATGCATTGCCTTATGTTCTCTCTGACAGGGTGATGGAGGCTAACCCAGTATGGGACTCAGTATCTGAGATCAGAGTGGGAGACCTTTCGAGGTTGCCCTTCTCCTCGGATTTCTATGAATCCCTCCGAGGTGAACCACCGAAAGTGGGTTCGGATATACAAAAATGGGATTTTGATGTTACATGCAGGAAGTTTAAGTCGTCTAAACATCTATCGATGGTAGACCCCTCCTGGTTGGAGACCATGGTATTACTGCCAAAATTACCATCTAAAGGCCTATCACTGATATACCGACAGATTTTAGAAAAAAGAGGTGATACACCGCCCTTCTACCTGAGGGAATGGGAAAGAGAATTAGATATAAGTTTAGAAGACTCTAGTAGATCCTTCATCCTGTCACACTCACATGGATTCTCCAGATGTGTCAAGGTGCAAGAGAACTCACTTAAAACCCTCACTAGATGGTATCGCACGCCTGAATTCCTATACAAAATTCACTTAGGCAATTCGAGTGATTGCTGGAGGTGTCTGGAGGGACTGTGCAGCCTTTCCCACATATGGTGGTATTGTCCGAAAATTAGGCAGTTTTGGGATTCGGTGGAAGGCATCATGAATAAGATTTGTCCAGGGCACTTGTCACTTACCGCTCCCCTAGTATTGCTATGGAAACCAGAAGGTAAATTTATTCCCCATAAAAATAACCTACAGACACATATGATTATGGCGGCCAAGCTACTCATTCCAGCACTATGGAGAACTCCCGATCCGCCTAGCGTATCCATGTGGTACGAGAAGATGAATCACCTATGTAGAATGGAGGAATTAGCGAGTTGGGAGACTCATAACAGGCAAGGTTTTTTGAATATTTGGCAACCATGGTTGACACATATTGAAGCTCAACAAAAAAGGGTCAATTACCCTGGCCAGAGTGTTCTGAAATCCCCCACCCTGAAGGGAGACTAGGGAGATGGGTCATAAGATTACCTTGAGAGAGACCAAGTTAGGAGCCAATTGGTTAGGCCATATTACCAATTCCTACATGTGCCGGATCAAGTGGAAGTAATGTGAGATTAGGCTAAACATATTGCAGTTTTTAGACTTAAGATTCATGTAGAACTTGCTAATGGAGTGAACTAACTCGACTTTTTGTTTTAATACTCTGTGTTTTATGTATTTCCTTTATTTAAGTTGTGGTTTCCTTTTCACAATTTTTGGAACAATAAGTGTATGAAAATCGCATAATTCACAATGCATGATAAGTTAGGTCGGAACACCCCCTGCTTAAATATGATGTAGGTTGTTTGTGAATTGCGATGTATTGCTTTATTGGCCAGTTGCACTGGTCTTGCCTTTTTCCAAGAGTACTAAAGTATATGTAATTATACGCTTTTTGTTGATGATAAACATAATAAAAAGAGAATGTTTTAAAAATGTTTCGGCGCTAAATTCATCTCTAGAATATCTATTTGAAAAAACGGAGTCAAACGTCTCGCCACCGTCTAAGCGCAGTTGGTTGTAAAACTCTATCTAACAAAGATTGTATAGCTGCATGTATAGCATCAAGACCGTCAACAAATGAACGAATGGCTTCGAGGTTAGCGAATCTAAAATGTTCTGTGTACATGGTACTGTTAAAATTCACTAAGTCGCGCTGTTTATGGAATACACATTCTAGATAAATGGTTCTAACGCTGCCGTACGGTTACAAACTCAACAACGGTAAAACTGTATTAAAGGTTAACGGTATAACGCTCAATGTCGCTAACACCCGACTTGTTAATTTTGACAGTTAGAAAAAAGACCTTGTACTGGACTACTCACGCAACTCCGATCCTGAGACGCAGAAAACAATAGGTATCGAGCAAAACTGAATTTTCAGAAACAGAAAACGTTTGACCGTAGAGACACAACCATTACGTAAAACGCAAAAGTGCGTCTACACAAAGAGACGTCTGACTGACGACTTTACAACGCTACCTTTTGGCAATTAAACATGGCGGCTCAATTTCAACACCCTTTTTCATGTATTTTAGCAGGCCCCCTCAAATTCCGGAAAGAGTTTTTTTGTAAAACTTTTGTTAATACAAGCGGTTACGTTAATGTCGCACAAACCTGATAACGTCATTCGGTTTTACGCTTGTTGGCAGAAATTGTACGATGAACTAACCCGTTTGTTTACAAATATCAGGTTTATCGAGAGAATACCGCAAAATTCATCATTGATGATTTAATGGAGGCGGCTTGTGAAAATCTTGAAATGCAAAACGCATTCACCAAATACGTACACCACAGAAACTTGAGCATTATGTACAGTACAGACCAAAAGTTTGGACACACCTTCTCATTCAAAGAGTTTTCTTTATTTTCATGACTATGAAGGCATCAAAACTATGAATTAACACATGTGGAATTATATACATAACAAACAAGTGTGAAACAACTGAAAATATGTCATATTCTAGGTTCTTCAAAGTAGCCACCTTTTGCTTTGATTACTGCTTTGCACACTCTTGGCATTCTCTTGATGAGCTTCAAGAGGTAGTCCCCTGAAATGGTCTTCCAACAGTCTTGAAGGAGTTCCCAGAGATGCTTAGTACTTGTTGGCCCTTTTGCCTTCACTCTGTGGTCCAGCTCACCCCAAACCATCTCAATTGGGTTCAGGTCCGGTGACTGTGGAGGCCAGGTCATCTGGCGCAGCAACCCATCACTCTCCTTCATGGTCAAATAGCCCTTACTTTCAAAGTTTTCCTAATTTTTCGGCTGACTGACCGACCTTCATTTCTTAAAGTAATGATGGCCACTCATTTTTCTTTACTTAGCTGCTTTTTTCTTGCCATAATACAAGTTCTAACAGTCTATTCAGTAGGACTATCAGCTGTGTATCCACCTGACTTCTCCTCAACGCAACTGATGGTCCCAACCCCATTTATAAGGCAAGAAATCCCACTTATTAAACCTGACAGGGCACACCTGTGAAGTGAAAACCATTTCAGGGGACTACCTCTTGAAGCTCATCAAGAGAATGCCAAGAGTGTGCAAAGCAGTAATCAAAGCAAAAGGTGGCTACTTTGAAGAACCTAGAATATGACATATTTTCAGTTGTTTCACACTTGTTTGTTATGTATATAATTCCACATGTGTTAATTCATAGTTTTGATGCCTTCAGTGTGAATCTACAATTTTCATAGTCATGAAAATAAAGAGAACTCTTTGAATGAGAAGGTGTGTCCAAACTTTTGGTCTGTACTGTATCTCGTTCAAAAAAAATTCTGGCAGGGTAGGAAAAGCCGAACCATAAATTTAAAGGGAGCCTGTCACCAGTTTTATGGTGTCCTAAAAAAGAGCAACATAAATAAGTGACTGATTCTCTTAGCAAAATGCTGGGTCACTTTCTTTAATTGACCCAGTCAATCTGCCAACATCTTGTATTGAAAATCTCCAGCTCATAATGATGAGTCCTGAATATTGATGAGCTCCTGACTCTCCCCGCCCATCTGCTGCTGATTGACAGTTTTTTTTCCATATGAATCAGCAGCAAGTGGGCAGGGGAGTGGCTATAGCTCTGAATTTAAGAAACGCTGGACTCAATGACATCACGCTGGACTCAAATCAGCTCATTAGCATGCGGCATGTGGCATCTTTGTGTGTATATTATGAGGTAACCATCTGTCACACCAGTAAGTGAATACATCTAAGGTACTTTTTAGTAGTTAATGATTGTATATAGTTAGTTATATTATAATCAAATATCCACATGACAGGTTACCTTTAAACACTAAATACATGGTCCTTTTTAAGAACCCTCGTGATAAATTACAGATTATTAAATTGGCGCGGCAAAAGTACCCCGGTAAAACACCTTTCTTTTTAGAAGCTTTTGAAGATGTTACACTTTGAATGTATATAAAATGTGTATTTGTTTGTAACGCATTATAATGTTTTTATTTGTTTTACATAATTTTTTTTACTTTAAATGTATATAAAATGTGTTTGTACGCAACGTCTTGTAATGTTTTTATTAGTTTTACATAAACTCTTTTTAAATAAAATGTAGTCCGCTTTTTTCTTTTTACAATAAATCCACTATCTTGATTAGTTAATCAAGATAATAATGCCAGTTTCATGACTTGATGCAATGTGGAACCGTGGATTATATCAGGATTACATTTCTATGCAGGTGTTCTTGTATGCTGACTTAGCATAACTTATTTGATGTTTCAATGAATATTCACTGCTGCTATTAGTATAGATGACATGTTCACTTTACAGTATTGTTCTAAACGGAGCAAATAATTACCGTATTTTCCGCTTTATCAGACAAACTTTTTTCCCTCACAAGTTGGGTAAAAATGGCGAATATAAATGAGCGCTCTCATTTTGGAAGCACTCACTAGTATGCAGAATTTACTTGTTGCGGGGAGTGAAAAGCTACTAGCAATGTACTCACCTCTCACAGCTGAGGTCTGATATGGGGTCTGATCGAATTTGGGGGTCTGATCTGAAGTCTGATGAAGATTGAAGGTTTAAAGGGTCTGATGAAAAATATTTTTTTTATATTTTCCTCCTCTAAAACCCAGGTGTGTTTTATAAAGCAAAAAAAAATGGTATTTTCTTCAGGCTGTTAACATGATACACAATATGGAACCGCTATAAAATAATGGGAAATAATAAGCTCTTCTAGGTTCAGCTGACATATAGATTTTTGCTATAAAATCTGATCTTCTAGGCTGTTTTCTAACTTGTCATATCATATACCTATAATTTACTAGGTGATTTGTAATATTGTATTTATTACTAAATATTCAGCTCTGTGCATACAACAACCTTGCAATTACAGCTATGCTGGTCCCATTTTCCAAAGGATAATGGCAAATCCTAATGGACCCCATTGACTTTTAAATACAGTCAATACCTGTCAGGTTTCCTTTGGGAGTCCAGTATTTTTGACTGCAAGTGTCAGACTGCAGTTTTCCTTCCGTGTACTTTAGTGTTTTCTGTAAATCTGCGAAGTTTTTGTGTTGTGTTTTTATTTTTTATGGATGAGAAAAAACGGGTGAATACCACACAGCAGCTCCTGTGCTGTTTTTTTTTTTTATGAAACCATTGATTTAAATGGAGTAGACAAGTGCAGTGAGCCTCAGAGGAGTAGGAGCAGAGGTTGGTAAATGGTAATGGCCCTGATGATGATGTGTCATGGTTTATTCCCTCAGGATGTCACTCCCTGAAGTCGGTGCAGTGAAGGAGGGCATCCTATGTTCCTTCGGGGTACTTGGTGTAGTAGTGGACTCCCTGCCTAATGATAGTTCGGTGGTGCCTGGGTGTTAATGTTTATGTGGGTGCTAGGCAGGGCACATTATGGAAATGGCCAGCATGTGATTTTTAAGACAGTCAGAGACTAGGACAGATTTAACTTAACAGAAGTCTCTCTTTACTGTGTGCACAACAAGAGTTGTAGTACTATATGGCCAGCAGTTATCTGTACACAGTGCAAATTCCTTCCCAGATGTTCAACCATGAGATAGGCAGTATGTTGCAGCAATGGCCTCCTGGTTACTCCTTCTCTTGCTAAAGTTCATGTTATTGGGATCTCTGGCTACAAACTACAATCTGGCACTCGTGGCTGCAGTGTCCACTAGTCTGGAGTGCATAGGTTGTCTTAACTTGTTTCCCCTTTGCAGCAACAGCGTCTGTAGCACTTTAAGCTGAGTTAACTTGCTCTCTCTCTCCCTGTAGCCATGTAACTACTCCTAGTTTAGTTCTTGCTTGCTTTCATCTCCTGGAGGAGTAGAGTTGACAGAACCCCAGATCTTGGCACTGGGGTCTAGAGGAGAAAAGCACACGGAGATCCCTCACTATGTCCTCCCTCCCTACGGCTACACTGACTGGAATCGTCTTGAAACTAGTGGGTGGGGCCAGCCCACACCCTAAGCTCCAGAGAGAGCTTGACCAGGATGGTTAACTCTGACCATGACTGTCTGATGCTGGAACATACAGTGCATTACATTCACATGACATAACATTTCAATCATTACATAACATTGCATTACAAACCAAACATTGCAGATACCCCAGACCTGGGGTACTGCACACGTCCTGTGTGAAAAATGGATAAGAGAAAGAACATGCTACAATTTTTCTTGAATGGACAGATTGTCAGTATTTTATGCTGTTCATTGTTAACATAAACATTACCCATGTGAATTTAGCTTAAAGGGAACCTGTCACATTGAAAATGGTGTCAGAGCTGAAGGCAGCATGTTATAGAGGAGCTGAAGGAGCTGGGCAGACTGATATAGTTTTGTGGGAAAAGATTCAGTATAAGGCCTCATGCACATGACCGTTTTTGTGGTCCGCATCCGAGCCGCATTTTTTGCGACTCAGGTGCGGACCCATTAACTTCAATGGGGACGCAAAAGAGGTGGACAGCACTCCATGTGCTGTCCGCATCAGTTGCACCGTTCCGTGGCCCCGCAAAAAAAAATATATAGCATGTCCTATTCTTGTCAGTTTTGCGGACAAGAATAGGCATTTCTACAATGGGCCTCCTGTTCCGTTAATTGCGGAAGGCACACGGGCAGCTTCAGTTTTTTTGCGGATCAGCAGACCACAAAAACCAGCACGGTCATGTGCATGAGGCCTAAGGCTACTTTCACACTCGCATTTGGTGCAAATCCATCATTGATCTGTACAAACACTTCAGTTCAGATAATACAACCGCATGCATCCGTTCAGAACGGATCCGTTTGTATTATTTGTAACATAGCCAAAACTGATCCTTCTTGAAGACCATTGAAAGTCCATGGAGGACAGATCTGTTTTATATTGTGCCATAATGCGTCCCCATTGACTTACATTGTGTGTCAGGACGGATCCGTTTGCCTCCGGATCCTTTTCCATTCAGAATGCATTAGGGCAAAACTGATCCATTTTGGACCGCTTGTGAGAGCCCTGAATGGATCTCACAAATGGAAACCGAAACGCCAGTGTGAAAGTAGCCTAACTTGTATTTTATCCATTTATATTCCTGCTCATTCTGGGCTTTGAATTCAAGGAGGTGGTCCTATCAGTGATTGACAGCTAACTCTGTATACACAGCCATAGAGAGAAGGCTGTTAGTCACAGATAGGACCGCCTCCTTGACTTCAAAGACCAGAATAAGCAGGAATATAAATGGATAAAATACAAGTTATACTGAATCTTTTCCCGCAAAACTATACATCAATCTTCTCAGCTCCTCATGCACTATAACGTGATGCCTTCAGATTGCTTTGCATTTTCATGGTGACAGGTTCCCTTTAAGTCTTCTTACACATTGGACTTTGTTTTCTAACAAACTCGGCTGATCATGAGCGTTTTGAGTGATAGGAAGTATACAGTCATCAGTCATCCTGTTTTTACTGGCTGCTTGTAAAAGTCCTTGGCAGAGTCAAGCATTACAAAAGAGAAAAGGTTGTGCATCTGATTTCAGTGAAATGAGTTCATGAAGGACATCAGAAGGTCTGTGCTTGTATATGAGCCCATAAATTCTTCTGTATCATAAATGACATTGTATAGTGTTATAGGATAACCTATGTGAAGGACTGCATTCATCCTATTTCATTTCAATATTTTAAATCCTACATAAGCAGTTGAGTATATCCATAAATATATTCCATTACTTGTACAGATATTGTAGACATTCCACTCACAGCTCAATTGAAGGTTCAGGAGAAATCCTGATATTTCATTCATGGAATCTTTGGGTGGCTTATGCACACTCTGCAGACAAGTGGGGGCTGTCTAACCTAGAAAAACCTAAGTGCCCTTTTAGTACATCTAGATGTCACAGAGTGAGAGACTGCCGCCCCCCTCCCTTTCCCCTCCATATAAACCAGGGCAGAAAGCCACAGCATTGGAATGTCCACCGTGTAATATTACATTTCCACTGCATAGGAAACAGCCAATAAAAAGGATTTTTCATGTTGAGACAAACCTGTTAAAATCTGTGTAGAAGATACTGTTCAAGGCCTCTGTTACAGATTTTATTAAAAATTGCAGAGAAAAAAACTCTTGCATGCAAGACTTTTCTCTGCTAAAAAAAAGTGTTCTCTCAAATGGAAACCAAACGGATTACAATATAGTCAATAGGATCTTTTTGGAAAAGAAATGGATGAGTCCATCGCATTTTTGACAGATCCATAGAAATGAATGGGAAACCATCCAATCCGCAAAAAAGGGGAAAAAAAGGGACGGAGGCCGCAAAAAACCACTGCCATGTGCATGTAGCCTTAATAAATAGAAAAGCTCTTTAACAGCTTAGCTCTAACTGTGACTGGAGACCAGGGGAAATAAGTGACCCAACATAGTTTCTCCACTATCCGATGGAGATGACAATACCTCAGTGATTGGTGAACCATTAGGCCAACTTCATTTAACTCTCTCTCATGCTTTATAATATTATAGTCATGATAGCAAAAATTTTTAAATCAGATGAGCAAAAAAAACAACAACACACAGGTACAAGAAAAGTTCATTGACAAATGTGATAGCCTGCTGAAATTACTTTGATACATTGTGACATCACCAAAAAGGTTATTCACGATCACACAGAGCTGACAGACAACTATCGATATTTCAGGTTGTCATTATCAGAGTACGGGGACAGCACATCACTCTCAGATCTCCACATTTTCATGTCATGGATGGTGAGGTTGAC
Organism: Bufo bufo; assembly: GCF_905171765.1. NCBI lineage: Eukaryota > Metazoa > Chordata > Amphibia > Anura > Bufonidae > Bufo > Bufo bufo. The sequence continues at coordinate 269,021,618 of NC_053394.1, read as the reverse complement.
TGTCAATTTTCCCCAGTCTTATATACTGGAGGATGAGTCAATGATGCTTAACCCCTTCAACCCTGGGCCTGTTTTCACCTTCCTGCTCAGGCCATTTTTTGAAAATCTGACGTGTCACTTTTAAACGCTTTTACTTATACAGGCCATTCTGAGATTGTTTTCTTGCCACATATCGTACTTCTAACAGTGGTAAAAATAAGTAAAAATAAATAAACATTTATATAAAATAAAAAAATGCCAAAAATTGGGAAAAATTTGCAAACTTCCAAATTTCAATTTCTCTACTTTTATAATAAATAGTAATACCTCAAAAAATAGTAGTAATTACTTTACATTCCCCACATGTCTACTTAATGTTTGGATCATTTTGAAAATGATATTTAATTTTTTTGGGACGTTAGAAGGCTTAGAAGCAAATCTTCAAATTGTTAACAAGATTTCCAAAACCAAAATTTTTCAGGACCAGTTCAGTTATGAAGTCACTTTCTGGGGCTTACATTTTAGAAACTACACCCCTCAAGATATTCAAAACTGATTTTACTAACTTTGTTAACCCTTTAGGTGCCCCATGAGAATTAAAGGAAAATGGGAATTAAATTTCAAAATGTAACTTTTTTTTTTAGCAGATTCTAAATTTGAATCTATTTTTTTCTTCAACACATTAAGGGTTAACAGCCAAACAAAACTCAAAATCTATTACCCTAATTCTGGGGTTTACAGAAACACCCCATGTGTGCAAAAAAACTGATGTATGGGCGCACAGCAGACTTCAGAGTGGAAGGAGCACCATATGGCTTTTGGAGAGTGGATTTAGCTGGAATGGTAATTGGGAGCTATGTCGCATGTGAAGACACCCTGAGGTGGCCCTACAGTGGAAACCCCCTAAAAAAGTCACCCCATTCTGAAAACGACACCCTTCAAGGAATATTTCAAGGTGTGTAGTGAGCACTTTGACCCATCGGGCGTTTCACAGAATTAGGAAACGCTTGGCCAACACTCAATATGTGCTCATAAAATGATGTATGGGTGCATGGCAGGGTCCAAAAGGGAAGTAGCGCCATAGGGCTTTTGGAGGACAGATTTTGCAGGATTGACTTTTGGGAGCTGTGTCGCATATAAAGACACCCTGAGGTACCCCATGAGTAGAAATCCCCAAAAAGTGGCCCCATTCTGGAAACTACACCCTTTAAGGAATATTTCAAGATGTGAAGTGAGAACTTTGTCCTCAAAAGGTAAAACATGGAATTGGCTGTGAAAATGAAAAATTTCAATTTTTTCAAGAAAAATTTACTTTAGGCCAAAAAAAATTCCATTTCAAAAGGGGGAACTGGAAAAAAATGTACCCCCTAATTTATTGCCCATTCTCTCCTGATTACAACAATACCCCATATGTGCTAGTATACTGCTATATGGGCGTACCACAGGGGTCAGAAGAAAAGGAGCACCAAATGGCTTCTGTAAGACTTTCACCGGACTAATTCACATGCGCCATCTTGCAATTGAACACACACCCTGAGGTAACCCTAGAGTGGAAATCCCCAAAAATGGACCCCATTCCAGAAAGTACACCCCTCAAGGAATATTTGAAGGTGTGCAGTGAGCACTTAGACCCATCGGGCGTTTCACAGAATTAGGAAACGCTTGGCTGTGAATAATAAAAAAATAAAAATAAAAAAGACAATTTTTTCCAGAAAAAGTTTCTTTACACCCACATTTTTCACTTTCACAAGGGGTAACAGGACAAAATGCACCCCACATTTTATTCCCCATTTCCCCCCGAATACGCCAACACCCAATATGTGCTCATAAAATGATGTATGGGCTCATGGCAAGGCTCTAGATACAAACAGCTAAATATGGATTTTGCTGACCTGAATTGGCAGACTTGGATTTTAGCTGCCATGTCACATTTAAAAAATTTCCTGAGGTCCCCAGAAATTAAAAACCCCAAGAAGTGACCCCATTTCAGAAAGAGCACCCCCTTTACAACATTTTAATTGGTAGAAAGGTTACTTTTTACCAAACAGGTGTCTCACAGAAGGCAGAATTACTTGAGACAAGCATTTCAAAGCACACATTTGTAAAAATTACTAGCAGACCCCAATTTTTCACTTTCACAAGGGGTTAAATGAGATAATGCACTGCAGTATATGTTCCCCATTTTGTGAACACCCCATTTGTGCTCGTAGCCTACTGTATTGGTGCACAGCAGGCCTCTACAGGCAAAGTGCAAAATATGTTTTTTGCAGGCCTGAATTGGCAGACATGGATTTTAGATGCCATGTCGCATTTAAAAAAAAGTGGGTATGCAAGTGAGGTGGACTAAATCAGAGATATGGAAATATTACAGGGCGCATAAAGGATGAAATAAAAAATCCATGGATAAGTGATAGGTTCGGATGCATTCTTTCATGCAGGGGCCTGGTTTATCAGGGTAGGTGTTGCACTGATAAATGGTGTCCTTTGTATTCCCTTTTGTAACAAACCTGACATCTTTTTTGGGTCTTTCCCCTTTTTGCTGTTTGTGGCACTTCACCAGGGAAATGTTGTCCTGGTACAACACGGGCACCATGACCTCCTGAAGTACTTGGGCCATCCCCTTCCTGACTTTGGAAAATTAGGGCCTTGATTACCGCCTCTTGGAACTGAAGGAAAGTTCCTGTGTGGCCTGCAGTTCGATGTACAATGTATACGGCAAGCTTTCTGTACCACACCTTAGTTTTATGCATGGCACTGTAGGGCTTCAGAACTTGATCGGACAGATTAACCCCTCCCATGTGCCTGTTGTAATCAAGGATGCAGTCTGGCTTGTTGACAGGGGTAGTGGTACCTCGCACTTGGGCAGGAGAACTGGTGTTTGTGTGAATGGTGGTTAATACAAGGACATCCCTCTTGTACTTAACTGCCAGCATGTTCTCATGGCGGAGAGCCTTACTGTCACCTTTTTGGAGTAGTTGCCCTACCAGGGATCTAGGGAGCCTTCTCTGATTTTCTCGCACTGTTCTGCAAGCCACAGTACCTTGGGCTTTTAGGAACATAAATAGGGGGATGCTGGTGTAAGGCTGGGTTCACACGAGCGTGTCCGGATTAGTTCAGGATGCGTCCCGGTGTGTTGCGGCAAACCCGCGCGAGTAGGAATGCAATTGCAGTCAGTTTTGACTGCGATTGCGTTCCGATGTTCAGTTTTTATCGCGCGGGTGCAATGTGTTCTGCACGCGCGTGATAAAAAACCGACTGTGGTACCCAGACCCGAACTTCTTCACAGAAGTTTAGGTTTGAGTTAGTTGTAGTGTAGATTGTATTATTTTCCCTTATAACATGGTTATAAGGGAAAATAATAGCATTCTGAATACAGAATGCTTAGTAAAATAGCGCTAGAGGGGTTATAAAAAATAAACAAATTAACTCACCTTCTCCTCTTGTTTGCGAAGTTCCCGGTATGATGAGTTGTGGGCTAAAGGACCTTTGGTGACGTCAGATCACATGCTCCAATCACATGGTCCATCACCGTGGTAGGTGCAGTAAGTCCCAAACAATCTTGCCATTAACTCCTAGGACGGGAGGGCATTCAGGGGGTTGTATCCGGGAATCTTTCCCCTCATAAACCCGGAACCTGTAGGTGTACCTTACCTGGAGGTACTGTCACACAGCTTGTACATTTTTATTCCGTACCGTGCCCGCTTGCTGGGCAGGCACTGGCGAAATATAACCCTTCCTTTAAAATGTACAAGGGACTCGTCTATGCTAATTTCTTTTTCTAGGGTTAACACCTCTAAATTTTGAGTTGAGGTGCTTCAGGAGGGGTCTTATTTTGAATCGCCGGTAAAAATTGTGCGTTATCATTATAATGTAGGAATTTCAAAATTAATTTAAATCTTGAGTGGGACATGGCAATATTGTAAATTGTAGTGTGGTACAAGACATCTGAACTTCAATATTGTCTCATTTCAGTTTTTTTTTACCAGGCCCATATGCAGCAACAGCCCCCAAAACTTCATAATGTCTGCTGCATTTACAAGGGTCCAACCTAGGGGTCTAGCATATAAGAATGTCGGGTTTTGAGCAATAAACTGCTGGGCGTACAAATTTGTTTGGGTCACCATCAAATTTATGAGATAGTCAGAGAAATAGATTTTGAAAAAATCTATTTTTGTGAAGCCCGTGCAGTCAATCTGGATTCCAGAGTTTCCCACAAACTCTGGAATTTTGGCCTCATAATCCTCAGGCGGTGTGGTCCATAGGAGGATCACTGGGGGGGCTACTTCATCTCTCCTGGGGCGTCTCCTTGAGGGTCCCGTATCACCAGACCTCTTCATCGGAGTACATTCTCTGGAATGAATTGGACATTTTTATTTGTGTATGAAAGTGTCAGGGGGGTGTATGTAGTGATTTAACACGTGAGGGGGCTTGTAATGAATTAAAATAAAATTTATGATAAAGAAAAATAAAAAAATAAAATAAAATAAAAAAGATAAAAATGAAAGAAGATTTTTTTTTTAAAAAGGCTCAAAAAGGGCCACTAAACCTGAGCAGACGCAGTCAGTAATTGACAGTACTGACAGGCGCTCAGCAGGTGCCAAGACCCACGCACGCGTGTGGGTTCAAAAATAAAAAATACTATAAAAAAAAAATTGTGGATGACACAGTGTTATGGGGGATCTGTGGATGACACAGTGTTATGGGGGGATCTGTGGATGACACAGTGTTATGGGGGATCTGTGGATGACACACTGTTATGGGGGCATCTGTGGATGACACACTGTTATGGGGGCATCTGTGGATGACACACTGTTATGGGGGCATCTGTGGATGACACAGTGTTATGGGGGCATCTGTGGATGACACACTGTTATGGGGGCATCTGTGGATGACACACTGTTATGGGGGCATCTGTGGATGACACACTGTTATGGGGGCATCTGTGGATGACACACTGTTATGGGGGCATCTGTGGATGACACACTGTTATGGGGGCATCTGTGGATGACACACTGTTATGGGGGCATCTGTGGATGACACACTGTTATGGGGGCATCTGTGGATGACACAATGTTATGGGGGCATCTGTGGATGACGCACTGTTATGGGGGATCTGTGGATTACATATGACTGAGGAGGGCTATCAGGGGATATTATACAGGGGGTAATATAACTGAGGGGTATCAGGGTAAATTATACAGGGGGTAACATAACCAAGGAGTATCAGGGTACATTATACAGGGGTAATATAACTGAGGAGGGCTTTTAAGGACATTATACAGGGGGGATATAAGTTATATTACCCCTGTATAATGTCCCCTGATAGCCCTCCTCAGTTATGTTACCCCTGTATAATAATGTCCCCTGATACCCCTCAGTTATATAACCCCTGTATAATAATGTCCCTTGATACCCCTTAGTTATATTACCCTGTATAATAATATACACTGATACCCCTTAGTCATATTTCCCGCCCTGTATAATTTAACCTGATACCCCTCAGTTATATTATATAACTGAGGGGTATCAGGGTACATTATACAGGGGAAATATAACTGAGGAGGGCTATCAGGGACATAATACAGGGGTGAGGGGTAAGATAAGTTACAGTCAGGTCCATAAATATTGGGACATCGATACAATTCTAACATTTTTGGCTTTATATACCACCACAATGGATTTGAAATGAAACAAACAAGATGTGCTTTAACTGCAGACTGTCAGCTTTAATTTGAGGGTATTTACATCCAAATCAGGTGAACGGTGTAGGAATTACAACAGTTTGCATATGTGCCTCCCACTTGTTAAGGAACCAAAAGTAATGGGACAATTGGCTTCTCAGCAGTTCCATGGCCAGATGTGTGTTATTCCCTCATTATCCCAATTACAATGAGCAGATAAAAGGTCCAGAGTTCATTTTAAGTGTGCTATTTGCATTTGGAATCTGTTGCTGTCAACTCTCAAGATGACATCCAAAGAGCTGTCACTATCAGTGAAGCAAGCCATCATTAGGCTGAAAAAACAAAACAATCCTATCAGAGAGATAGCAAAAACTTTAGGCGTGGCCAAAACAACTGTTTGGAACATTCTTAAAAAGAAGGAACGAACTGGTGAGCTCAGCAACACCAAAATACCCGGAAGACAATGGAAACCAACTGTGGAGGATGACTGAAGAATTCTTTCCCTGGTGAAGAAAACACCCTTCACAACAGTTGGCCAGATCAAGATCACTCTCCAAGAGGTAGGTGTATGTGTGTCAAAGTCAACAATCAAGAGAAGACTCAACCAGAATGAATACAGAGGGTTCACCACAAGATGTAAACCATTGGTGAGCCTCAAAAACAGGAAGGCCAGATTAGAGTTTGCCAAACGACATCTAAAAAAGCCTTCACAGTTCTGGAACAACATCCTATGGACAGAAGAGACCAAGATCAACTTGTACCAGAGTGATGGGAAGAGAAGAGTATGGAGAAGGAAAGGAACTGTTCATGATCCTAAGCATACTACCTCATCAGTGAAGCATGGTGGTGGTAGTGTCATGGCGTGGGCATGTATGGCTGCCAATGGAACTGGTTCTCTTGTATTTATTGATGATGTGACTGCTGACAAAAGCAGCAGGATGAATTCTGAAGTGTTTCGGGCAATATTATCTGCTCATATTCAGTCAAATGCTTCAGAACTCATTGGACGGCGCTTCACAGTGCAGATGGACAATGACCCAAAGCATACTGCAAAAGCAACCAAAGAGTTTTTTAAGGGAAAGAAGTGGAATGTTATGCAATGGCCAAGTCAATCACCTGACCTGAATCCGATTGAGCATGCATTTCACTTGCTGAAGACAAAACTGAAGGGTAAATACCCTAAGAACAAGCAGGAACTGAAGCCAGTTGCAGTAGAGGCCTGGCAGAGCATCACCAGAGATGAAACCCAGCGTCTAGTGATGTCTATGCGTTCCAGACTTCAGGCTGTAATTGACTGCAAAGGATTTGCAACCGAGTGTTAAAAAGTGAAAGTTTGATTTATGATTATTATTATTATGTCCCATTACTTTTGGTTCCTTAACAAGTGGGAGGCACATATGCAAACTGTTGTAATTCCTGCACCGTTCACCTGATTTGGATGTAAATACCCTCAAATTAAAGCTGACAGTCTGCAGTTAAAGCACATCTTGTTCGTTTCATTTCAAATCCATTGTGGTAGTGTATAGAGCCAAAAATGTTAGAATTGTGTCGATGTCCCAATATTTATGGACCTGACTGTATATTACTCCTGTGTAATGTGTGATAGTAGCCTAGCCCTTCTCAGTTATATTACCCCTCATGTACCCTGATACCCCTAGTTATATTACCCCCTGTATAATATACCCTGATACCCCTCAGATATATTATATAACTGAGGGGTATCAGGGTAATACAGGGGACAACAGAGGAAGCGTAGCACTGTGGGACAGGGGGTTACAATACTTCTTTTTTTATATGCCCTCAGCCCTCACCCTCACCTCACCAACTTGCAGGCCCGCTAGGTACACACAGATGCAGCGTGACGTGACGTTACGTTACGTCACGTCACATCACGTCAACTCAGCCTGCGCTGCACAGCACGCACCGTACGGCTCCCTCTCTGCCTCCGCTGGGTCCAGGACTCCACCCCCTATGTGAATACTAGCCATCGCCCGCCCACAGCCAGGTATTGTAAATTAAATCACAATGCGGCGGGCGGCGGCAGCCAGCATAACAGACAGGGGAATCAACGGGGGGCAGTGAGCATGGAGGTGACTATTAGGGTGTGCCCAGGCACACCCGGCATGTACAGCGCTGTTCTTGGTGAGCTGAGGGAAGGGTTCTTGGAAAACCCCTTTAAATACTGCCATAAATTAGCACTAAACTTCCTTGTAATAGTCAGCTATAGTATAACATTGTCCTTCACCTCTGCCCTAATATTTCATGTACGGAAAAAGCATCATATACACACACACACACTTATACTAATTTAAAGGGTTTCTGTCAGAAAAATAGGTATTAACCTGGCTGACATTAGCAATGTGCTAATGTCAGCTGAACATAACTATATTAGTCCTATGTCATTATGTGCCGTTATTTATAAAAAAAACTTTTATAATATGCAAATGAGCCTCTAGGAGCAGGGGGGGGGGGCGTTGCACCTGCTCTTAGAGGCTCCGTTCGCTTATTTCCTTCCACGTTCTTCTACACTTGATCGACAGGGCCAGGCTAGCGTTGGTCTCCTGTCTGCCAGGGAAATCTCGCGCCTGCGCCACCCAGTATTAGTTTCCAGTGAGGAAGCCGGCGAACATCCTTCCCTCACTGCACCTGCGCCGGATACTGAAGAGGACGGTGCAGGCGTGAGACTTTCCCGGCAGACAGGGGACCAACGCTGGCCTGGCCCTGTCGATCAAGTGTAGAAGAGCGTGGAAGGAGGTAAGCGAACGGAGCCCCTCCCCGGCTCCTAGAGGCTCATTTGCATATTATAAACGTTATTTAGAAAAACGAACGGCGGCAGGCAGTGACATGGGACTAAGGACTCATGCACACGGCCGTTTTGGTCCGCATCCGAGCCACAGTTTTGGCGGCTCGAATGCAGACCCATTCACTTCAACGGGGCCGCAAAAGATGCGGACAGCACTCCGTTGCTCCGTTCCGTGGCCCCCGCTTTTCGACAAGAATAGGCAGTTATATTAAAGGCTGTCCATGCCGTTCCGCAAATTGCGGAACATGCACGGACGCCGTCCGTGTTTTGCGGATCCGCAATTTGCGGACCGCAAAACACACCACGGTCGTGTGCATGTAGCCTAATAGTTATGTTCAGCTGACATTAGCACATGGCTAATGTCAGCCAGGTTAATACTTATTTTTCTGATGACAGAAACCCTTTAAGTTTATTATAGTTTTGGGTTGACCTTTAATCTACTCAGGAGACATCGGGAGTTTTCTCCGGAACATCACCACTGAACTTTGTATTGTCTGGTGACAACATTGTATCACACAGACATATGCTGGCAGGGCAGTAAGTGATCAAATAGAAAAAGGACCTCCACATGTTGCAATGAGACAATTTGCAAACTAATGTTTTGTAACACCCTGCTAATGGAATTTTAAAATCTTTCAGAATATGCTGACCGAGACACAAATGGAGCTCGAAGACAGAAAATACATATTCTCCCTGGCTTTAAATAATAGTCCACTGACAACTCTACCCTTTCAATTTTGGGAGAGGGTAACCTCAGCAGTTACTATTTTGGCTATGACATCAAGAGCAAGTTTGTGGCAAGGACTACAACATCAGATATCATGCAACCATGCATTGTGCCATGTTTAATATCAAATCTAACCAGCAGGCAGCATGTTATAGAGCAGGAAGAGCTGAGCAGACTGATATTCCGTTTTGTAGGGAAATATTCAGTATGACTTGTATTATATTTATTTATATCTCTTTTCATTCTGCACTCAGTCCAGTGGGTGGTTCTCAATGACTGACAGCCTTCCCTATATAAGCGTGCTCATAGAGTTATCTGTCAATCATTTAGTAGGATAGCCCACTGGACTCCTAAGCTCAGAATGAGCTGTGATACCAAGCACAACTGCTATACGATGTACGGCGCTGTGCTTGGTGAGCAGCGAGAAGGCCGTGGCACTACTGAGAGTGGCAGCGCCTACTCAAACAGCTGATCGTCAGGGAATCCCAAGTGTCAGACCCCACTAGATACTGATGACCTATCCAGAGGATAAGGCTACGTCTACACGACGACATTTGTCGCGCAACAAATGTCATTCGAGATGGATTTTTCTGCGACTGTTGCGTCGCAGTCGCAGCATGTTGCATGTTGCAGTGCGACACCATAGACTGCCATTATAAAAATTGTCACGCGACATTGGTGCAACAAAATGTTGCAGTGTAGTTGTGCCCTATCTGTCGCGCGACAAATGTCGTTGTGTAGACGTAGCCTAAAATATGTCGGACAACCCCTTTATTAAAAATAAAAAATAAATGACGAGCTATACTGAATATTTTACCACAAAACTATACATCAATCTGCTCAGTTCTTCCAGCTCTATAGCATGCAGACCATAGGTAGGAACAGGGCCGTTTATAGAGCCGGGCGAGGGGTGCCACTTCACGGGGCGCATCACATCAACAAGCATAAGGGGGGGCTAGTCACAGGTGTTTACAGCTGATCAGCAGCAGGGCCAGGACGCAACTAATGAGCGCTTCCATTGTGGAAGAGCTAATTAATGAACGAGGCTGAAGGAACAGCGAGTACAGCGCTCTCAGCACTAGCTGTACTCACCGCTAGCCCTCTTCTCTATGGCTGCAGTATTTTTTAGAGCAGCCTGTGTAAGGGAGGAAGAAGGGCCTGTGGGAGCGTATCAGCCAAGGAGGCGGGGCCAGGGTGAGAAGAGGACAAGGCACTGAGGGCTGGGTGGAGCTGCAAGAGAAAGGAGGAGGGGCTTATCTGGGGAGGAGTCAGATAGCTGACCTGTGAGGAACTTTCTTCCCAGCGAGTACAAACTATAATGTAAATGTACTGGAGTCTGTGCATGAGGGATGTTCAGTGTATGGGGTGGGTGGGTGCTCAGTGTATGAGGGGAGATGCTGTGGCGGCACTAGTGCTGCACTATGTCTTGGCAGTGCAAAGCTCCAGGACGTATTGCACATAGGAGCACACTATGACCTGGCGCTGTGTGATGTCAGGACACAGCGCTAAACCAAGAGTGATGGCGTGTGGAGGAGAAGCAGAGAGGGGCGTATACACCATATATATAGATATATATATATATATATATATATATCTTCTAGTATGATGGCTGCATTTAATGTACTAAGGAGTGAGGTGGAGGTTATAGGGGTCTGAATAGATTTGAGGCCTGTATAAATTTGTGGGCTGATCTGTATGAATTTGGGGCTGACTTGGGGTCTGTATGAATTTGGGGGCTGATCTGGAATCTGGATAAATTTTGAGACCTTGTCTGGAGGTCTGAATCATTTAATTTTGGGATCTCATGTGGGCTCTGTGTTAAGAAGAGTTTATCCAGCCATGTAAAATTCATTTTCTAAAACTGATTTGAATGTGATAATAAAAAGTAGTGATCCATATCTGATCCCTGCCGCACTACTTCCACTACTTCCCGTGTCTTCGCTGGTCTATGTACTTCTATGTCCCCCTCCACTGAGACATGAGAACACTGCAGCCAGTGATTGAGAAGTGAGCGGTGGGAATCAAAAAAAGTTTCACTACTTTTATTATTTAATCATGTTCTCAAAAGTTTTAAAGTAAACTAATGTAGGCACATGGGGCAGTACTGGGCATAGTATTGGTGGACACTACAGGGTGGCAGTGTTAAAGAGGCAGCTATATACAGATACAACATCGCTAGCGCTCCCACTGGAATCGCGTGAGCGCATAGCGATATCGAATCTAAATCGTAAACCTGAAGCGTCTAAATAGACCATTGAGAAAATTCAAGGTGCAATGTTGGTTTGTGAACACCAGATGGGGCATGGAACTGCAGTCAGCATTAGTATACAGCCCTTATGAGACGCGATTCACGCGCATATGTAATTGCCTATTTGTCGCATAACATAAACTATCCAACATAAAGAGGAAATTATAAATCAGTAATGAGAATCGTTACTGATTTATAATTTTACTCTTTATGTAAAATTAAAACACCATCTGGTGTTCACAAACGAACATTGCACCCTGAATTTTCTCAATGGTCAAATTAGACGCTTGGGGTTTACGATTTAAATTTGATGTCACTATGCGCTCACGCGATTCCAGTGGGAGCGCTAGCGATGTTAAGCGTTTTTTACACTATTCATGAAAATTCTAAGTTAGAACGAATTTATAGTACTATAGCGAATATACAAACCGGATTCCAAAAAAGTTGGGACACTATACAAATCGTGAATAAAAACTGAATGCAATGATGTGGAGGTGCCAACTTCTAATATTTTATTCAGAATAGAACATAAATCACGGAACAAAAGTTTAAACTGAGAAAATGTACCATTTTAAGGGGAAAATATGTTGAATCAGAATTTCATGGTGTCAACAAATCCCCAAAAAGTTGGGACAAGGCCATTTTCACCACTGTGTGGCATCTCCCCTTATTCTTACAACACTCAACAGACGTCTGGGGACCGAGGAGACCAGTTTCTCAAGTTTAGAAATAGGAATGCTCTCCCATTCTTGTCTAATACAGGCCTCTAACTGTTCAATCGTCTTGGGCCTTCTTTGTTGCACCTTCCTCTTTATGATGCGCCAAATGTTCTCTATAGGTGAAAGATCTGGACTGCAGACTGGCCATTTCAGTACCCGGATCCTTCTCCTACGCAGCCATGATGTTGTGATTGATGCAGAATGTGGTCTGGCATTATCTTGTTGAAAAATGCAGGGTCTTCCCTGAAAAAGATGACGTCTGGATGGGAGCATATGTTGTTCTAGAACCTGAATATATTTTTCTGCATTGATGGTGCCTTTCCAGACATGCAAGCTGCCCATGCCACGCGCACTCATGCAACCCCATACCATCAGAGATGCAGGCTTCTGAACTGAGCGTTGATAACAACTTGGGTTGTCCTTGTCCTCTTTGGTCCGGATGACATGGCGTCCCAGATTTCCAAAAAGAACTTCGAATCGTGACTCGTCTGACCACAGAACAGTCTTCCATTTTGCCACACTCCATTTTAAATGATCCCTGGCCCAATGAAAACGCCTGAGCTTGTGGATCTTGCTTAGAAATGGCTTCTTCTTTACACTGTAGAGTTTCAGCTGGCAACGGCGGATGGCACGGTGGATTGTGTTCACTGACAATGGTTTCTGGAAGTATTCCTGAGCCCATTCTGTGATTTCCTTTACAGTAGCATTCCTGTTTGTGGTGCAGTGTCATTTAAGGGCCCGGAGATCACGGGCATCCAGTATGGTTTTACGGCCTTGACCCTTACGCACAGAGAATGTTCCAGATTCTCTGAATCTTCGGATGATGTTATGCACAGTTGATGATGATAGATGCAAAGTCTTTGCAATTTTTTGCTGAGTAACACCTTTCTGATATTGCTCCACTATCTTTCTGCGCAACATTGTGGGAATTGGTGATCCTCAACCCATCTTGGCTTCTGAGAGACACTGCCACTCTGAGAAGCTCTATTTATACCCAATCATGTTGCCAATTGACCTAATTAGTGTTAATTGGTCTTCCTGCTCTTCGTTATGCTCAAATTTACTTTTTCCAGCCTCTTATTGCTACTTGTCCCAACTTTTTGGGGATTTGTTGACACCATGAAACTTGGAATCAACGTATTTTTCCTTTAAAATGATACATTTACTCGGATTAAACGTTTGATCTGTCATCTACGTTCTATTACAAATAAAATATTGACATTTGCCATCTCCACATCATTGCATTCAGTTTTTATTCACAATTTGTTTACTGTCCCAACTTTTTTGGAATCCGGTTTGTATTCGTATTGTATAATATTCGTCTTTTTAGCACCATCGGATCTGAGTAAAATACTGGAAACTCATATCCGATGGTATATTCTAACCACCCGGCATTCCCATGGTGACGGCCAGGACGCTTGCCGGGGCGTAGTGTGGTCGATGGCAAATAACTAAGACGAATATTCTAAAATACGGATATATTCAATATCGTACTATGTATTAGTTTTTTAGAATATTCGTCATTGTCTTTCTTAGTCCAAATCCAATGTTAAGATTGAATTCGTGTTTTTCATTTGAAAATCGGGAGGCATATGATTGCGTTCAGTACCCGATCACATGATTGTGTATGTAAGTACGCGAGAGTATAAGGGTTTTCGTTTGAAGTTGGCCATTGAAGAATCTCATTAGGGATACGAAAAAATGGTGCATAATTCCTTCAAACCCGAAGAAGAAGAAATCGTGATAACAGTAAGTAATATTGCATTTAAGCCCTATATTTTTTTAACATATTGCATGCTTGAAAAAACAATTTTGTACTTTTTGTAGCGTTTAAAAAAGTTTGTGTGCGATTATTAGCTATATCTATACGAATTTTTATTTTTTCCCAATATGAACAGCGCTGTTTGTGTGACATTTAAAAGTAGAAAAACTATTTGAATATTTGTACTCAACAATACATTACATTATCCCTTATATCATCTACCGCCACAGGGAGTACTAATCCTGCGTAGGTCACACTACAATAAGGGCTCGTTCACATGACCGTATGTCTTTTTCAGTGTTTTGCGGGCCGTTTTTCGCGGATCAGTTTTTTCCGTTTTTTTGTTTCAGTAGTGTTTGTTTCGTTTCCATTTTTCCGTTCCGTTTTTCCGTTTGGTATATACAGTATACAGTAATTACATAGAAAAAATTGGGCTGGGCATAAGATTTACAATAGATGGTTCTGCAAAAACGGAACAGATACGGAAGGCATACGGATGCGTTTCCGTATGTGTTCCGTTTTTTTTTGCGGACCCATTGACTTGAATGGAGCCACGGAACGTGATTTGTGGGCAATAATAGGACATGTTCTATCTTTCAACGGAACGGAAAAACGGAAATACGGAAACGCAATGCATACGGAACACATTCTGTTTTTTTTGCGGAAACATTGAAATGAATGGTTCCGTATACGGAACACAAAAACCGGCCCGTGTACGGAACGCAAAAAACGTTTGTGTGAACGAGCCCTAAACGCTATAAAAGCTGCTGTCTGTGTTGTGTTGTACTTTTACACTTGCGGCAGGACGGATCCGAAAGGCTGTTCACCCTGTCGGATCCGTCCTTCCGCTATGTCACAATCTGGACTGCCGCTCCGTCCCCAATGACTATAATGGGGGCGGGGGCCGGAGCTACGGCGCAGCATGGCAGTGCATGGCGAGAGATCGCCGGACTAAAAGTTCTGCATGTCTGACTTTTTAGTCCGGCGATCTCTCTCCGTGCACTGCCATGCTGCGCCGTAGCTTTGCCCCCATTATAGTCAATGAGGACTGAGCAGCAGTCAATACAGAAACTGACTGTAACTGCTATTTGGATTAAATATAGGCGTCACACACGGCCTAGATATCAGTGCTGATTTGCTTCTCACTGGTCACAGCAAGCAGAGTTTGTATAATACAGAAACTGACTAACTGCTATTTGGATTAAATATAGGCGTCACACACGGCCTAGAAATAAGGGCGTACTGCAAACTTTCTTAACCTGGGGTGGGGCATCAAACCTAGTGTGTAATGGGAAACCGGAAGAACAAAGGCTCTTTACAAAGACTGATTAACATTCGGTCTGGCCTCTATAATATATATTTTATCCTAGTGTTTTAATGGCTAGGTTTTCCACCTTTCTGATAATTTTTTTCATTAGTGCCCAGACTAATTCTATAGGGTTTAGGTCCGGCGATCTAAAAAAAATTAAAATAATATAATGATGTGTATTATTAATAAAATAAATATAATTTATGATTGATTTGAATTAAAATCTGTGTAATTTGGTGATTTATCTTTACATGTACTGTACCAATAGTTGTTTTTAAAAGGCAAGAGGCTCACTGCCCAACCCTAGCAAAAGAAAGTACAACTACTGTATATGCAGTCTTCCCTTTGTTTGTACAGTGGTTTCCATGGAGAACAATGAATGGAGAATGTGGGGGATGGGTGCGCTCATTGTACAGAACCTGGGTTAATCGAAACTCAATGCCATAGTCTTTGAATTCTGTCCCGTCAGTCTGTGTGACAGTTAAAAGTAGATATACTATTTGAATATTTGCACTCAACAATACATTACATTATCCCTTATAGCATCCACCGGCACAGGGTGTACTGATCCTGCGCAGGTCACACTACAATAAGGGCTCGTTCACACCACCGTATGTCTTTTTCAGTGTTTTGCGGGCCGTTTTTCGCGGATCCGTTTTTCCGTTTTTTGTTTCAATAGTGTTTCCGTTTTTCCGTTCCGTTTTTCCGTATGGCATATACAGTATACAGTAATTACATAGAAAAAATTGGTCTGGGGCATAAGATTTTCAATAGATGGTTCTGCAAGAACCGAACAGATACGGAAGACATACGGATGCGTTTCCGTATGTGTTCCGTTTTTTTTCCTGTTTTCACTGGTCACAGCAAGCAGAGTTTGAACAATACAGAAACTGACTAACTGCTATTTAGATTAAATATAGGCGTCACACACGGCCTAGATATCAGTGCTGATTTGCTTCTCACTGGTCACAGCAACAGCAAGCAGAGTTTGTATAATACAGAAACTGACTGTAACTGCAATTTGGATTAAATATAGGCGTCACACACGGCCTAGATATCAGTGCTGATTTGCTTCTCACTGGTCACAGCAAGCAGTTTGAACAATACAGAAACTGACTCTTTGGTATATATGTAAAATGGCAATAGTTAAATCCATGAAGATGGACATTTTTGCTGTTTAGTTGAGGACCGTGTTGTAACAATTGACCGTGTAGTCAATCATTGTGATTATATGCTTATATCTACAGCGCATGTTGGTTCGTGGATATGACCGCACCAGGAAGAGGATGGAAAACAATGCCATAGTGAGGGCACTCCGTTATGAGCTGTGCTGTGGTCAGAGCAAGAGGGCACTTCAAAAGAAGTGGTGCGACTGTAAAGACACCATCCCACAAGAATCGCAAATATGAGCAACACATTATGCCCAGGCACAATGATTGCATAGTATGCTTACATGACTTTTGTATCTATCTCTATAACACTCTGTAATGTATATA
The DNA here is from genome assembly GCF_905171765.1 of Bufo bufo. Lineage (NCBI taxonomy): Eukaryota > Metazoa > Chordata > Amphibia > Anura > Bufonidae > Bufo > Bufo bufo. Next base: position 269,004,894 of record NC_053394.1, on the reverse strand, counting down.
TTCAGTTCTGCTGCTAAGGTAATCAGTACAGATGTAGCAGAGTTAACACAACCTCTTAACTGAAATGTCTTAACTCATTGCGCTATCTTGCAAAAAAAATAAGTAAAATAGCTTTACGCATTTTTTTGAATTTATTTTACATAACACGTCTCATAAAGCATGTGTGTAAACTCTACTACATCCTTATTGAAGGCCTTTCAAAATGATTACTTAATACCTGGTGTGACATGTACAAATCCGGTTACGGTAACATCATAAATCTCTACCTGATCCTACCTTGCAACGTAGTCGTGTTTTACCCATCTGTAACACTGGTTCAACCCAAAATGAGGCAGATCCACCGTTGGGATATTCATAATCCCATGCAGATCCCTCGATATAGCAATTTCTGAATCTTTAACTTTGTTATGATATCTGATTAGTTTAACTTAATTCTTAAAAATGTGTAATTACAGGTACTCCCGATTTTCAAATGAAAAAACGCAAATTCAATTTTAACATTGGATTTGGACTAATATCAAAGACGATGACGAATATTCTAAAAAACGAATACATAGTACGATATCGAATATATTCGTATTTTAGAATATTCGTTTTAGTTATTTGCCGTCGACACACTACGCCTCGACAAGCGTCCTGGCCGTCACCATGGGAATGCCGGGTGGTTAGAATATACCATCGGATATGAGTTTTCAGTATTTTACTCAGATCCGATGGTGCGAAAAAGACGAATATTATACAATACGAATATATTCGCTATAGTACTATAAATTCTTTTTTTCGCATATTCGTGAATATTCTAACTTAGAACACTAATATTCGAACTCAACACTACTGCAGATCCGCCCCACTTAGATTTACACTGGTGCTCTCTTTGGATTCGAGATTCAAAAACTACTGCTTCATTTCGTACTTTAGCTCAACACTGCCATCTACTGGCCTTGTTAAGTATTGCTATAGTGAAGGACTAGAAATCGCGTTTCGTTAGTAACGATATGCGATTTTTGGGAGCGCAAGCGATGTTACATCTGTAGGGGGTTTATTTTCTATAGCGGGTCGGGTGGAATGCAGAAACAATAAGCCGAAAAGGTATCAGCTGAATTTCCTGGTCCCTAATGCAAAATCGGTAACAGACCTCCTCTACCCTGAGCTTCTGGAAACAAACTGAAAAGAAAAGGATAAGGCCTCTTTCACACTACCGTTTTTTTTTTTCCGTTTTGCGGTCCGTTTTTTGCAGTCCGTATACGGAACCATTCATTTCAATGGTTCCGCAAAAAAAACGGAATGTGTTCCGTATGCATTCCGTTTCCGTATTTCCGTTTTTCCGTTCCGTTGAAAGATAGAACATAAAGTCAATGGGTGCGCAAAAAAAACGGAACACATACGGAAATGCATCCGTATGTCTTCCGTTTCCGTTCCGTTTCCGTTCCGTTTTTTCTGAACCATCTATTGAAAATGTTATGGCCAGCCCAATTTTTTCAATGTAATTACTGTATACTGTATATGCCATACGGAAAAACGGAACGGAACGACGGAACGGAAACGGAAACACAACGGAACCAAAAAAACGGAACAACGGATCCGTTAAAAACGGAACGCAAAACACTGAAATGGACATACTGTAGTGTGAAAGAGGCCTAAAACTGAGATCTGTGGAGACTTTAAATGTGAATAGGGGGGGGGGAACACTTTCATATTGTTCGCCCCTGTTGGCAAAATTCCCTAGAAACTGCCCTGGGTAGGAATGCACCTTCAATAAGACAGATTCCCTCTAACAGTTTTTGGTTAATTTCATCAGGCATATGAAGATGTTTTCCATGCTAGTCAAGGTCTTACAGTTTATCTCAATCGGCTATACAGAAAAGCATGCCCCAGAAGCAGCAGACACAGCAAAACCCAAGGTCAGGCAAACGATAGACATGCTGCTGGTTTTTAAATGCGATGTGCTTGTGTTTAAAAATCAATAAAATGGTGTAGATTTATCAAAACTAGTACAAAGGAAAACTGGCTTAGTTTCCCATAGCAACAATCAGATTTCATCTTTCATTTTGAAAAGGAACTCTGCAAAATAAAAAGTGGAATCTGATTGGTTTCTATGGGAAACTAAGCCAGTTTTCCTTTACACCAGTTTTGATAAATCTCTGTTTCCAGTACAATGATGATATGATATAAAGGTCAATTATCCACTACTGTGTGCGGTTTGTGATCGAAGTGGATGTAGCAGGGATTGTTTCCTTTCCGATTTTAATAATGAAGATCTAAGGCCCCTTTCACACGGGCGAGTATTCCGCGTGGATGCGATGCGTGAGGTAAACGCATTGCACCCGCACTGAATACCGACCCATTCATTTCTATGGGGCTGTTCACATGAGCGGTGATTTTCACGCATCACTTGTGTGTTGCGTGAAAATCTCAGCATGCTCTATATTCTGCGTTTTTCACGCAACGCAGGCCCCATAGAAGTGAATGGGGCTGCGTGAAAATCGCAAGCATCCGCAAGCAAGTGCGGATGCGGTGCGATTTTCACGCATGGTTGCTAGGTGACAGTCTATACACTGTATTATTTTCCCTTATTACATCCCTTATTACCACGGTGATAGACCATGTGATTGGAGCATGTGATCTGACGTCACCAAAGGTCCTTTAGCCCACAGCTCATCATTAAAGAAGTAAAGAAGAGACCGGGAACTACGCGAACAAGAGGAGAAGGTGAGTTAATTTTTATTTATTTTTTTAACCCTCAATTGATCACCTACTAAACATTCTGTATTCAGAATGCTATTATTTTCCCTTATAACCATGTTATAAGGGAAAATAATAACATCTACAGGACACCGATCCCAAGCCCGAACTTCTGTGAAGAAGTTCGGGTTTGGGTACCAAACATGCGTGATCTTTCTCACGCAAGTGCAAAACGCATTACAATGTTTTGCACTCACGCTGAAAAATCGCGGGTGTTCCCGCAACGCACCCGCACATTTTCCCGCAACGCCCGTGTGAAAGAGGCCTAAGGAGAAAGGGTGCTGGGTGGAGAAAGATCAGGGAAGCCGCAAGAGGGATGGACAACACCTGGAGATTACATTCTAGTTGACTACATAATACCAGTGCGGTGGCGCTGCTTCCATCTTTGAAGAGGAGTTTCTGGAATCACGAGACTGATTCACTCAACACTGACGTGGTGAGGTTTAATAGGTGTACTTTTCTCAGGCATTTTCAGATAGACTTTTCTATGGGGACAAAAATCTGGAGAAAAAAAAAGGCAATAAAAACATTGGCCCTGATTTATCATGTTTTTACTCCAGAATTTTACAAAATAGGGATTTTGCTACTTTTTGCATTTCTTTACACTCACTCCAATTTTAAAATGTGGATGGGAAAGTGGGAGTGGTTAGCCAGGTTAATGAGTTTGACTCACAGATTTATCACTGAGAGTTTCAAAAAGTTGCAGGTAGCAGGGTGGAGTAGTAAAACTGGAGTAGCTTTTTTAGACAAAAGTATTTGGTTCAAAGGGGTTGGCCACTTTCTAGTTACTGTTGATCAATGTGTTTGTGAGACGATTATATGACACTTAGTAATATAGCTTATGTTGAAATTCTGCACCATTTTCTAGATTTCATAAGGTATGCTCCCTTGTTTACTAGGTTAAAATATTAGGGGCATGGGCCCCTGATGTTTTATCCCAGGCCCCAAATGTCCTGCCTGCCAGCTAGATACAACTGTAAGTCCTCAGGACAGCAATATAATTGAATCTAATGCCCTGCAGGAGCTGAAGGACCTGTGATGACATCACAGTCCATTTGATCAGTTCTAAATGCAGTATCTGAAAAGGACCTGTGATGATGTCCCCATCATGTGACCAGTGCAGGAGAGGACAGTACTCAGCAGTGAAGTCCTGGAAAGAATCTGAGGTCTGCTACATGATGAGAGGTAAGTGAAGGGAGAGATTCTCAATGTGAGGCAGAGCAATGCTGGGAGTTGTGGTTATTTAACTGGGACTGTATCCTAGGGCTGAAGGGAGGGATGTTATTTACATAGGACTGAATGTTGAGGGAGTGATTGAGGCACTCTTGGGAAGCATTATTACTATGGGGGCACTATTATTTCTTCAAGATAGTATTTGGGGGTAATGGGGATCACAGCAAGCAGCAAGATAACACTGTGGGGACTCCAGGTTGGGGGGTGATAGAAAAGTGAGGAAGCTAAGATGTCACACTCTGCAAAGATGAGGCGGCTGAGAGAAGTTGTCCGGACCAAATAAAGAACATGACAGAAGATCTACATCGGAGCCCAGAGTGATCTTACCACCTTTTTGCACCCCCACTATCTCTTATGGTTGACCCTGTGTCATTATATGCATTTATTTCCATATCCTCCATAATGTGTATTTCCTGATTTTGCAACTGTTAACATGTAATGTGCCTGGTTCACCAGCAGATGTCGGCAATCTTGGCAGAGCTAGTTTCTCTGGAGTGGAACCTTTTACCCATTCCAGCCCTCTCTAGAGAGGGAGGTGTTAGTTAGTGAGGGTTAGTCTAGTTTCCCCCCGTAAGGGGAAGGTCGTGTGTCGGCCAGGTGAGCACTGTCTGCTCTGCTGGGCCCAAAGGCCCATGCTACAAGCTTCAGACCCAGGAGGAAAGGTTCTCTGGATAAAAATAAAGAGAGAGCAAAATAAAGATAAAGATTCAGATAAAGATGGCATCAGACTACAGAAAGCTAAGTACAGCAGAGAGTTTCTATTTAATCCAGCCAACATAACAGAGCTGAAGAGTACAGATGTAGCAGAGCCGATTATGTTTGCCTGCCAGAAGTTAAGCGTAAATCTGCTGATGACCAAGACAAAGTTGGAAGATTGTTCCCTGATGGTTTATGCCAAGTAAAGCAGTGTCAACGTTAATAAAAGTCTGGACTCCATTTCTTCTACTAATCCCTCAACTGTTAACCCTATTTGCACTTCTGCGGACGACCACACTTGGGGTTCAGGATATCCAGGTAGGAGCACCGTGACAAGTGCAAAACTGCACCCAAAGGGACACTATAGGCAACCCTTACACCACTCTGGCATTCCTACACCTGGGTTCCACCATCACCTTCTACATAGGGGAACTTAGTTCCTCATTGCTGAAATGCAACTGGCATCACAACAAAAACTTATATAAACACCTGTAGAAGAGACCCCTGGCGCAGGACCTGCCAGCTGCAGAGACATCACCTGGGAGGCACTGGATGCGACAGGTATGTGCTGCTCTATAGCAAGTACAGCAAAATGTCTTCAGTGCTAGTGTTTGCGGGGGGGGGGGGGGGGGGGGCATTTGGTCGACTTAGAGAATTAGGACATATGCATTGGGGCTTGGGCCCCAGATCTTTTGAGACCCTAGCAATGCCCCTGCTTCCCACCACAGGTCTGGTGAGTGGGGGTGGACAAAAATGTAATAAAAAGCTGGAGAACTGCAATAATGTGGTCCACAGGGGTTTCATAAGTGTTCCAGGACTTTCAAGATTCATAATAGCAATGCAAAGCTGCGTTATTCTTGCCATAAAAAAAACACTAAAACAAACATAATGCGCATGTGAACAGAGACTACTGTTCTCTGGTAAATATATTATATATATTATGTAGTTACCTGGGGGTAGTACTATTGAATCTTTAATTGCTGTATTTTATATGTTTAAAGGGAACCTGTCACCGGGATTTTGTGTATAGAGCTGAGGACATGGGCTGCTAGATCGCCGCTAGCACATCCACAATACCCAGTCCCCATAGCTCTGCTTTTTTTGTGCACAGGGAAGGAACATTATGCCGACACTGCACATGCGCTAGCTCACGCATCGCGGGATTATGGCGCTCTAGCTTTGTGACGTCGGGGAGCAAGAAGGAGAGTCGGAGTATGCAGGGCAGTGCTGGGCTGGGCTCCTTCACAGTGGCCGTGGCTGGGCTCCGGAAATCTTAGTAACATCTCCTTGGGCTTCTTACTTGCCTCATTTACATATATAAAATCGTTTTGTTTTGTTCTTTTACACAAAAAAAAAAAGCACAGAGAGCTATGGGTAATGGATAATGCAGATGCGCTAGTGGCGATCTAGCAGCCCATGTCCTCAGCTCTATACCCAAAACCCAGGTGACAGGTTCCCTTTAAGCAATGATATGTAATGTTATGTATTTTACATGCACTTGGTCATTTTATCCAGCAGGGTTGGTAACAGTTGTCAGTGGTGGCAGGTAGAGGGTGGATATCCTTTCTTGGTATAAGTGGACAGGTCTAAATTCCTGCCAGGAGGGGGCAGTCTACAGTAGTGAATCAGAGCGCTAGAAGGAGAGAGGATGTGAGAGATTCTGTTCTGATAGTGGGGGGGGGGGGGGAGTTAGGAAGCAGCTCGTAGAACATCCACCCCCATGAACCATATCTTTTTCCCCTGAAAGAAAGTTCAGGAACTAGTTACCCTTCTCCTGCAAGAATAAGAACTAAAGACAGCCTCAAATGAAGACTTGAGATTACAGACAGCAGAGCGAGCAGCGAGATACTGCTTTACAGACACTGCTGCAAGGTGAGGGATTACAGCCAAGACACCATCACATATCCAACAACCACTAGGTCAGTATCACCTAAGTGCAGAATTGCCATTATCTAACTTGCAACCATACCCCATCATCTGGTGCCACAAGTTATATTTCTGTAAATAGAGACTGCTGTACGTTTATTTCTGTCCTGATTCACTTCACTGCACCCCAGGGAGCAACGGCCTGAGGGAACACACAGTGACAACACTTCATCAGGGCCATTGTCACTCCACAGGGGGTTGCTGCACATGCAAACCAACATATGTATGCAATGTTAATTACAGCCATAAGTCATATATGATTATAATGACCTATTTCAACACGTTACAGGTGCTTGAAGAAAAAAAGATTCTGTTCTATAGAGGAAAACTGTAGAAACCTATAATTGGACACAAAATTTCACATATGAAAAATACTAAAAAACATTACATGATAGAAGAAATGAAATACGTATCTATGTATCATGTTTCATCACAATAATCAACTGTGTTAGATATTTGTAGATAAGCTTTTTACAGCTTTCTTATGAAACTTATGACAAGGTTTGATGTTGTGCAAGGAGGGTGGACTTCCAGATTAGATCACATGCAGATGAGCCCTGGTGTATAAAGCTGGTGTGTTGTCACTGCATGTCATAATCTGGATCAGGGGTGCACGGCTATTTTTCTACACACTGTGGTCCAGCACATAGGTCCTGTGAGCAGCTACAACTTGTATTGTAAGTACTAACGTTTCTTGCATTTTTCTACTTTGTATGATGTTGCTATATTACATTATAGGCTGTCACATACAGTAACTTACATATAATACCTATAAACCATAAATTGTGGGAGAGATTAATCAAAACTGGTGTAAAGAAAAACTGGCTTAGCTGCCCATAGCAACCAATCCGATTCCACCATTTTTTTCAGAGCTCCCTTGAAACATGAAAGGATCAATCTGATTGGTTCTTATGGGCAACTAAGGGTCCATTCACACATCCGTAAGTGTTCTGCGGATCCGCAAATTGCGGATCCGCAAAACACGGACACTGGCAATGTGCATTCCGCAGCTTGCGGACCGCACATCGCTGGCACTATAATAGAAAATGCCTAATCTTGTTCGCCATTGCGGACAATAGGACATGTTCTATTTTTTTTGCGGAAGCACGGATCCGCAAATGCGGATAGCACATTCTGGCCCCATTGAAAATGAATGCCTCTGCACCCAGTCCGCAAAATTGACGGATGCGGACCCATTTTGCGGATGTGTGAATGGACCCTAAGCCAGTTTTCCTTTGTGTCAGTTTTGATAAATCTCCCTCAATGTGTCTATGCCAAGAACAACATCCTAGTGATGTTACGTTGGAGGATCTATTAGGTTGATGTTAAGGGAAATATGAATTGATATTTTGGATAATACCAATAATAAATTTTTATAAATAGGCGTGAGTCGTCTAGAGATGACTCCACCTATTTATACTATAAAAGGAACTACCTCTGTTGCCTTACTCTATTACTGAACTACCTGTGACACACTACTGTTATGGCAGCGATTACAATATAAGACTACACACTGTACTTTGAATAAAAATATTTTTTTTTTTATATACACTCACCTAAAGAATTATTAGGAACACCTGTTCTATTTCTCATTAATGCAATTCTCTAGTCAACCAATCACATGGCAGTTGCTTCAATGCATTTAGGGGGGTGGTCCTGGTCAAGACAATCTCCTGAACTCCAAACTGAATGTCAGAATGGGAAAGAAAGGTGATTTAAGCAATTTTGAGCGTGGCATGGTTGTTGGTGCCAGACGGGCCGGTCTGAGTATTTCACAATCTGCTCAGTTACTGGGATTTTCACGCACAACCATTTCTAGGGTTTACAAAGAATGGTGTGAAAAGGGAAAAACATCCAGTATGCGGCAGTCCTGTGGGCAAAAATGCCTTGTGGATGCTAGAGGTCAGAGGAGAATGGGCCGACTGATTCAAGCTGATAGAAGAGCAACGTTGACTGAAATAACCACTCGTTACAACCGAGGTATGCAGCAAAGCATTTGTGACCACAGACTGTCCAGGAGCTGGCAGATGCTTTAGTCCAGGTCTGGGAGGAGATCCCTCAGGAGACCGTCCGCCACCTCATCAGGAGCATGCACAGGCGTTGTAGGGAGGTCATACAGGCACGTGGAGGCCACACACACTACTGAGCCTCATTTTGACTTGTTTTAAGGACATTACATCAAAGTTGGATCAGCCTGTAGTGTGTTTTTCCACTTTAATTTTGAGTGTGACTCCAAATCCAGACCTCCATGGGTTAAAAAATTTGATTTCCATTTTTTTATTTTTGTGTGATTTTGTTGTCAGCACATTCAACTATGTAAAGAACAAAGTATTTCAGAAGAATATTTAATTAATTCATATCTAGGATGTGTTATTTTTGTGTTCCCTTTATTTTTTTGAGCAGTGTATATACACTCACCTAAAGAATTATTAGGAGCACCATACTAATACGGTGTTGGACCCCCTTTTGCCTTCAGAACTGCCTTAATTCTACGTGGCATTGATTCAACAAGGTGCTGATGGCATTCTTTAGAAATGTTGGCCCATATTGATAGGATAGCATCTTGCAGTTGATGGAGATTTGAGGGATGCACATCCAGGGCACGAAGCTCCCATTCCACCACATCCCAAAGATGCTCTATTGGGTTGAGATCTGGTGACTGTGGAGGCCATTTTAGTACAGTGAACTCATTGTCATGTTCAAGAAACTAATTTGAAATGATTCGAGCTTTGTGACATGGTGCATTATCCTGCTGGAAGTAGCCATCAGAGGATGGATACATGTTCTCATTCTGTTTACGCCAAATTCGGACTCTACCATTTGAATGTCTCAACAGAAATCGAGACTCATCAGACCAGGCAACATTTTTCCAGTCTTCAACAGTCCAATTTTGGTGAGCTTGTGCAAATTGTAGCCTCTTTTTCCTATTTGTAGTGGAGATGAGTGGTACCCGGTGGGGTCTTTTGCTGTTGTAGCCCATCCGCCTCAAGATTGTGCATGTTGTGGCTTCACAAATGCTTTGCTGCATACCTCGGTTGTAACGAGTGGTTATTTCAGTCAACGTTGCTCTTCTATCAGCTTGAATCAGTCGGCCCATTCTCCTCTGACCTCTAGCATCCACAAGGCATTTTTGCCCACAGAACGCCGCATACTGGATGTTTTTCCCTTTTCACACCATTCTTTGTAAACCCTAGAAATGGTTGTGCGTGAAAATCCCAGTAACTGAGCAGATTGTGAAATACTCAGACCGGCCCGTCTGGCACCAACAACCATGCCACGCTCAAAATTGCTTAAATCACCTTTCTTTCCCATTCTGACATTCAGTTTGGAGTTCAGGAGATTGTCTTGACCAGGACCACGCCCCTAAATGCATTGAAGCAACTGCCATGTGATTGGTTGACTAGAGAATTGCATTAATGAGAAATAGAACAGGTGTTCCTAATAATTCTTTAGGTGAGTGTATATATATATATATATATATATATACACACAATCACACACATAAACCTGGGGCATAAATGGGCAGCCCACATACATATATCATGCTGACACAAGTGTGAATATATATATATATATACACACACATCCATATCAATGAAGGGGCAGATACACATATACACCCACCCAGGGGCGTAGCTAACGGCTCATGGGCCCTGGTGCAAGAGTTCAGCTTGGGCCCCCCCTTCCCTCAGTACATTGTGTGTCTTCTTATGTGGCACAAGGGTCTTTGGGCCCCCTCAGGCTCCTGGGCCCGGTAGCGACTGCTACCTCTGCACCCCCTATAGCTACGCCCATGCACCCACCTGACTTCCCTCTACAGTTGACCATTTCTTACCAAATTTATAGGGTAAAACTTATTTATATGTCCCTCATCTACCTGGGGGCTCTACCTTTAATTTATCAATAATATTAAAAGATGTCTAGTTATCTAGTTACTTACATATAGATGGTTGTACATCCTTAAAGGGTTGGTATACCTTTGGTGGAGGGGCATTAGCAACCCCCCCCTCCCCCTCTTCTTGGCCAGGCCTGTGAAGGGAAGCATAAATACATGCTTCCCACTCCTATCATCAGCTGCTCTGCCACTCTGTTTTGACGCCGCTGTAGCCAATTGCTGGCTGCAAACGTGACCTGCTACCCTTGCATCACATCAACATTTGGCATGACACAAGTGGGGGGGGGGGGAGCTCACTGCTGTGACCGACAATTGGCTGCAGCAGCGTTAAAAAGGAAGTTTATTTCCTGGGAGCGCAGCGGAGCACCCAAGGCGGGGGAGTGGGGAGCCATGAGTGGGAAGTAAAAAAGTAAGCTTGCAAAAAAAATAAAAAAAATAACACACCAAGGTGCACAACCTCTTTAAATGCTATGAGCACCTTTGAATGAGTTTATATTTATAATTGTGTTGTATTTATTTTGGGCTAAAAAAACTGTTTCCAGTTGGAACAGATTGTTCTATGTGAACAGGGATCTGCTGCCCAGAATCAATGAGCCTGTATGGGGACAAGTGATCGCATCCCCAAACAGTGGAGGAGAAGCTAGGTTCACCTCTGCAGCAGAGGTTCTGGCACAAGTCTCCGACACAGATTCCAAAACATAAAAGGACAAAATACTGTTGCATTGTCCACCAAATGCCTGTATTCATGCCAGAAACACAATTGACCCAATTGTATTGAATGGCATCTGCTAGGCACTGGCGGCGTCTATATGCTGTATACTATGCTGGAATAGACTACTGGTGCAAAGCCAACGGACTCCATTATAATTAATGGAATCCGTCGGGCACCGGCAGTGTCCAACATATTCCGGATTCTATGCCAGAACAGAATGCTGAAATCTGCCCACAGATATGAACCTAACTAACGATGTATAGAAAGATCACTTCATGCAATATACATAGCTGAATAAAAATAATAGACAGAGAAAAGAGACTATAGAAAAAAAGAACAGCATATGTATACTCACCAGCCTGGTAACGACCCATGTAAATTGCCCCTGCTTATCTCTTACTACTATATACCCTTTCATTCTATACTTCCTTTGGTAATCTGTATGATGTGCTCAACCTTGGCCTTTTGGGGTTAACCTTGTCAAGGGTATGCTTCAAGGTTATTTTTATGATTTCAGATGTTCTCTTATGTGTGCTTTGTATTACATTTCTGCAATTTGTGGTGTGCAAGCATTAAACTTTTATTGTAAGTGTATTGTACTGATTGTTTAGGACTATTTTCCCTGGCATCCATATTATCTCTCTCTGATGGTGCCCACCTTATTTATCTTGCCCACTGTTAGGCTGTGTGGACAGAGCACTAACACTACCTGAATTTTAAGTAAAGATCCTACCATTACAGATCAAATAAACAATTCAGAATGCTTTGTGATTTTATATAAGGGTGAATAGATGAGACTGGCTAGCCGGTGTCTTTAGGCCTCCTGCACACGACCGTTGTGTGCACCCGTGGCCGTTGTGCCGTTTTCCGCTTTTTTTCGCGGACCCATTGACTTTCAATGGGTCCGTGGAAAAATCGGAAAATGCACCGTTTTGCAGCCGCATCCGTGATCCGTGTTTCCTGGCCGTGAAAAAAATATGACCTGTCCTATTTTTTTCACGGCCAACGGTTCACGGACCCATTCAAGTCAATGGGTCCGTGAAAGAACACGGATGCACACAAGATTGGCATCCGTGTCCGTGATCCGTGGCCGTAGGTTAGTTTTTATACAGACGGATCCGAAGATCCGTCTGTATAAAAGCTTTTTCAAAGCTGAGTTTTCACTTCGTGAAAACTCAGAACCGACAGTATACTCTAACACAGAAGCGTTCCCATGGTGATGGGGACGCTTCTAGTTAGAATACACTACAAACTGTGTACAAGACTGCCCCCTGCTGCCTGGCAGCACCCGATCTCTTACAGGGGGCCGTGATCAGCACAATTAACCCCTTCAGGTGCGGCACCTGAAGGGGTTAATTGTGCTGATCACGGCCCCCTGTAAGAGATCAGGGCTGCCAGGCAGCAGGGGGCAGACCCTCCCCCCCCTCCCCAGTTTAAATATCATTGGTGGCCAGTGCGGCCCCCCCCCCCCTCCCTCTATTGTAATTATTCGTTGGTGGCACAGTGTGCGCCCCCCGTCTTCCCTCCCTTTATTGTAATAATTCGTTGGTGGCACAGTGTGCGCCCCCCATCGGCCCCCCCTCCCTCTATAGCATTAACAACATTGGTGGCCAGTGTGCGGCCTCCCATCCCCCCCCCCCCATCATTGGTGGCAGCGGAGTTCCGATCGGAGTCCCAGTTTAATCGCTGGGGCTCCGATCGGTAACCATGGCAACCAGGACGCTGGTTGCCATGGTTACTTAGCAATAGTACAATAGTAGAAGATTCATACTTACCGGCTGCTGCGATGTTCGTGTCCGGCCGGGAGCTCCACCTACTTGTAAGTGTCATTGCTAAATGAACTGTCACTTACCAGTAGGAGGAGCTCCCGGCCGGAAGCAGACATCGCAGCTCCCAGGTAAGTATGAATCTTTTGCTATTGTACTATTGCTAGTAACCCGCTGCCACCAATGATGGGGGGGGGGGGGGTAGATGGGAGGCCGCACACTGGCCACCAATGTTGTTAATGCTATAGAGGGAGGGGGGCCAATGGGGGGCGCACACTGTGCCACCAACGATTACAATAGAGGGAGGAAGGGGGGGGGGGGCGCACACTGTGCCACCAACGAATTATTACAATAGAGGGAGGAAGGGCGCACACTGTGCCACCAACGATTTATTACAATAGAGGGAGGAAGGGGGGGGGGGGCCGCACTGGCCACCAATGATATTCAAACTGGGGAGGGGGGGGGGTCTGCCCCCTGCTGCCTGGCAGCCCTGATCTCTTACAGGGGGATATGATAGCACAATTAACCCCTTCAGGTGCGGCACCTGAAGGGTTAATTGTGCTGATCACAGCCCCCTGTAAGAGATCGGATGCTGCTAGGCAGCAGGGGGCAGTCATGTACACAGTTTGTAGTATATTCTAACTAGAAGCGTCCCCATCACCATGGGAACGCCTCTGTGTTAGAATATACTGTCGGAAATGAGGTTTCACGATCTAACTCATATCCGACAGTATATTCTAACATAGAGGCGTTCCCATGGTGATGGGGACGCTTCAAGTTAAAATATACCATCGGATTGGAGGAAAACTCCGATCCGATGGTATAAAAGGGACTCCAGACTTTACATTGAAAGTCAATGGGGACGGATCCGTTTGAAATGGCACCATATTGTGTCAACGTCAAACGGATCCGTCCCCATTGACTTGCATTGTAATTCAGGACGGATCCGTTTGGCTCCGCACGGCCAGGCGGACACCAAAACGACTTTTTTTTCATGTCCGTGGATCCTCCAAAAATCAAGGAAGACCCACGGACGAAAAAAACGGTCACGGATCACGGAAAAACGGGACCCGTTTTTGCGGACCGCAAAAAAATACGTTCGTGTGCAGGAGGCCTTAAGGGAATGTGTCATCAGAAAATGACCCGCTGTTTAAATCACTTTTTCATGTTTAACATTTAACATTTTTGATAATGTTATTTTTTTTATTTTCTATGTCTTTTTATATTTAAGCTAAAACCAAAAATCCTGCAGTTTTTGCACTGGCCACTATGTCTAATAATTGGCACCACTTGGTTTGTTCAGATCACTTAACTGAAGAGGGGAGGGTGTCTGGTTCACAGGAAAGGGTCAGAAATTAATGGAAACACCACGGAAATGGTTCGGGAACAGCATGGGGAGGATGTCTGGATGCATCTTGGCCTCCCAGGTCGCTGCTGGGAACCATGTTGTCCGAGTAGTACGCCACTTTTACAGACTGACAATAATAGGCACAAAACCGAAGATAAAAACGATTTTATGCATAGCATTCAGGGTGCGTTCAGTGAAACTCGCACTATTTTGCAAGCAAGTTCAGTCAGTTTTGTCTGCGATTGCGTTTAGTTGTTCAGTTTTTTCCGCGCGGGTGCAATGCGTTTTGATGCGTTTTTCACGCGCGTGATAAAAAACTGAAGGTTTACAAACAACATCTCTTAGCAACCATCAGTGAAAAACGCATCGCACCCGCACTTGCTTGCGGATGCAATGCGTTTTTCACGCAGCTCCATTCACTTCTATGGGGCCAGGGCTGCGTGAAAAACGCAGAATATAGAACAGAACTGATGCGTGACAAACAACGCTTATGTACACATCCCCATTGAAATGAATGGGTCAGGATTCAGTGCGGGTGCTATGCGTTCATGTCACGCATTGCACCCGCGCGGAAAAGTCGCTCGTGTGAAAGGGGCCTAAAGCTGCTGCCGAGAATCACATCGGCGCCCCCAGCAAGAGTGTGCTCTACGCGGTGGCCTACTTTGCTTATGGGTGGCGCCGGCCCTGATCCCATATAAGTCAATGAGGTTATTACATAATGTCATGTCATGGCCCAATTCACATGCATCGGATCTAACACAGTTTTCGGTGCAAACTCTGCTTTGAAATTTGTGTCAAGTCCAATGATTGACAATCCATAAATGCAGGGGATTATCCCCACTGAACGACAATGGAGCTAGTCCCTGTCCAGACCTGCAGTACATCTGGAGGAAATACAATGTAAAAAAAAAAATGAAAAAATGGGAGTGTAAGCCTCGGGCTAAATCCTTTATTGGGCATGTGATCTTTTAGTGACATTCATCTCTGTAGTACTTTTTCAGCCAGGCAAAACATCTTGCAGTTTCATCATACAAGATGTATCTGTACTATATGAATAAATCTGTACAAAGAAAGAAAACAAGATAACTGATTTATTACAAATTGCACCAAACTATCAAAATGATACACAATAAAAAAAAATGTATTTGCTACAAACACTGGACTATAGACCTACCTAAAGGGAATGTGTAATCAGAAAATGACCTATTTTTTTACGTTTTTTTTATATTTTTTATGATATTTTTTACTTTTTCATGTATATATCTATATTTAAACAAAAACAATAACTTCCTGCAGTTTTCGCACTGGCCACTAGGACTAATAATAGGAGCCACTTCTTGGTCTGTACAGATCACTTCTGCAGTTATATACTATTCTAATCCTGCCTGTAATGATATCACCTCCGTGTATAGATAAGACCGGATGCACCATTCACAAAAGGTGATTGTAAAATCTTATCTATTCTTTCCTTGTACAATGACCTCTGCACAGTAGAGAACTCTCCCATAGAAGTCAGTGCGGTCGCCTCCTGACCATTGTGTCTATGGTTCATGGGGCTGCCGTAAAGAAATGTTCTCAAAACTTTCTAAATGCTGTTAAGAACAGGTCAGGCAAGATGGCCGCCCCCATAATCATGTTCAGGAAATCTAATATATAAAGCTAAGTGTATGTATGTATGTATGTATGTCCGCTAAAGGAATCCGCACAGTCGCATTTACAATCACAAAATTTGGCACACAGGTACATCAGGTGCTCAGGAAGGTTTTAGACCAGGTTTCAGCTCTCTAGGACTTACCATTCCTGAGATACTCCCCAAAAATGCATTAGCCAATAGAAGCTTGGTCACATGACCCTTATCAACCAATGGAAGCTCGCAGGTCCTCCAGCCTCCACATACAGTTTTACTCCAGGTTTCCATAACAACCCAGCCATTTATCTACTGCTGTAGGAGAGCTTTAACCCCTTAAAGCAAAACGCTGTGCATGTAAGGCGGGGGATGCATTGCCAGAATGCATTCCGCCGTACATGCACGGCGGGCTGATTGGCACCGGAGCGGTGCGCGCCTGATCACTGCAGGGCCTGGCAGTCCCTGGTAGCCGGGCTCCTGCTGTATCCGCCGACATCGCTGTTTACAGCGATGCCGGCGGATTAACCCCTTCTATGCCGTGGTCCGCCATAGAAGTTGTTTCCGGCGGGTGAGGGAGTGCATCGAGTCCCCGCGCTGCTGTGGCGGGGACCCGATGGGTGAGAAGGCAGCCCGATGCCGTGCAGAGGCTGCCCAATGCCTTGCACGGCATCGGGACCTGCCTTCTAGGGTGCCGAAGAGATCCAGCCTCAGGCTGGGTCTCCTAGGCAACCTGTTAGTGTATGAATCAGTGTCATACACTAACAGGCAATGCATTACAATACAGATGTATTGTAAAGCATTCCAGAGGGGATCAGACCCCCAAAAGTTTAAGTCTCTGACTATGGAGACACTAAAACATGATTTTTTTTGTTTCAAAAATGCTTTTATTGTGGTAAAAAAAAAAAATATACATATTAGGTACCTAATAATGAAATATTTTGATTCAAATTTACCAGTGTCATGAAGTACAATATGTGACGAGAAAACAATCTCATAATGGCCTGGATAAGTAAAAGCGTTATCACCACATAAAATGAAACATGTCAGATTTGCAAAAATCAGTCTGGTCCTTAAAGGGGTTCTACAATTTGTTTTAACTGATGATCTATCCTCTGGATAGATCATCAGCATCTGACCAGCGGAGGTCCGACACCTGGGACCCCTGCCGATCAGCTGTTTGAGAAGGGAGCGGCGCTCCAGCAGCGCCACAGCCTTCTCACTGTTTACTGCTGGCCCAGTGACGTAACGACTAGTATAAATGACCTGGGCGGGGCTAAGCTCTGTTCACTTGAATGGAGCTTAGCTCCGCCCAGGCCAGTTGATACTAGTCGTGACGTCACTGGGCCAGCGGTAAACAGTGAGAAGGCCGCGGCGCTGCTGGAGCGCCGCTGCCTTCTCAAACAGCTGATCGGCAGGGGTCCCAGGTGTCGGTCGGATCCCCGCCGGTCAGATGCTGATAATCTATCCAGAGGATAGATCAACAGTTAAAACAAGCTGCAGAACCCCTTTAAGGTGAAAAATGGCCCGGTCCTTAAGGGGTTAAAGGAAATCTGTCACCAGGATAATCGCTATTGCAGTAAAGCCATGGCCTAATAGCACTTAGTACCTTATTTCAAGATGTGCCTTTGTCCAGCAATAAATGTTTTTATCCTCTGAAAATCCAGTTTATTTGGTATGCAAATGAGCCAGTAATGTACCCAGAGGGGCGTCACTGTTGCAGGAAGGAGCCCAGACACGCCCCCTGCCACAATGTGTCCACCCTCAAAAGACTTAAAACCCGCCCCCATGTCCAGCTAAGCCACTCCCTTATCTGGTTAGGCCACGCCCCTCCCACTGCTGAGCCGATGGGGATTGAAAAAAATGAAGGTAAGGCCTCTTTCACAGGGGCGTCATGGATTTGGGCCAGATAGGATGTGGGTGCGTCGCGGGGAAAATGCGCATTTTTTTTGCGCGAGTGCAAAACATTTTAATGCGTTTTGCACGCGCGTGAGAAAAATCGGCATGTTTGGTACCCGAACCCGGACTTCTTCACAGAAGTTCGGGTTTGGGTTAGGTGTTGTGTAGATTTTATTATTTTCCCTTATAACATTGTTATAAGAGAAAATAATAGCATTCTTAATACAGAATGCTTAGTAAAATAGGGCTGGAGGGGTTAAAAATTTTTTTTTTATAATTCAACTCATCCCATCCACTTGTTCGCGCTGCCCGACTTCTGTTCTGTCTTCTTCTTTGCTGTCCAGGAGGAAAAGGACCTGTGGTGATGTCACTGCGCTCACCACATGGTCCGTCACACGATCCATGGTGATGGATCGTGTGACGGACCATGTGGTGAGCGCAGTGACATCACCACAGGTCCTTTTCCTCATGGACAGCAAAGAAGAAGACAGAAGAGAAGCCGGCCTGCGTGAACAAGTGGATTAAGGTGAGAAATTTATTTTATTTTTTTAACCCCTCCATCACTATTTTACTAAGCATTCTGTAATCAGAATGCTATTATTTTCCCTTATAACCATGTTATAAGGGAAAATAATAATGATCGGGTCCCCATCCCGATCATCTCCTAGCAACCATGAGTGAAAATCGCACCGCATCCGCACTTGCTTGCGGATGCTTGCGATTTTCACGCAGCCCCATTCACTTCTATGGGGCCTGCGTTGCGTAAAAACGCACAAAATAGAGCATGCTGTGATTTTCACGCAACGCACAAGTGATGCATGAAAATCACCGCTCATGTGCACAGCCCCATAGAAATGAATGGGTCCGGATTCAGTGCAGGTGCAATGCGTTCACCTCACGCATTGCACCCGTGTGGAAATCACGCCCGTGTGAAAGAGGCCTAAAAATCTACTTCTGTCAGCTGCAGGGGTGGGAGGGAGGGTGACTTTCTCCCTGCAGCTCACACTCAGATAGAACAGTGCTTCTGTCTTAGAGTAAGCTGTTCAAAAGGACACGCCCCCGATTCGGTTAGGCAATGCCCCCTCCCACTCCTCAGCCAACTGAGATTGAAAAAATTAAGTTAAAAATCAACTTCTAGGTCCCGCTAAGCCACACCCCGATCTGGTTAGGCCACGCCCCCTCCACTCAGCCGACGAGGATTGAAAAAATGAAGATAAAAATCAACTTCTGTCAGCTGCAGGGGTGGGAGAGAAGGTGACTTTCTCCCTGCAGCTCACACTCAGACAGTACAGTGCTGCTGTCTTAGAGTGAGCTGTTCAAAAGGACACACCCCTGATCCAGTAAAGGCCACTGTTAAGGGGGCGGGCCCCTGTGGAGGTCGCTGTCAAGGGGGTGGTATGCTGTGAAAGTCACTGTTAGGGCTCATTCAGACGGCTGTATGCTATCCGCAAAAATGCGGATTTTTTTTGCGGATTAGATGCTGACCCATTCACATCTATGGGGCTCTTTTCTATTCCATGGTTCCGCAAAACAAATGAAACATGTCCTATACTTGTCCGTGAAAATCAGGACATGGCCCAATTGAAGTCTATGGGTCCGCAAAAATACTGAATGCTGTCCTTTTTTTCGGGGATCCTTTTTTTTTTGCGGATCCGCAAAAAAACGGATAGCATTCAGTATTTTTGCGGACAACATACGGCCGTCTGAATGAGCCCTTAAAAGGGAAGGCAGCTGTAAAGGTCAAAGTTAAGGGGTGGGCTGCTGTGGAGGTCCAATTTTAAGGGATGGGGCACTGTGGGGGATCAGTGTTAAGGGGTGGGGGGCTGTGGAGGTCACTGTTAAGGGGACGGGGTGCAGTAGATGTCACTGTTATAGTGGATAGTGTTGATATCTTTTAAAGGGTTTCTGTCACCCCACAAAACTCTTTTTTTTTTTTTTTGGATAGTTAGATTCCTCATAGCGCGATATAGGAGAATATAATAGTCTTACTTACTTTCATGCGGCCGATTCTTTATAAAACGAAGTTTTATAATATGTAAATGAGGGCTCTACCAGCAAGTAGGGCGTCTACTTGCTGGTAGCCGCAGCAGAAATCCGCCCCCCTCGCCGTGTTGATTGACAGGGCCAGCCGTGATCTCCTCCTCCGGCCGGCCCTGTCAGTAATTCAAAAATCGCGCGCCTCTGGTCATTCGGCGCAGGCGCTCTGAGATGAGGAGGCTCGTCTCCTCAGCACTCCCTCAGTGCGCCTGCGCCGATGACGTCTTCTCTATCGGTGATGTCATCGGCGCAGGCGCACTGAGGAGACGAGCCTCCTCATCTCAGAGCGCCTGCGCCGAATGACGCGAGGCGCGCGATTTTTGAATTACTGACAGGGCCGGCCGGAGGAGGAGATCACGGCTGGCCCTGTCAATCAACACGGCGAGGGGGCGGATTTCTGCTGCGGCTACCAGCAAGTAGACGCCCTACTTGCTGGTAGAGCCCTCATTTACATATTATAAAACTTCGTTTTATAAAGAATCGGCCGCATGAAAGTAAGTAAGACTATTATATTCTCCTATATCGCGCTATGAGGAATCTAACTATCCAAAAAAAAAAAAAAGAGTTTTGTGGGGTGATAGAAACCCTTTAACGACACACACAAACATTAAATGAAATAGATTAAATATACCCGAGCGAAGCCGGGTCCTTCAGCTAGTAGAATAAAAAAAAGATCTGTAATCTGAAAATTTTATCAGATTAGAAAAAAGGATATGTGCTGCTATCTGGTGTTAACTGGAAGATAAAAGCTTTCGTGACACATTTCCTTTAAAGAGCACTTGTCAGCTGGATCAACCTTAGGCTCCATTCACACGTCCGCAAAATGTGTCCGCATCCTTTCCGCAATTTTGCGGAAAGGGTGCGGACCCATTCATTCTCTATGGGGACGGACTGTGCTGTCCGCATCCACATTTGCGGATCCGCACTTCCGCATCCGTGCTTCCGTTTCCGCAAAAAAATAGAACATGTCCTATTCTTGTCCGCAATTGCGGACAAGAACAGGCATATTCTATTATGTCAGCAATGTACGGTCCGCAAAATGCGGAACGCACATTGCCGCTTTCCGTGTTTTGCGGATCCGTGACTCCGTGTATCCGCAAAACACATTGCGGACGTGTGAATGGAGCCTAACAGGCATACTACCTGGTAGAGTTGATCCTGCTGATTAAAATGACACCTGTCTTGTGAAAATTGGAGACATTCCCGAGAAAAAAAGGCATTTTCTTTTCTTTATGCAAACGAGGACTTCGGTGCACTGAGGGGGCGGGTCATCTTTCAAGTGCTGGCCACACCCCTCGGTGCACTGCAGCCCTTCATAAAAGTATTTTTTTCTCAGGAATGGTGTCGTCTATTTTCACAAGACAGGAATCATTTTACTAAGCAGGATCATCCCAATGAAGCCAAAAAATGTTAGCAAAAAAATCTATTAATTCGACTTTGCTGCATCTGCACTCTTTTAATAATAAGTTAAAGGGGTATTCCAGTTTCATGAAATTTATGACCTTTCCTCAAAATAGGTCAGTGGAGGTCCACCTCTCCTTTCAGGTGTTGTGCTAGCGCTGCATTCTCTTCAGTGGTGGTGCGGTGTAATTACAACTGTGAATATGAGCGGGAGCTGTAATTACACTGCTCCACCACTACCATGCAGGGGAACACTGAAGAGAACGCAGAGCTAGTACTAGCAACTGATTGGCGGGTTACTGAGAGCCAGACCCAACCGATCTCATAAAAATGGTTTTAATTAGAATCAAAATATTTGTGCCACTTTTGTCATCTACACATCATATGCAGAATATCCGAATTCTTTCTAACCTTTACCTCACATCCAGCCTCCAAATAACACGCTATATGAGGGCTGAGCAGGCCCCACGCCGCTGCAGAGGTAACTACAGGTCATCAGCCATTTCACACATCAGCACAGCAGGTTGAATCATTTCCTATTAAATCCCCCCTCACCGGGCTCCAGCTTACAGTCCTGCTTTCAGCGCATGCTCCCTTCCCAAAGACAGGGCCAGAACTTGTACAGCAATTAAGAAAACAGAGCGAGCCAGCGACTGAAATGAAATCCTGAGCCACTAAATCCACCGTGAAACCAACGCGTTTCAGAACACAGCCATAGCCAGCACTGCACCAACCAGGCTGATGAAGGAACAATCCAGCAAGCCAATCGCCGTCAGCACACGTAACCTGAGAATAACTGACACCATCCATACGGGTTAACCCTTCAATGGTCCTATGACTGCAGCACCTGTGTAGGTTTCCTCAGCTGTGACACTGCTGTTTCTTTGGAGGCAAAAAACGTGATCCAGTGATGGTGCGGCAAGATGTCTTCACTAGTGAAGCGTGGAACACATGGGTAATGGTGTGTTCAGGGTTTGACATACAGACATATAAAACTATATACTTAGGGTACTCTCACACTAGCGTTTTTCTTTTCCAGCACTGAGTTCCGTCCTAGAGGCTCAATACCGGAAAAGAACTGATCAGTTTTATCCCCATGCATTCTGAATGGAGAGAAATCTGTTCAGGATGTCTTCAGGTCAGTCACTGAACTACGTTTTGGACGGAGGAAATAACGCAGCATGCTGCCGTAATATCTCCGTCCAAAATTCCGGATCAGTTACATTAATTTACATTGAAATGTATTAGTGCCGGATCCGGCATTAAAAATACCGCAATGGCGGATCCGTCCTTCCGGTCTGCGCATGCGCAGTGCAAGAAGAAGCCGATGCCAGCAGTCCGCAACGGCGCATCAGGCTGAGCCTGTGCGCACGCGCGGGATCTCAAAGCGAGAGGAGGGAGGGAGAGGGAGAGGCGGCACTGAGGAGTAGAAGGCGGCGCTGGGCACGAACGGCGATGCGTGCGGCAGGGCACCATGCATCCACAGACCTCCCCTGCTTGGGCACCTTAATTCAGTGATTGACAGGTTAGTAAAACCTGTTTTTCCGCAGAATAAAGCCACAAATAGCTTTTATAAGACCACCTTAGAAATCAGAATGCTGCCCTGGACATGAGCATATGTTTAGCTCACAGGGCTTATAGGTGGTGACAGATCATATACTAATATGATAATTTGGGTCAGGGTAATGAGCCCAGTCCTCCACACCATAGAGCAAAGTGTGCAGATACTGCATATGTTTGGAAAATGTAATAAAAAGTTTGTGAAAGAAAAAAAAAGAAAACCTCCCTGAAATGAGAAGTGCACCTCCCTGAAATGGGTTTTGCAGGTTGGGATGTCTGAGTATACCATGCAGTATATATTTTTATATAAAAGTATAATGTAATTGACTGCACTTTTTACTGGCCAGACATATGTCAAACGGACCCCCTTCTGACACACGCTAGCCATGTACCACAGACATTGGGTGAACCTAAAGGGGTCATTTATCAAACTAGTGTAAAGTAGAACTGGCTGCTGCCCATAGCAACCAATCAGATTCCACCTTTCATTTTTGATAGCTCTTTTGGCAAATAAAAGGTGGATTCTGATTGGTTGCTATGGGCAGCAGCCAGTTCTACTTTATACCATTTTGAAAAATGACCCCAATAGTGCTCAGTGATGGATCCATTTCCTGAACATTTAAATGGAGTTAAATAAAGATGACCTATCTTTAGGATCAATATCTGATCAGTAGAGGTTTGACTTTTGGGCCTAGGGTGCTACACACGGTGCAGTAAAACCGCAGGGTAAGGGCTCTTTCACACCTGCGTTCTTTTCTTCCGGCATAGAGTTCCGTCGTCGGGGCTCTATGCCGGAAGAATCCTGATCAGTTTTATCCTAATGCATTCTGAATGGAGTGAAATCCGTTCAGGATGCATCAGGATGTCTTCAGTTCCGGAACGGAACGTTTTTTGGCCGGAGAAAATACTGCAGCATGCTGCGCTTTTTGCTCCGGCCAAAAATCCTGAAGACTTGCCGCAAGGCCGGATCCGGAATTAATGCCCATTGAAAGGCATTAATCCGGATCCGGCCTTAAGCTAAACGTCGTTTCGGCGCATTACCGGATCCGACGTTTAGCTTTTTCTGAATGGTTACCATGGCTGCCGGGACGCTAAAGTCCTGGTTGCCATGGTAAAGTGTAGTGGGGAGCGGGGGAGCAGTATACTTACCGTCCGTGCGGCTTCCCGGGCGCTCCAGAGTGACGTCAGGGCGCCCCACGCTCATGGATGACGTGATCGCATGGACACGTCATCCATGCGCATGGGGCGCTCTGACGTCATTCTGGAGCGCCCCGGGAGCCGCACGGACTGTAAGTATACTACTCCCCCGCTCCCCACTACACTTTACCATGGCAAACAGGACTTTAGCGTCTTGGCTGCCATAGTAACACTGAAAGCATTTTGAAGACGGATCCGTCTTCAAATGCTTTCAGTACACTTGCGTTTTTCCGGATCCGGCGTGTAATTCCGGCAAGTGGAGTACACGCCGGATCCGGACAACGCAAGTGTGAAAGAGGCCTAATACAGTACCAGAAAAGTGTATGAGATTTGACAAATCCCATGTACACTTTGCTTTCTCACTCAGTGCGGAATTGACCTGCCGTGTAGATTTTGAAATCTGCAGCGTCAATTGTTGTGATTTTTTTTTGTGTGGCTAAAACAAGACAAAAAACGTGCCGAAACCGCAATAAATTCTGCAGATTTATGTGCATTATTGTGCGGTTTTGGCCTCATGCACACTAACGTATTTTGTTCGTTCCGTTTATTTTTTTTTTGCGGATAGGATGCGGACCCGCCTCCGTATGTCCGTTCCGTAGCCCCTTAAAAAAAATTAGCACATGTCCTATTCTTGTCCGTTTTAGGCATTGTTACAATGGATCCGCAAAAAAAACGGATGGCATCAGTTTTTTTTGGGCGGGTCTGCAATTTTCTGCACCCTAAGGCCGCCAGGCGCTTCATGCCGCCGCTGCACTACAGTAATACACTGGTATGATCTATACGAGTGTATTACTGTACAGCAGCGGCGGCATGAAGCGCACGGCGTCATAGCAACCAATGACGCCGTGCGCTCCTGCTCTGAACAGGAATCCAGCCCGGCATACCATGGACCGCTCTCGGCCGCGGAACACGGTCGTGTGCATTCGGCTTAAGGCTACCTTTTCTTCATGGAAATTGATGTGTTGAGTGGATTTTAAAGCCACCGGCACACGGGTGCGGATGAACGCACATGAGAACCGCACAAATTTCCGTGTAGGTTTATGTGCGTCTCTGCAGCATGTCTACAACCAAAATCCGCAATGTCTAGTGGCGGTTTATGTTGCGGATTAGATCTCATCCTTCCATTGAAAAGGGTAAAAGCTGACTTTTTAACAATTCACTGCAGGAAAAAAAAAAAACGACCGCGGATTTCACCCTTTGCCATGCAAAATCCGCACCATTTGGCATGTTTTTTTTTTTCCGGCAGTATTTCAGTCAGGTGTGAACATGCCCCAACGACAAAGCAGATCTATGGAGAGGACAGGGATGGTTTGTGCTGCTGCAGATGAAGCAGCTATCTCCCTCTGCAAGCCGTGCTGCGGGCAGTGCAGGGTTAAGAGCAGGAGGTGTGTGTGAATTCCAGCTTGTAGAGCAGTCAGCAGATTGCAGGCGGCCAATGGAAGGGGGCAGATCATGTGGCACCAAATTTCAGTAGTCCAATAGAATGGCAGCGCTCTTACTGGAATAATGTACAGCCATCATTCTCATCTCAATCCCTTCCCCGTCAGCAGCCGAGGCAGCAGCTCCACTGGGGTCACATGCACCTTCACTACCTGATAGCCGCAGAAGAGCCCGATCAGCACCCATCCCTGCACCAGGATCCGGCACCCAGCAGGTACCTATGCCCTGACTGCCTGCAGAGGGCTGACGACATCGATGTCTTTGTGCCATTCCCTCATGCGACATAGATCAGCGCGGAGTGGGCGTAGAAAGCTAGGGCCCGTCCATCGCTTCCCCGGTGCCCGGGCATTATTACTGATGGATCTATTATTATTATTCTTCATCATCCAGGATGGCAGGGTGAGGGCACAGCCGTTCTGGTGGATGGCGCACACATATCAGCCTAGATTTACAGGACTGCGTCATCCATGTCACCTACATCTGTCACACCCCCCTCCAGGCAGGACATGGAATCCTGATGAGGGTGCCCTAGCTGGCCTATAAAACCATGCCATGATAAAATGGCATTCTGCCTAGACAGGGGGCTGGCCTGGCCTCCTAGGTGGCAGGTTAAATAATGTATAGGAGAAAAAAAACATGTCATTTCAGGAAAGTTGGGTTATGTCGTGTTTGAATTTGCTCCTATGGCGTTTAGACGTTCCTTTTCTGGGGGCAGGGATTCATTCGGAGACCCCGGTGGCGCAGCGAGAGCTGCGGAGAGCAGGCCTTTGTTCAGGGACCGTCTCATGTTACTGCGTTGCAGTCATTTTTTTTTTCCGCCCGATTTGTGCTAATTGTTGGGATGCGACATCATGTGTCAGGATTACTGCATGCAGCATCTCGCTCCATTTGGAAGGCAGACATCTGCCAATGCTCTAACCCATATTCTATGTATGTCTGTATATATATATATCATGTCGGCAGTGATTAGAGACTCTAGGTATCTACAGGCAGCACAAGGAGGACATCTTATAGTATGCGTTACATTTGCACAAATATTTTGAGGAACGTCACACATCAGCAGCTCCACTAAATATTATTTTTCCTCTAGGGATTGATCAATATTTGAGTAAATGGTAAGTCTCAGACAAATGCTCCCGGATGCTGTCCTGTCTGTTCTTCCAGCGCCTGCAGTGCAGTACTGGTAAATTCTAATCCCAGGAGCCCCACAAGCTATAGGACAGGGATTGGGAAACTACAACTCCCAGCACGCTTCATTAAATGATGTGGAAGGTCCAAGGACCACCGAGCATTTCTTCATGACGGGTGTTGTGGTTTCGCAAAGGCTAGAGTGCCCAAAAGGATGCTGACCCCAGCTATAGACTCTCTTTTACTGGATCAGTAGGTTCACCAAATTTGTACTTTGGATGCAAGTTAGATGTCCTCCAGAAGGAAAGATATTACCCAAACCATGCATGAGAAAAGCTTGCATCAGAAACCTATTAGGGGGAAGGGGGAGAGGTAGCAGTTACTCCAGGCCCAGGAGCCTGAGGGGGCCCAAAGAAGACACCTGTATTATAGAAAATGTGTGCTGGTCAAGTTACACCTCTGGCTGGAAGGAAGGGGTTAGGTCAAGGATTTGGCGTGGTATCAGGCAGCACAAAGGCTATGTGCTTTCCTACCCCTGGCCACAAAGCACCGAGAGAAGGGTAGTCCAAGCTGCACTCTTGTACCAGGGCCCATGAGCCTTTAGCTACACCCATGGCCACCTATATTTCTTTTCCTCTGGATTACCCAAACCTGAGGCACTCATCTACTCCTACGGAGTGCCACCTATATTTATTTTCCTCTGGATTACCCAAACCTGAGGCACTCATCTACTCCTACGGAGTGCCACCTATATTTCTTTTCCTCTCAATTACCCAAACCTGAGGCACTCATCTACTTCTACGGAGTGCCACCTATATTTCTTTTCCTCTCAATTACCCAAACCTGAGGCACTCATCTACTTCTACGGAGTGCCAGCTATATTTATTTTCCTCTGGATTACCCAAACCAGAGACACTCATCTGTAGAGAGCTGTTTCAGGGTTCTAGTTCATCATCAGGACAGAGCAGGGTACTAGTTGCTGGGTGAGATACTTTTTGAAAGTAGTATTTTAAGGAAATTTGGTAATTTTGGCATACAATTGTTGTGGTTGCAATATGCCTCTCGGCCAGGTTGGTCAGGAGGAGCTGTAAGTAGTATATGGTGCTTGCTTCTGACATGTGCCTCGAATGGAACCTGGAGACATCGGCAGGTGCTGTTACACATGGCACTGAATCACAGCGTTACAAGCTTCTTATAAATGCTCTTTATTATACAATGAGTCACTGGAATACTTGTACGTCAGTGGTTGTGTGGATGAGTTGTGCAAAATGTTACTCAAATCATTTCTGGTCTAGTTTTAATGTAGAACGGTTCAACGGACCATACAAGTGAATTTGTTTTTCCCACAGAAACCCGTAACTAATTGGAATACACTTTTTCTTGCAGATACTTAAAGTGGTTATCCCATGAAAATTATAAATTGGATTGTGGGGGTCTGTCTGCTGGAACCCCCTGAGATACCTAGAATGAGGTCTTCTCATCCCAAGTCCACTCTCTGAATGGAGCGGTAGAGCACATGTCGGTCTACTGCTCTATTCCCATAGAAGTAAATGGTCCAGTGGATTGACATGTACTGTCACTCCATTCAGAAAGGGGACTTAGGAACCCCTTGGGATCGCTGGGGGCACCGCGGTCCGACCCTCCACAATCTGATATAGATCACATATCCTGAGGATGGGTGATAAATAATTTACCGTACATGGGATAACCCCCTTAAAGGGGGGTATTCCTTTTGTGAATGGGCCCTTAGGGGTGAGGCCTTAGTGTAACACAAAACTGGTCTAAATGGCTCCTGAAGGATTTTGCACAGATGAGCTAGTGGATAGGCAAAATATCATATTTTAGGTCTCTGTTTCTATGTCCTTCTGGTAGAAATAGCCTGCTTGCAATACAGTACCACTTCCCGAACACTTCAATCTTCCTTGAAGTGCCTTAATACTTCAGGTGTCATCCTGAGGTAATCACCTTTCCTGTATACTTTTCACTATGACACTCATCAATTATTTTATATAATAATAATCATTTTTCTCTACCCACGGAAAATGTCAAACCAGGACTACAGAGAACCCATTTTGAGGCTGAGGAATTGCTTCACATGATATCATCAATTAAACAGATTCAGGCTGCTTTCACACATAGGTTTCTAGTGGATTTTTGGCATTTTTAGTGAAGTTTTTTCCACTTGCTTTTTCTGATGCAAAAAAGCTTCAGATGTTAGCTGAAGGTCTATGGGAAAAATAAATTGCAGGACATACAAAACCTTTTTTGCCACTGGAATTTTTGTTTGTTTTGAAAAAAACCCCGCAGCTTTTGGCTTTTTTTAGGCATTTTGTCAGCACATTTTCTATAGGTGAAAAATGCCATGAAGAAATACTGTCTAAAATTAAGGCAGTGTAAACGTAGACAGTCTTAAAAGGGTTGTCCCATGATAAAAAATGAAAGTCAGACATCATATACAGTGGGGGAAATAATTATTTGACCCCTCACTGATTTTGTAAGTTTGTCCAATGACAAAGAAATGAAAAGTCTCAGAACAGTATCATTTCAATGGTAGGTTTATTGTAACAGTGGCAGATAGCACATCAAAAGGAAAATCGAAAAAATAACTTTAAATAAAAGATAGCAACTGATTTGCATTTCATTGAGTGAAATAAGTATTTGAACCCTCTAACAAAAAAAGACTTAATACTTGGTGGAAAAACCCTTGTTTGCAAGCACAGAGGTCAAACGTTTCTTGTAATTGATGACAAAGTTTGCGCACATTTTAGGAGGAATGTTGGTCCACTCCTCTTTGCAGATCATCTCTAAATCCCTAAGGTTTCGAGGCTGTCTCTGTGCAACTCTGAGCTTGAGCTCCCTCCATAGGTTTTCGATTGGATTAAGGTCCGGAGACTGACTAGGCCACTCCATGACCTTAATGTGCTTCTTCTTGAGCCACTCCTTTGTTGCCTTTGCTGTATGTTTTGGGTCATTGTCGTGCTGGAACACCCATCCACGACCCATTTTCAGTTTCCAGGCAGAGGGAAGGAGGTTGACGCTCAGGATTTCACGATACATGGCTCCGTCCATTTTCCCGTTTATGCGAATAAGTTGTCCTGTGCCCTTAGCAGAAAAACACCCCCAAAGCAAAATGTTTCCACCCCCATGCTTGACGGTGGGGACGGTGTTTTGGGGGTCATAGGCAGCATTTTTCTTCCTCCAAACACAGCGAGTTGAGTTAATGCCAAAGAGCTCTATTTTGGTCTCATCAGACCACAGCACCTTCTCCCAGTCACTCTCTGAATCATTCAGGTGTTCATTGGCAAACTTCAGACGGCCCTGCACATGTGCCTTCCTGAGCAGGGGGACCTTGCGAGCCCTGCAGGATTTTAATCCATTGCGGTGTAATGTGTTTCCAATGGTTTTCTTGGTGACTGTGGTCCCTGCTAATTTGAGGTCATTAACTAACTCCTCCCGTGTAGTTCTAGGATGCTTTTTCACCTTTCTCAGAACCATTGACACCCCACGAGGTGAGATCTTGCGTGGAGCCCCAGAGCGAGGTCGATTGATGGTCATTTTGTGCTCCTTCCATTTTCGAACAATCGCACCAACAGTTGTCACCTTCTCTCCCAGCTTCTTGCTAATGGTTTTGTAGCCCATTCCAGCCTTGTGCAGGTCTACAATTTTGTCTCTGACATCCTTGGACAGCTCTTTGGTCTTTCCCATGTTGGAGAGTTTAGAGTCTGCTTGATTGATTGATTCTGTGGACAGGTGTCTTTTATACAGGTGACTAGTTAAGACAGGTGTCCTTAATGAGGGTGACTAATTGAGTAGAAGTGTCTAACCACTCTGTGGGAGCCAGAACTCTTAATGGTTGGTAGGGGTTCAAATACTTATTTCACTCAATGAAATGCAAATCAGTTGCTATCTTTTATTTAAAGTTATTTTTTCGATTTTCCTTTTGATGTGCTATCTGCCACTGTTACAATAAACCTACCATTGAAATGATACTGTTCTGAGACTTTTCATTTCTTTGTCATTGGACAAACTTACAAAATCAGTGAGGGGTCAAATAATTATTTCCCCCACTGTAGTACGACAACCTCTTTCTAACAAAGCTAGAACCAGCCCTGTACCTCACATGGGTCCAGAGATATCCACATTCATTGCTCTGCTGGATTTATATCAAGCTGACAGCTCAAGGGGAGTTTCTTCTGCTGCAGATCAGGGGGCGTGTCCATGCTGACCCTATCACAGCTCAGGAGGCAGCTGAAGGATGAAACTGAGCATGTGCAGCCATCTCAGTGAGCAGGTCAAAGAAATAAGAAAAAAATAAACAGCAGGTGGCGCTATACAGATACATTTTATTGAATAACTCAGTGGCTATGCTAAATTTTTAATTACATGCAATTAGAAAAGTATTCAGATCCAGGTGCTGGTTTGAATTGTAGACTATTTTTCGTGGGATTACCCCTTTAATTGATCACAGTGGCTGATGCTGAATAATAAATCTGTTTATGCCATCTATAAGTTGGCTTAGTGTTACTCCAAAAATGTGCCAAACGTTTGGCGCACAGCAGTGCATTTAGGCCACCCCCCTTTCCGTGAAGCCACATTCCTTTCCCTCCAAGCCATGCTCCCTTGTCGGACGAGGTGTAAAAAAGTTAGAACAAATGATAAATGCAGTGCAAAGCACGTATACCAAGTTTTTGGAGCAAATTGCACGTACGTGGCGCATCTTCAATAGGAAATCTGCCCCACTGTCTGCCACAATACCACAAAAAAACTCTGCAAAATATGCAGATGCCCAACAAAGTCTTGATTGTTTTTTCTGGCATTTTCAGGGGTTGAAAACCCCAGTTTATGTATCTAGAGACCCTAAGGCTACTTTCACACTTGCGGCAGTGTGATCCGGCAGGCAGTTCCGTCGTCGGAACTGCCCGCCGGATCCGCCGATTTGGATGTGACTGAAAGCATTTGTGAGACGGATCCGGATGCGGATCCGTCTCACAAATGCATTGCAAGAACGGATCCGTCTCTCTGCTTGTCATGCGGACAGACGAATCCGTCTTGTATCTTTTTTCACATTTTTACCAGTCTGCGCAGGCCAGAAGGACGGATCCGGCATTCCGGTATTTTGAATGCCGGATCCGGCACTAATACATTCCTATGGGGGAAAATGCCGGATCCGGCATTCAGGCAAGTCTTCAGTTTTTTTCACCAGTGATAAAACCGTAGCATGCTACGGTTTTATCTTTTACCTGATCAGTCAAAACGACTGAACTGAAGACATCCTGATGCAAACTGAACGGATTCTCTCCATTCAGAATGCATGGGGATAAAACTGATCAGTTCTTTTCCGGTATAGAGCCCCTGTGACGGAATTCTATGCCGGAAAAGAAAACCGCTAGTGTGAAAGTACCCTAAGACAACACCTGCCTTTCTACTCTTCAGAGTGTATTGTACTGTGATCAGAGGAATTGGTGGCGTTTGTTTATCCAGAACTAATGTTTCAGTACTTTCATCATCCTAGCGGCATTTCTCAACAACCGCCAAAAATAGGACATGCAATACATTGACATAACTGAAGTCATGGGAGTGTATTGCACTTTAGCCTACTGACCCAGATATTTTTAACCACAGCATTTTCTATGCAATGAACACTTTTAAACTCCAATATCCCAACCGGGAGGAAGGCAAGAACCACATAACTTGTGTTCTCAGCATAATCATAGTTTAAGGTTGTTATCAGTACATGCACAGCACACAACATAGGTGACTTCTATCAGGCTTGATCAGGCCACAATATTCAGATCATCCTACTGTAACTTATTGGGCTTTCTTTAAAGAATAACTTTAATTTTTCCCCATAAATGAATGAAGTAAAGATCAGAAATGCTCTTGTATATCTTTTTAGAGAAAATCACCTTTCTCCACTTATTCAGCTGCCTTCCTTCGCCCTTCCCCAGCCTACTGTACTGATCATTTACTCTCAATTCACTGGCTGAATCTGTCTCCAGTGAAGAAGGCTTAGGTTAGATTCACATCTGCTTCCATCACAGATTCCTGCAAAATAAAGGTGCGGGACCCGCACCTATATCGAGAACGAAGCCCCGCAAGGTGGTGGCTGGAGGACTCCGGTCTGGCCACTACCAAGCCGGCTCCCTATAGAAGTGAATGGGAGCTCCCATTCATTTCTATGGGGCCGACGGAAATAGCCGAGTCAGCGCTCGGCTATTTTCACCAGCCCCATGGAAAATGAATGGAGGGCGCATGCGCAGTGCGCCCTCCTTGACTTGCGGGGCTCCATTCTCGAAAGAGGTGCGGGTCCCAGCGGTGGGACCCGCACCTATAAGACAATGGGGGCATATCCTAGCGATATGCCCCCATTGTCCATGGTGAGACAACTCTTTTAAGTATATGCTACAGATAGGAGAGCAGGATCTCCTTGTTTCTTTATGTGCTGTGTGTTGGAGACTTCATAGTAGCTAGTCTCTCCTTGTCTTCCTGCAGGCAGGGCTGGCTTTAGGCTGTCAAACTGCCCTTTATTATCCAGTAGTAGAATAAACAGAAATCTCGCTGATAGAGCTGTAGCAGGCCGTGACGGCAGTGTGAACAGAGGCCTTACCTAGTCATCTTCTAGTTTGTTCTTTTCTGTGTTTTGCACAGATACTGGCTTGTTCATTCTTGGCACGAGTGACTGGTTCATGGGGTGTTGTTTCATTATCTGCAGCCGCTTATTTGTCCAGTAATTGTCATTTTACACGTTTCCTGTTATTGCTGCAGCGACGTTTATCTGTATCTGTGTTATGTCACTTAACCTTATTTTATCACTGGGAATTTCAATTCTACAACTTCTATGTCAAAGTAAGGCTTGGCTTAGTCTTGGCGAGTCCACTCCCTGAGCAAGAAAAGATTAGACAGCTGAAATACTGATGCCTGGGACTTATCTTCCCTGACATCTGTGATCTGTTGCCAGTGGAGAGTTGGGACACATTAGATGGTCGTCCAGTCCCGCCAAAATCGGCAGTTTTGGATGACATTTATCCAATGGCTACCTTTTATCTTTGAACCGACAATTTAAAGTTAATGCAAAACAGAGAAGTGGTTTTCATGTGCAATGTTTGCTTGAGTAGGTCCAACAACTTTCTTGGTGTGCCCTTTCCTTAAAGGGAACCTGTCATGTTGAATAGGGATGTCCCGATACCATTTTTTTAAGACTGAGAACGAGTACCGATACTTTTATTTAAGTACTCACCGATACCAATTACTGATACTAATTTTAACAATAAAATACACACACATGTATTTTCTGACCACTGACCAACCAAAAGGCCCAAAAACAGAACTATAACATTCCAAGGAGACATTATACTGTATGGGGGCAGCCACAAGGAGACATTATACTGTATGGGGGCAGCCACAAGGAGAGGTTATACTGTATGGGGGCAGCCACAAGGAGAGGTTATACTGTATGGGGGCAGCCACAAGGAGACATTATACTGTATGGGGGCAGCCACAAGGAGATGTTATACTGTATGGGGGCAGCCACAAGGAGACGTTACACTGTATGGGGGCAGCTACAAGGAGACGTTATACTGTATGGGGCAGCCACAAGGAGACGTTACACTGTATGGGGCAGCCACAAGGAGAGGTTATACTGTATGGGGGCAGCCACAAGGAGACGTTACACTGTATGGGGCAGCCACAAGGAGAGGTTATACTGTATGGGGGCAGCCACAAGGAGAGGTTATACTGTATGGGGGGCAGCCACAAGGAGACGTTATACTGTATGGGGGCAGCCACAAGGAGATGTTATACTGTATGGGGGCAGCCACAAGGAGACGTTACACTGTATGGGGGCAGCTACAAGGAGACGTTATACTGTATGGGGGCAGCCACAAGGAGAAGTTATACTGTATGGGGGGCAGCCACAAGGAGAGGTTATACTGTATGGGGGCAGCCACAAGGAGAAGTTATACTGTATGGGGGGCAGCCACAAGGAGAGGTTATACTGTATGGGGGCAGCCACAAGGAGAGGTTATACTGTATGGGGGGCAGCCACAAGGAGACGTTATACTGTATGGGGGCAGCTACAAGGAGATGTTATACTGTATGGGGGCAGCTACAAGGAGACGTTATACTGTATGGGGGCAGCCACAAGGAGAAGTTATACTGTATGGGGGGCAGCCACAAGGAGAGGTTATACTGTATGGGGGCAGCTACAAGGAGACGTTATACTGTATGGGGGCAGCCACAAGGAGAGGTTATACTGTATGGGGGCAGCTACAAGGAGACATTATACTGTATGGGGGCAGCCACAAGGAGACGTTATACTGTATGGGGGCAGCCACAAGGAGACGTTATACTGTATGGGGGCAGCCACAAAGAGACGTTATACTGTATGGGGCAGCCACA
Source organism: Bufo bufo (assembly GCF_905171765.1). NCBI lineage: Eukaryota > Metazoa > Chordata > Amphibia > Anura > Bufonidae > Bufo > Bufo bufo. Next base: position 268,969,893 of record NC_053394.1, on the reverse strand, counting down.
AGGAGACGTTATACTGTATGGGGCAGCCACAAGGAGACGTTATACTGTATGGGGGCAGCCACAAGGAGACGCTATACTGTATGGGGGCGGCCACAAGGAGACGCTATACTGTATGGGGGCAGCTACAAGGAGACGTTATACTGTATGGGGGCAGCCACAAGGAGACGTTATACTGTATGGGGGCAGCCACAAGGAGAGGTTATACTGTATGGGGGCAGCCACAAGGAGAGGTTATACTGTATGGGGGCAGCCACAAGGAGACGTTATACTGTATGGGGGCGGCCACAAGGAGACGTTACACTGTATGGGGGCAGCCACAAGGAGACGTTATACTGTATGGGGGGCAGCCACAAGGAGACGTTATACTGTATGGGGGGCAGCCACAAGGAGACGTTATACTGTATGGGGCAGCCACAAGGAGACGTTATACTGTATGGGGCAGCCACAAGGAGACGTTATACTGTATGGGGCAGCCACAAGGAGAGGTTATACTGTATGGGGGCAGTCACAAGGAGACGTTATACTGTATGGGGGCAGCCACTATTATACTGTATGGGGCGGCCACAAGGAGACGTTACACTGTATGGGGGGCACAAGGAGACGTTATACTGTATGGGGGGCCACAAGGAGACGTTATACTGTATGGGGGCGGCCACAAGGAGATGTTATACTGTATGGGGGCAGCCACAAGGAGACGTTATACTGTATGGGGGCAGCCACAAGGACATGTTATACTGTATGGGGGCAGCCACAAGGACATGTTATACTGTATGGGGGCAGCCACTATTATACTGTATGGGGCGGCCACAAGGAGACGTTATACTGTCTGGGGGCGGCCACAAGGAGACGTTATACTGTATGGGGCGGCCACAAGGAGAGGTTATACTGTATGGGGGCCGCCACAAGGAGACGTTATACTGTATGGGGCGGCCACAAGGAGAGGTTATACTGTATGGGGGCCGCCACAAGGAGACGTTATACTGTATGGGGCGGCCACAAGGAGACGTTATACTGTATGGGGGCAGCCAAAAGGAGACGTTATACTGTATGGGGGCAGCCACAAGGACACGTTATACTGTATGGGGGCAGCTACAAGGAGACGTTATACTGTATGGGGGCAGCCACAAGGAGACGTTATACTGTATGGGGGCAGCTACAAGGAGACGTTATACTGTATGGGGGGAAACCACAAGGAGACGTTACACTGTATGGGACGGCCACAAGGAGACGTTACACTGTATGGGATGGCCACAAGGAGACGCTACTGTAAGGAGTCAGGACAATTTTTGAAGCCCCCCTCCTCAGTATAATAGTCTTGTGGCCATCATACAGTAATGTATATTTCTTCTTGCCCTAATGCCTGCTTTTAGAGATCAATGTGCAGCTTGCAGGCAGGAAGGGAGGGACCAGGGCCATAGAAGACAGACACTATCACCAGGGACTTGCTCCTGGCAAACACAGCTCTGCTGCAGTGAATGCAGTGGAGCAGACTGATGTAATTACAAACAATGTATAGTTATTGCAGGGACTCAGATAATCGTCTGAGAGTTTATTAGTTAAAAGAATCTAATGAGTCAGAGACTGTGTCACCGAGTCCGTGCCAGACTTCCTGCTCTGCTACATGCACCCTGTACACACCCAGCTCCACTACATGCTATGCGGACGGACTTACAGGGAGCGCAGAGCAGGAAGCCTGGCAGGGACTCGGTGACGATTCTTTTAACTAATAAACTGTCAGACGATTCTGCTCCCTGTGCTGTGAGTCTCTGATTGGTTGGAGGGCGGGGAGGGGCGGGGCGGAGCTAGCTTCCACTGTCGGCTCCTATTACACAGTGCCTGCTGCTGCCTGTGAAGCTGTTAGCTGTGCGAGGTGCAGGGGCTGCGGACGGACACAGACACATAGAAGCGGCGCACAGGTATCGGCAGTGGTATCGGGGACATTTGCACGAGTACATGTACTCGTGCAAATGCCCGGTATCGGTATCGGGACATCCCTAATGTTGAAGATGGTGTTTGAGCTGCAGGCAGCATGTTATAGATCAGGAGCAAAGCAGATTGATATATATTATGTGAAAAGATTCACTAAAACCTGTAATTTATTCATTTAAAGGGGTTATCTGACTCTTTGTAACTGATTACCTATCCTCAGCATCTGATCAGTGAGGGTCTGACACCCAGGACCCCTTCTGATCAGCTGTTTGAGAAAGCTCCAGCGCCTTTTCAAAGCTCAACCTAGGCCAGTGACGTCACAACCATCGGTCACGTGGCCTAGGTGCAGCTCAGCACCATTTAGCTGATGGGAGTCCTGGGTGTCGGACCCCCACCGATCAGATGCTGATGACATTACAAGTTTTACAGACTCTTTCCCATAAAACTATACAATCTTCAATCTTCTCAGCTCCTCCTGCTCTATAACATGCTGCCTGCAGCTTACATTACAGTTTGATGGTGACAGCCAGTGCTTGAAGTGGGCCGGAACGCGGCGGTACTCAGTACCGCCACTTCCAAAAATTGCCCTGGAGAGTACCAGCACCTCTCTGTGCGCCCAGTACGTGGGTTTCCGGTACCGGAGCGCAGCGGAGAGCTGGCAGTATCTCCTCCCTAATGTCGTTGGCTGGGCAGCTAGTGGAGGGGGGCGGGTCGTTGCAGAGTACGGCTCAGGCTGGCGCAGGCAGGGAGTTGACCTCACGTTAGGTGACGTCAACTCCTTCCCGCGCGCCTGTGTGGAGCGATCAGTGCGGCGACCAGTGACTGGTCCTCCTTGGAGTCAGGAGTCGGACGGTGCAGCAAAGAACATCGACTTTGCTTTGGAATCCAACTTCTGAAGAGTACTGGTGAGTGACAGGCACCCCCCCCTCCCCCCACACACATTAGTTCCTCTCTGTACCAGTACCCCCCCCCCCCTGGCAGGGGGGTACTGGTACAGAGAGGAATTAATGTGTGTGATGAGGGGGGGGTCTGATGTGCAGGGGGGTACTGGTACAGAGAGGAACGAATGTGCGATGGTGGGGGGGGGGGGTACTGGTACATAGAGGAACTAATATATATGTGTCTGATGGGTGGGTCTGATGTGTAGGGGGCCCCTGCACATCAGACCCCCCCATCACACACATATATATTAGTTCCTCTATGTACCAGGACCCCCCCCCCCCCCACCCCCCCACATTCGTTCCTCTCTGTACCAGTACCCCCCTGCACATCAGACCCCCCCCCCCCTCATCACACACATTAGTTCCTCTCTTTACCAGTACCCCCCCCCCCCCCACCACCACCACACATTAGTGCCTCTCTGTACCAGTACCCCTCTGCACATCAGACCCCCCATCACACACATATATATTAGTTCCTCTATGTACCAGTACCCCCCCCCCCCACCACCACCGCACATTCGTTCCTCTCTGAACCAGTACCCCCCTGCACATCAGACCCCCCCCCCTCATCACACACACACACACATTAATTCCTCTCTGTACCAGTACCCCCCTGGCAGGGGGGTACTGGTACAGAGAGGAATTAATGTGTGTGTGTGTGATGAGTGGGGGGGGGGGGGGTCTGATGTGCGGGGGGGTACTGGTACAGAGAGGAACGAATGTGCGGTGGTGGGGGGGGTACTGTACTGGTACATAGAGGAACTAATATAGATGTGTGTGATGGGGGGGTCTGATGTGCAGGGGCCCCCTGCACATCAGACCCCCCCATCACACACATATATATATTAGTTCCTCTATGTACCAGTACAGTACCCCCCCCACCACCGCACATTCGTTCCTCTCTGTACCAGTACCCCCCTGCACATCAGACCCCCCCCCCCCCCCCCCCACTCATCACACACACACACATTAATTCCTCTCTGTACCAATACCCCCCTGCCAGGGGGGTACTGGTACAGAGAGGAATTAATGTGTGTGTGTGTGTGATGAGGGGGGGGTCTGATGTGCAGGGGGGTACTGGTTCAGAGAGGAACGAATGTGCGGTGGTGGGGGGGGGGGGTCCTGGTACATAGAGGAACTAATATATATGTGTGTGATGGGGGGGTCTGATGTGCAGGGGGCCCCCTGCACATCAGACCCCCCCATCACACACATATATATATTAGTTCCTCTATGTACCAGGACCCCCCCCCCCCCACCACCGCACATTCGTTCCTCTCTGAACCAGTACCCCCCTGCACATCAGACCCCCCCCCTCATCACACACACACACACATTAATTCAGTATTGGGGGGGGGAGCACCGGCGCCTAATAGAGTACCGGCACCTCTTTTGGCCCACTTAAAGCACTGGTGACAGCGTCCCTTTAAGGAGAGTCCAGTCCCATGGTAAAGGTGTACAGCGAATTGCATCTGCAATGCACCAAAAATTTAACCCAACAGTTATCTGGCAAAAGTTAAAAGGAACCTGTCAAGTTCAACATTTAGTCCAGCCTGAGGGGAACTTGTAAGGCAGGATCTACACTTAGGCCTCTTTCACACGGGGTGAACGCATTGCACCCGCACTGAATCCGGACCCATTCATTTCTATGGGGCTGTGCACATGAGCGGTGATTTTCATGCATCACTTGTGCGTTGCGTGAAAATCGCAGCATGCTCTATATTGTCCGTTTTTCACGCAACGCAGGCCCTATAGAAGTGAATGGGGTTGCGTGAAAATCGCAAGCATCCGCAAGCAAGTGCGGATGCGGTGCGATTTTCACGCATGGTTTCTAGGTGACGATCGGGATGGGGACCCGATCATTATTATTTTCCCTTATAACATGGTTATAAGGGAAAATACTAGCATTCTTAATACAGAATGCTAAGTAAATTAGGGATGGAGGGGCTAAAAAAATAATAATTAAACTCACCTCATCCACTTGTTCGCGCAGCCCGGCTTGTCTTCTTTCTTCTTCTACGATGACCTGGGAGGAAAAGGACCTTTGGTGATGTCACTGCGCTCATCACATGGTCCAGATGACATCCATGACAAGATGGAAATTACTTTCCAGAGCATCATCTATCAATGGTCCGTGAAAATCACTGACAGAACATGGATGCTTTTCATGGACCCATAAACTTTATAGACAGTCAGTGGAAAATTACTGACGTGTAAAAAAACACATTAAAATCAATGGGTAGGTCCGTGATTTACTGACGTGTGAAAGAGGCCTCACTAAGCAGAAATGACTTGATGGCTGTCAGCCTTTCCTGTATGAGCATGACTATAGAGATACTGTAGCTGTCAGTCGTCAGTTAGGACTACCCACATGGCACTTTCACACATGCCAGTTTGTTGAAGTTTTTGAAGCCAAAACCTTGGATTGGATTGAATAGAGGGAATTAGAAACTTTTCTATATAAATTCCCTCACTTTATGATCTGCTCCTGATGTTGATTAAAACACTGTCAAAAAGTTGCAGCAAAACAGCTCGCACCAATGAATAAAATCACTGTATTCTCTATAACTGTCATTGTTGAGGGAAAAATAGCCCATATTTAATATACAATAAATATTGCCCAATGAAGGTAGAACCCAATAACAGCTATCCTCCAAAAAATAGAACAATTTAAATTTAACAAGCTTGTATAACAGTGTACAGCCATTAAAGGGGTTGTCTCATCATGGACAATGGCGGCATATCGCTAGGATCGCTTGTCCTATAGGCCTTACATTTTAATGCTGTACTGAGACTGATCTCCATACAGCATTAAAACGAAGTTTTGAGCAAATCAATTTCAGATCTCGGATTCGAAGCTCGATTCGCTCAAAACTAGTAGGTAACATAAAACATTTTAAAGAAAACCTACTTCGGTTAGTTGTTACGGGGCTTCACCTTAATGTATTGAAATAAAATGGCCCAAAGACCTATTCGGGCCAGAAGAAATTTGAAAGTGGCACCATCTTGCAAAGCATCATGGTCCTAAATTCCAAGACCATTACAAAACCACTTAGTGGCCCCCTGATATCATCTTTATAAATAGATGCTGATTGCATCCATGTATAAGTAATGTCTGGTTGGAATTGCTCTTAGATGCCCGAACATGCCACGAGGAGTTATATCACTTCAATAAACACACAACTTGTGCCATAAATTCCTGACTCAATGTATGTGAACTGACATGGTCTTTTTTTTTTTTTTTTTTTTAAAAAGTGAAGTAATAGAAGAAAAAAGAATATATGTGAATAACTAAAGATATCATAGGGCCACATAGCAAATCGTAGTATGTGCCCCCGGTGAGATTTTTGACAAGTTTGCCATTTTTATTACCGTAATTCGTGGAGGGATCTTTAAAAAAAAAAAAATCATATTTTTGCCTAATTCTACCTGACTTCTACGTGGGAAAAAGTGGAACAGGTGCTTTATACAGTCCTGATCAAAAGTTTAAGACCACTTGAAAAATGGCAAAAAATCATATTTAGCATGGCTGGATCTTACCAAGGTTCCAAGTAGAGCTTTAACATACAACAAGAAGAAATGGGAGTGAGACAAAACATTTTTTGAGCATTCAATTTAATGAAAACAACGAATAAGCTGAAACAGGCTGTTTTTCAGCTGATCAAAAGTTTAGGACCACACCTCCCAAAAAAAACTAAACCCCCCCCCAAAACAGAAATCCAACTTCCAAACATGAACTCAGTAATGAGTAGCTCCGCCGTTATTGTTTCACTTCCAAAATTTGTTTCGTTTCGGCATGCTTGATGCAAGCGTTTCCATGAGGTGAGTGGGAACATTTCTCCAAGTGGTGAAGACGGCCGCACGAAGGCCATCTACTGTCTGGAACTGTTGTCCATTTTTGTAAACTTCCCCTGTCATCCTTCCCCAAAGGTTCTCAATTGGATTTAGATCAGGGGAACACGCAGGATGGGCCAAAAGAGTGATGTTATTCTCCTGGAAGAAGTCCCTTGTCCTGCGGGCATTGTGTACTGTAGCGTTGTCCTGTTGAAAAACCCAGTCGTTACCACACAGACGAGGGCCCTCAGTCATGAGGAATGCTCTCTGCAACATCTGGACATAGCCAGCGGCCGTTTGACGCCCCTGCACTTCCTGAAGCTCCATTGTTCCACTGAAGGAAAAAGCACCCCAGACCATTATGGCGCCCCCTCCACTGTGGCGCGTAGAAAACATCTCAGGTGGGATCTGCTTGTCATGCTAGTAACGTTGGATCAGGACCATCAAGGTTAAATTCTTTATCATCAGAGAATAAAACTTTCTTCCACCTTTGAATGTCCCATGTTTGGTGCTCTCTTGCAAAGTCCAAACAAGCAGTTCTGTGGCGTTCAAGGAGACGAGGTCTTTGAAGACGTTTTTTGTTTTTGAAGCCCTTCAGTCTCAGATGCCGTCTGATGGTTATGGGGCTGCAGTCAGCACCAGTAAGGGCCTTAATTTGGGTCGAGGATCGTCCAGTGTCTTGACAGACAGCCAATTGGATCCTCCGGCTCAGTGCTGATGACATTTTTTTGGGTCTTCCACTTGACTTTTTTGTTCCATAACCCTCAGGATCATTTAAGAAATTCCAAATGACTGTCTTACTGCGTCCCACCTCAGCAGCGATGGCGCACTGCGAGAGACCCTGCTTATGCAGTTCAACAACCCGACCACATTCAAAAAGGGAAAGTTTTTTTGCCTTTGCCATCACAACGTGTGACTACCTGACAGAAAATGACATTGAATCCACATCTTTGCACACATTTGGCCTTTTAAAGGCATGTGGTCCTAAAATTTTGATCAGCTGAAAAACTGCCTGTTTCAGTTTAAAAATGTTTTGTCTCACTCTCATTACTTCTTGTTGCATGTTGAAGCTCTACTAGGAACCTTGTTAAGATCCAACAATGTAAAATATGATTTTTTGCCATTTTTCAAGTGGTCTTAAACTTTTGTTCAGGACTGTATATATGACACCAAATTTCTCAGTGTATTTACATCAGAAAACTGGCATAAGTACATTGATAAATCTTCCCCCATAGACCTCAGTTAAAGGGGTTGTCCGGGTTCAGAGCTGAACCCGGATATACCCTTATTTTCACCCAGGCAGCCCCCCTGAGGCTAGCATCGGAGCATCTCATGCTCCGATGCGCTCCCTTGCCATGCGCGATTTAGCTAAATCGCGCAGGGCAAGGTCTCTTTTGTTTTCAATAACACACTGCCGGGCGGAAACTTCCACCCGGAAGTGTGATCGGTGACGTCACCGGCTCTGATGGGCGGGCTTTAGCACTGCCCTAGCCGTTTAACTGGCTAGGGCCGCACTAAATCCCGCCCATCAGTGCCGGTGACGTCACCGGGCTTCATGGCAGCCCCATGGAGAGCCCCGGTACGTCACCGGATATCCAAAAAATGCCTTGGAGCATGAACTGCTCCGATGCTCAAGTCAGGGGGGCTGCCGGGGTGAAAATGGAGGTATGTCCGGGTTCAGCTCTGAACCCGGACAACCCCTTTAACCCTCACGCTGTATATTCTAAATCTGCCTGTCTGCAGCAACCGCTAGGGTGAGCATCAGTGCATAGGAATTTATACAGTTACCATTGAACTAAACAAAATCTGTCTCTAAACACTAAGCATCTCTGCAGAAAAATGCTGTAGATTTAAGTCAAGAAGAAGTTTAGCAGCAGCCCCCCTCACCATGGGCCTCATAGTAGTGGTATGGTCTGCTTCCATGGTAAGTACTCTGCTGGTAACTGCAGAGCCATGAGCATGCAGCCAGTATGGGGGCAAGTATGGAGTTGCACAGCCTCTGTAAGTCCTGTATGCATGGACTTATATTATCCTAGCAGTACCTCCATACATATGGTCCATACAACAGAAAAAAAAAACTTTGTACGACATCTGGAGGTCATAGTGAGCTTTTGCACAGACTCTAGGAGAACCCTCTTGCAGCTTTGAAGCCATAATACATCTGTATGCATGAGGTCTAACTTTGAGCAAAAAAAAGGTAAAACTAACACATTGATTACCAAATATTGCAAAGATTTGACTATTGATCCTCAACGTGGCCATACACTTTGGATTAACATTATTCAAACCTGGTCAACTAATGTATATGAGGGTGTTTCCACTCCAGCAAATGTCAAGCTAAAGACGGATGGGGGCTTTGGGGCTTCCTTTGGCTCTCAGTGGAGATAAGCCACTGTCACAGGAGTCTGACAGCAGCTTTCTCCACTCTCCCCTTTCAGCACGCATGCACACTTGGCCAAACCGAGTTGTCGACCGCTATCTGAAATATGCGGCCATCTTTAGGAAGCATCATAGGTATTATATACTGTAGGTCCTAACCTTGCTTTTCAATCTTATTGTCATAATAGTTGTACAATTTATTTTTCCTCTTCTTTTTCTCAGTGTTGATCCACTGTTAACATGATGTATCGGGGAAGTCAGACTGTGGGCACATACGTGGAAAATCCCAAAATAAATGGAGAGGACATTGGACAAGATCGTGAAATGTCAGACGATGTATTTGACACTACTTATACTGAGAAGAAAGGTCCCAAACCTCCCAGAAAAATCGTTTGGAGAAATGTCATTCTGATGGCTATGCTACATTTTGGAGCATTATATGGGCTCTCCTTTTTACCAGCTACGAAACCCGCTACTATCATTTGGGGTAAGACAGCCTTCTCTTCTACCTTTAACAGATAGATAATATCTAAGTTAGGGTTATTTTCCCTCACAAATGGCTATTCAATGAAACAACACAGACTTTGTGTTACAGCAGAGTTATTGTCAAGAGACCTTGTTCACTGCGAAACACAGAAGCTAAGAACTATTAGAATAATATCATGATGCTTCGTTTCATAGAGGTTGCATGGCATTAGAAGAGGTCTGCTTTGCTTTCCAGAATCAGTACTCCAGCTCAAGGAACTGGCTGCTCGTAACAGCTTGAATTCCTAGCGCGAGATATACAGCCAGGGTTGAAGGAAGATCCAACCTGTCCATTAAAAGGGTTGTCCGGGTTCAGAGCTGAACCCAGACATATACCCCTCTTCCCCCACTTAGCCCCTCTGACATGAGCATTGGAGCATTTCATTTTCTTTTTCTAAAGATCCGGTGACATACCAGGCTCTCCATGGGTAAAGCTAGGTGGAGGCTTCTGCCTAGCAGTGGGCCTGGTTGCGCCACCAGCACTAATGGGCGGGCTTTAGTGCTGCCCTAGCCTGTAAAAAATATAAACAAAAAAGCCCTTGCCCTGCACGATACAGCGCTGGGCAAGTGAGAGCATCGGAGCATGAAATGCTCTGATGCCCATGGCAGAGCAGTTGAGTGGGGGAAGAATGGGTTATGTCCGGGTTCAGCTCTGAAACTGGACAAGCCCTTTGATCCTGCTGTGGTCCATGATCAAAAAGGGCTCCCCCTGCGATCGGGTCACCAAGTTGGGGAGGCAATTCACAGTCAGCCCTAAGAGCCTATGAAGGACCCCAGAGCTGTCTGTTCAGCAAGTCTGCTGTGATACAGACAGAGTATTATCTATTAGCATACAGAAATACGCAAATACATTTTAAGTGTTAATTAAAGTTATGAAATGGTGATCCCATAATGAGATTTAAAAAAAAATAATATAAATAATGTATTAATAAAGCTCCCCACCCAAAACAAAAACCACCATCATTTTTTGTAAAAATACATTTTATTGTGCACACATTAAATAATAAAAAAAACACATATTACGGTAACAACACGTCCATAATAGCCTGAAGAATTTAATTATCAGTTTGAAACATGAAAAAAACATAAAAAGAAATATATTGAAAAAACTACACCAAAAATACATTTTTCCATATTCCCACAGCAAAAGAAAATGATATACAGTAAATTACACCGTAATTTATATGTCCTCCCAAACAATGCCAAAAATATAATTTCTCCTGCTTAGGCTACATGCACACGACTGTATGTGTTTTGTGGTCCGCAAATTGCGAATTGGATGACATCCGTATGCCATCCGCTTTTTTTTTGCGGATCCATTGTAAAAATGCCTAAAACGGACAAGAATAGGACATGTTCTATTATTTTTTCAGGGCTACAGAACGGACATACTGATGCGGACAGCACACAGAATTTAATTTGTATTTGTATAAGCTCTTTATCAAAAAGGAAAATTCTCTTTCATCATATTTTTATTTTTTGCCTTTTTGGTCATGGCCTCTACCAGAAGCAGTTTTAAGGGCATAGTAGAGTATATCTCTCCATAGCACCAGAGTTTGGCTTTAAAGGGGTTTTCCCGTTAAATTGGTTTTCTAGGTGTTTAATATTAATGAACCCCCTCCAATTGGCTGTTTGAGGAGGCCACGGTGCTCACCTCCTTGCAGCTTACCAAGCAGAACACCATCCATTGGACAGTGGCAGTGCTTGGTATTGCATCGCAGCCCCATTTAGTTGAATGGGACTGAGCTGTGCCTAGGCCATGTGACAATGAAAATGATAAAACAGGCCTAGGAAGAGGCCGCAGTGCTCAGGGGTGCCACTTCCTCTTTAAACAACTAATCGGTGGGGGTGTCAGGAGTTGGACCCCCAATGATCAGAGAATAAGATAGGCCATCAATATGAACATCTCGGTTAAAATAAGTTTGAAAAATAGTGTTTGACTCACATAATGTAAGCTACATACTTACCAACTTTTAGGTTGGAAAAATCGGGGCATTCAAAACCCCACACATGGAAACACCCCTGACACCGCCCGAAAAACACCTGGTTATGGGTGAGGTTATTGTTAGCCCTGCCCATTTTTAGCCCAGGACAGCCCAAATTTGCCAAGACTTCAAATTTGGAAAAGTTTGAAACTATGAAGCTATTGTATGTAATTGACCTAATGGGCCATTTTTTTTAACATGATACACTTACATTTTGTTAGTTTTCACCTTCATTCACTCCAGTAGTGCTGCTCTCCCACAGTTGGCCAGTGGTACCTCCTTATCTAAACTCCTCTCTACTGTATGTGCACTATCTTACAATGGAAGAGTATAGGGAATCTAGTAACTGTGCTTACGCATGGACTGAGGCACCTGTATGCTCCGACAGTGAAGGAGACTAATGGTACTTGACGGATCCCATTGACTCCAGTAGGGTCTGTCAGGTTTTTCTCAGGTAGCCTAGCATTTTACCGGACAAAACATGGTAGAATCTTCGCCTCTAACAGAACTTCTGACATAGATGAGAAAAGCCCTTTAATTACCCTTCAGTACTAGGGTTGCTTTAAAGGGCATCTCTCAGCAGATTTGTACCTATGAAACTGGCTGACGTGTTACACAAGCACTTGGCAGCTGAAGGCATCTATGTTGGTCCCATGTTCATATGTGCCTGCATTACTGAGAAAAATAAAGTTTTGATATATGCAAATTTTCCACTCGGACAACGAGGGCGTTGCCGTTACACCCAGAAGCTCTGCTCTCTCTACAACTGCCACATCCTTTGCACCTTAAATGACAGGACCAGGTGTGATGACATTTACACTGCCTGGTCCAGTCAGTTACAGAGAGAGCTGAGCCTCTAGGTGTAATGGCAATGCCCCGTTGTACATTTGCATATATTAAAACATAAATTTTCTCAGCAATGCAGGCACACATGAACATGGGACCGACTTCAGCTGCCAAGCGCACATGTAACAGGTCAGCCAGTTTCATAGGTACAAATCTGCAGACAGATGCCCTTTAAGGACTAGTTATGTGAGACATCTACTTTAATTAGAAGTGCTCTCCATGTGACTTGTCTGCTTTATTGAGCCTCAAGAAATTGTGGGTAAATGTAATTAGTGTTGACAGCAAGCATATTATAGCTTGAGTTACAAGTCATATGATTTTTCTGTTATGCAGTTACTGCATTTGTGCAATATTTGTACATTCAGTCATTTCCTGTATATCGGGTTTAGAGTGGTGAACAAGTAGAATGACAGGATATTAATATTAGAGATAGTAAACAATAAGTTTATTTTTAACATAGATCCTACAGTGAAGTTAAAGGAGTTATCCCATGACTAATGTAAAAAATGAGAACCAGACATCATATAGTACGACAACCTCTTTCTAACAAAGCTAGAACCAGCCCAGTACGTCTCATGGGTCCAGAGATCTCCCCATTCATTGCTCTCCTAGATTTATATCAAGCTGACAGCTCAAGGGGAGTGTCTTTTTAGCTGCAGCTCAGGGGGCGTGTCCATGCTCTCCCTATCACAGCTCAGGAGGCAGTTGAAGGATGAGACTGAGCATGTGCGGCCTTCTCAGTGAGCAGGACAAGGAAATAATAAGAAAAAAAACAGCAGGTGGCGCTATACAGATACATTTTATTGAATAACAGCGGCTATGATACATTTTTTATCCCATGCAATTACAAAAGTATTCAGATCCAGGTGCTGGTTTGTAGAATATTTTTCATGGGAAAACCCCTTTAAACATAAAAATTTGATTTAAACAATAGGTCATTTTCTAATGACACATTCCCTTTAAAGCAAATACTGTTAGCATGTCTTTATGAAAAGGTTATTGACGTGGCATGGTCATTGTTTCCACCAGTGAGAACCAGAAGTGAAATATAAAGGTGTGGAACAAAGGCATGTATACTATAGATATAACCAACAGGTTCCAGGTTAACCCCCAGCGGTGTGGACCAGGCTTCCTGTGTACTCCATGTTATCAACCCAAGTAGGTCTCATCTCTCTTCAATCCTGCAACGGATGGAAATGAAGGGAGCACAGTCCCAGACAGTCCCAAAATGGAGGGTATATGTTGAGCTGTGTTCTTCTATGTATGCCCCTTTTGTTCTATCCATGTCACAGAAATCACCCATACTGTGCAAATATAGAATTATTCCAGAGCCCTTATAAAAGTATATTACTGCTACAAGCAGGTAAAAGATTCTGTAAAGTGGGGCGTGGCCTAGCGGGGCATGTGAGCGGACGTGTGTTGCAGAGCTCCTCCGCTACCTCGGCTATTTTATCCTGAGAATCTGCTGGTTCTCCGTTTATCCTGCGCATACCCGACTGAACGGGCATAGAAGATCCCCTAGCTTGCTGGGGAGGCTGTTTGGAGCTGCCATGACCAGGAGAAAGGAGTAGAAGGGATTGGAGAAGGAGGGCCAAGATGGCGCCGGAGCCACTCCTGGGCGTTCAGGTCGCGTCACTGAGGTGCAAAGAGAAGCTGCGGCCAAACTAGAGAAATATGCCAGGTTATCGGCTGTTACCTCTGGGAAAGGCACTCCCAAGAAACCGGTGGCTACCGGAGACATGTCGGATGTGGACTCTGATGCTGAAGGGCCTGACCCGGATAAAATGCTTGCGGCCCGGTCAAACCGATTTGGCGCTCTGGCTACTGTAAGTGACCATCTGCCTTCAGAAACACCTGATTCTGATTTGGAAGAGCCGACGTTAAAAGACGTTATGCAAGCTATTACTAAATGTGGCAGGTCGCTGAACACCCTTACCATGCAAGTAGGGGCCATTAAGGAAGATGTCTCCATAGTGCGGCACGACATGAAAAAGTTAGCTGACCGTACGACTGCTTTGGAGGGCCGGATGGGGGAAATGGAGGACGCCATGTCTCCTTTGACTAAAAATGTGAGAGACTATTCATTGAGGCTGGACATTATTGCAGCAAAGCAGGACGATCTGGAAAACCTGTCCCGTCGGAATAATGTCCGGGTGGTGGGGGCGCCAGAAAAAGCAAAAGGCGGTAATCCGACGGAGTTCTTTGAATCCTGGCTACGGGAGAACTTTGGTGCGGATGTACTGACCCCTTTATTTTCTGTGGAAAGGGCCCATAGGGTCCCTACACGTCCTTTACCACCAGGCGCCCCGCCTAGAACAGTTTTGATTAAGATCTTACACTATAGGGACCGGGACATTATTTTAAGAAAAGCGCAGGAAACACCCGACTTGTCTGTGGATGGACATAAGGTGGCGCTCTTCCCGGAGGTTCAGAAACGAAGGGCCAGGTTCCTAGATGTGAAGAGGCGTCTGCGGGTACTTAATGTGTCCTACTCAATGATGTATCCGGCTAAACTAAGGGTGGCAGCGCTGGGGACCACGCATTTCTTTGAAGATCCGAAGGAGGCAGCAAAGTGGATGGATCGTCATGAGAGGCAACTCGCAGCGGAACACGACTGATCCCCAATCGCAGAGTACCACCATGTTTCGTTTAAGGTCATATGGTCTTGTTTGCTACGACCTGGTTGTGTTCGGGTATGAGTGGTCCTGAGTGGTATTTTGCTTGATGCGGGTATGTGGATAGTAACCTTACTGTATTAGAAGTCGATTGCATAAACCAACAGGTACTGTTATTTTCCTAATGTATTCCTGTATAATCGACCAAGGAGCGGTGTGGAGGGAAGTTCTGGTTCCTTTTGAGCTTCCTATTTTGTGGTCACGCACCCACGTTTGTTTTTGGGTACACTCTAGACTTCCTCTCCAGGTGATAGGAGGAAGCCCTTGGATACTCAGCTAGCCTCAGTAGCAGGTTATGTTTCTCTTCCCACAGGCCTTAGGTTAGGTGCTTTAGTGGGACCTGCTGGTGGGGTGGCTGCTTTGTTGGGTGACATATTGGGATGTTTAGAGAGAAAGTTTGGGGGAGGGGGGTGGGGGGGGGATGTTCTGATTTATTATAACGCACACACTATCTATGAAAGTGAAGGTATTTGTTTACTGTCTGAGTATGATATGACTAACCATTATGTTTACCCCCCTGGTGCTATTATACATGACATTAGACTAGCCCATTTCTGGATATTTGATCATGGCGGGGGTGGTTAACCTTCTCAGCTGGAATGTACGGGGGATTAAAGATGCCATTAAAAGACGTGCTGTCATGGATTGCATGCAGCAACATCAACCATTGATCTGTTGTATTTAGGAAACTCACCTGACCTCGGATCAAACCAAGTTGCTTACCCCTAAGTGGGCAGGGCACTGTTATCACTCCACCTTTTCGTCCTATGCGAGGGGGGTGAGTTTCCTGGTTCACAAATCGATTGCGTTTACCTGCATTGCTAAAAAGGTGGATAGTGAGGGGAGATATATTTGTTTGCACTGTATGATCTTCACAACCCCATGTATCTTGGTGGGAGTGTACATTCCGCCGCCATACTCACCGGTTATACTTAGGGGTGTATTGCAGTTTATGGCAGACTTGCCTGATATCCCAGTTCTGTTACTCGGGGACTTTAATGATATTCTTGATCATAGTTTAGATAGAATGGGAATGGGACAATTGCCTCAATGGGGAAGGGGAGGTTAACTTCCTTTGGGGTTCTTATGCGAGAGGCTATGATGCTAGATTTCTGGAGATTGAGGAATCCGTTAGTGAAGCAGTTCTCTTGTTGCTCTAGCACTTACAACTCCCTGTCTAGAATAGATCTTATTCTTGGGAATGCCCTTATGGGAAAATTTGTGCGGGATATACATTACTTGCCTCGCAGGATCTCAGATCACTCGCCAGTAGTTGCGGTGATTGATTTTCGTACATCACGGGTTAATAACAATGGTGGTTGGAAATTTAATCCTTATTGGCTACCCCTCTTGCCAGACGCTGGCGGAATTGGAGAAAAACTCAGAGAATTTTTTCAGTTTAATTTACCGTCCGCAACCAAATCAGTAGTGTGGGAGACTTTGAAAGCGTTCCTGAGGGGCTTACTCATGGCGGAGGTTAATAAGAAAAAAAGTGAGTCTAGGGCACACACGAGAAAGCTAATTTTAGAGGTTGAGGCAGCGGAGGCAGATTATATTTCACACCCACAAGATATTGCTAGGGACAAATGGAAGGAATCTCAACAGAAATTGAATAACAGGTTAATGGAGCAGGCGAAAAACAAGCAGTTTTTTCAGAAACAAGCCTTCTATGAGGAGGGAGCCTTCTATGAGGGCTGGTAGACTTTTGGCATTGATATCTAAAGCACAGTTGCAGCCCACGTATATTGCAGCTTTGAGGGACACACACGGCACTACTCAAACTGAACCACCGCAGTTGCTCCAGGTTATGTGCTCATTTTATTCCACTTTATATCAGTCCAAATTGAGAGTTATGGATGCGGAGATTGATCAGTTCTTGATGCCCTTAAAATTACATACCCTGTCAGGCGAGCATAAGGCACTGTTAGAAGGCCCCATCACCGTTCAAGAACTAGAGGTAGCATTGGGTACAATGTCTATTAACAAGGCCCCAGGAAGGGATGGCTTACCAGCTGAGGTATACAAACAATATTTTAGCATTCTTCTTCCCCAATTGTTAGAGGTCTGTAAGGAGGCCAAGCAGCAGGGACGGCTCCCTGACTCTATGAATGAAGCAGTCATTGCGCTTTTGCCTAAACCCGGTAAAGACATCCTTGAAGCGGAATCCTATAGGCCCATTTCTCTACTCCCAGTCGATATAAAAATTTTAGCTAAGGTATTAGCAAATCGCCTGAACTCAGTGATATCCACTCTGATTTGTCAAGATCAGGCAGGCTTTATGCCTAATATGTCGACTGCGGTGAACATTAGACGTTTATTTCTGAATATTCAGGCAACCCAGGTCCACGCCTCGACCGCGGCCAAAGCCTTTGATAGCGTAGAATGTCGTTATTTATGGCTGGTATTCAAGAGAATGGGTTTTGGAATTTAATTTATATCATGGATTCAACTGTTATATGCATGCCCTAGAGCTGCGGTGAGGGTCAACGGCGATATGTGTAACCCATTTCTGTTGTTTAGGGGCACGAGACAGGGGTGTCCACTGTCGCCGCTTCTTTTTGGGGTGGCAGTGGAGCCCTTGGCTGAGGCTCTTAGAATGGCTACCACAGTCAGGGGTCTTCAATATGGAACACTTACAGAAAAAGTGGCTTTATATGCCGATGACTTGCTTTTGTTTTTGGATGACTGGGAGCGGTCTCTTCCTGTTGCAATGACAATTATTAATCGCTTTGGGACTTTGTCCGGATTGGTGATTAATTGGTCAAAGTCTGTTTTGTTACCCTTAGGCAGAAGTAATAGTTCGCCACTTTCCACTGTGGGAGGACTACAAGTGGTCACATCCTTTAAGTACTTGGGGGTATGGGTAACTGCAGATACCGGTGATTATGAACGTCTGAATCTGGTGCCAATGCTTGCTGAATTCCGGAAAAAGGTACAAGCCTGGAGCAAACTACCCTTGTCTGTAATTGGTCGAGTCAATCTTTTGAAAATTATATTAATGCCAAAACTCTTATACCTTCTCCATAATGCACCAATCTGGATCCCGCTTCGGTTTTTTAACACTGTTAACGCAGTCTTTAGGGACCTGATATGGAAGGGGGGTATCCCTAGGATTAAATTGTCAACCCTACAACAGCCAAAAACACAGGGGAAGTTGGCTGTGCCTGACCCATGGTCCTACTATATTGCAGCCCAGTTACAACATTTCAGGGGATGGGGGGACAAGACCCAATTGAACAATGCTGGACGTATCATTCAATACTTAAAGAGGACCTTTCACCAGAATAAAGTATCTAAACTGACTATACAGACGTATAGAGCGGCGCCCAGGGATCCCCCTGCACTTACTGTTATCCCCGGGCGCCGCTCCGTTCTCCGGTTATAGCCTCCGGTATGTTCATAGTTAGGCTCCACCCAGGGGAACCTGCCGGCGTCTCTTTCTCCTATGCTGTAGCTCTGCGATTGGCCAGCACTACAGCATAGGAGAAGGAGACCGCGGCAGGTTCCCCTGGGTGGAGCCTAACTATGAACATACCGGAGGCTATAACCGGAGAACGGAGCGGCGCCCGGGGATAACAGTAAGTGCAGGGGGATCCCTGGGCGCCGCTCTACACGTCTGTATAGTCAGTTTAGATACTTTATTCTGGTGAAAGGTCCTCTTTAATTCAATGTACCTGCTTAATGTCTGCTTTAGAGGATGGATCCTTCCGTACTCATGGTACTCAATACCCATTGATAGGTATGTTGCATAGAATATGGTGGAAAACTAAGGAGAGGGTAAATATCAATGGGTATCTTTTCCATACTCCTATTTGGCCTAACCTCTTGTACGCTGAATTGGATAAAGTTAGTGGCGTGCAGCAGTGGGAGCAATATGGGCTGGGTAGAATGGCTCAGCTGTTTTCTGAAAAGACATTGAAAAGCTTTGACCTTCTGAGGCAGGAATTTAATATTCCGCATAAGTATTTTTATATATACTTACAGCTGAGTCATGCTATTCAGACTCAGGAAAAACAGGGGAAGATTCAGCCGGCGTCCAAATGTATTATAATAGATTATACAATGAAAGCAGGTACCACTAGTGGGGTGATATCCCTTTATTACGACACACTCAGGATGGAAATAAATAAATCCAACCCGCTGCAATTATATGAGAAATGGAAAACAGATGTAGAGGATCTGACAAAGGAACAATGGGAGGAAATTCTTACTGACTTTCCGACATTATCACTGAGCGAGTCATATAGAATGTCCCAATTGTATCTACTGCACAGGGTCTATAGAACGCCCGTGCTGCTGCTCAGAATGGGCTACCGGAAGGATGATGTGTGCCCACGTTGTGACGTCTCACGGGCAAACTTGATCCATCTTATGTGGAATTGTCCGCGGCTAAGGAGGTATTGGGTGGAGGTAGTGGAACTTATAAATCAGGTTTTTCAATCCAGCCTAGAGGTTACTCCCCTGACCTGTCTACTTGGCTCAGTGAAGGTACCAAGAGTCATGTTGAAAAAAAAGGTGGCTATTATGCGAGTATTATATCAGGCAAGGAAATGCATAGCATTCCATTGGATTGATAAATCAGCACCAACAGTTCAGGAAGTAGTGAGTAGGGTACACACGTTGGTGAAATTGGAAGAGTATGTTTACTTAAAGAGAAACGCGATAAAGAAATTTGAAGCTATTTGGTTTTCATGGGTCTCCCATTATAATCTATCTTAGAGTGTGTTCGTGAGTATGGAGTATTGTGATATGAGTGGGTCATGATTGTTTGTAAGTATTCTGGAGTGTGTATTTGTAGGTGATCGACTGGATGTGTGCGCCGTAACGTTATGTGAACATATGACGAGCTACAGAAGTCCTTCAGCGAAATGATGTCATGCGCCAGGAAAAGAACTTTGCTACCTTCAATTGGATTTACTGGAAACGGACATGGACTGTGTGGGCGTGCTTTGTGGGGGGTGGGTGGATAGGGGAGGGATTGGGTGGGATTGGTGGGGATTTTGATGTACCTGTATGATTAATTATTTTTTTTACAAATTTAATAAAAATTATCTGATTAAAAAAAAAAAGATTCTGTAAAGTAGTCTATTAAAGACCCTATAGACTGGAGTTTATTAAAGCCATAGAAAATGTAGCGAATGGTTACAAGGTTAGAAGGTCACTGTCCATAAAGAACTGGCGGAATGCATTTTCCTGGTATCTCCATTGTTCGGTGCATTATCCTGCTAATTTAATCATTCAGCCTGTCCTGATGTAATGAGAAAGCAGTGAACTGTCAGCAGTCTGAATAATGGATGGCCCAAATATCTTTATTCTTCTGTGTTCTCGTGTTCGTACAACGTCGAGGTGGGTTTGTTGTCTCCTTTGTGATGTGAAGAAAGTGATGCTTCTGTAGGTTTCCTGATAATCTTTAAAGTGAACCTGTCACTTTGAACATGGAGTCTGAGCTACAGGCAGCACGTTATAGAGCAGGAGGAGCTGAGCAGACTGATATATATAGTCTTATGGGAAAAGATTAAGTAAAACTTGTAATTTATACTTTTATACTTGTGCCCATTCTGAGCTCTGAAGTCAAGGGGGCGGAGCCATTAGTGATTGACAGCCGTCCCTCTATGACTGTGTATACACAGGTAGCTGTCAATCACTGATAGGACCACCTCCTGGACTTTAGCAGGAATTAAACTCTTTTTAGACAGATTTTTGGCACAAACACATTAGTAAATCTGGGCCAATGTATCCATCTCTGTGTTCTTGGCAGTAATTCATCTCATTGTTCCCACAGCCATCGTGTGTTTCATGCTGAGTGCCCTGGGAGTGACCGCTGGTGCCCATCGCCTCTGGAGTCATCGATCCTTTAAAGCCAAGCTGCCTCTAAGGATATTTTTGGCTGTTGTAAATACTATGGCTTTTCAGGTAATGTTTTCTTGATTTTTGATTTATTTTTTAATCTTGAAGGAAGCCATACACTTATAGGACCACATATCCTTCTGAAGAACCCTACATTCCCAAACAAGTAAATTATTCTTTTTACTAGAGATTATTGTACATCAGCTTTATGGTAGACTCCTTCTAAGTTAAAGGGGTTATCCCATGACTAATGTAAAAAATGAAAAATCGGACATCATATAGTACATGACAATCTATTTCTAAAAATGCTAGAACCAGCCCTGTACCTCACATGGATCCACAGATCTCCCTATTCATTGCTCTGCTAGATTTTTATCAAGCTGACAGCTCAAGGGGAGTGTCTTTTCTGCTGCAGCTAAGGGGTCGTGTCCATGCTCTACCTATCACAGCTCAGGAGGCAGCTGAAGGATGAAACTGAGCATGTGCGGCCTTCTCAGTGAGCAGGACAAAGAAATAGGAATAAAAACAAACAGGTGGCGCTATACAGATATATCTTATTGTATAACTCAGTGGCTTTGCAAAATGTTTAATTACATGCAATTACAAAAGTATTCAGATCCAGGAGCTGGTTTGAAAACTGTAGAATATTTTCGTGGGTCAACCCCTTTAATACTCTCACCGGTGGTAACGATCAGATGTTTGCTGGATAACCCTGCAAATTTCAACAGCGTATAATAATATATGGAAATGGTCAACTGTATCCTGCTGGGTGTAGGACAGATTGTATTTGAAACCATTCGATTTTATGGCTACACCTTAGACACCTAGCAACCATTTATTTTCCTCCCGTCATAGAAATAAATTGTGAATTAGACCTAGCCAAATGGTGTGGTTATTAGAGTGGTGTTCCAGTCTTACTAAGAACATTTTTCAATGGAAAGTTAAATGAGTTATTCCTATCTAAAGAATTTATGGCATATCAAGAAGAGAAATGTCTGGTTGCAGATCGGCTAATTCTCTGGCTTCTCTTCTGCCATTAAAGATGGCCTCACTTCTTCTTAGACTATCTGATATACACTGTCTGGCCCTGCTCTTTGATTGCCCAGCAATTATCACCTGATCAGGCTACCTAATTGGGCTACTAAATGCATAGTGTACATCAGGTCGTCTCAGAAGTGGTGCGGCCATCTTGAATGGCAGAAGAGGAGTCTGGGAATTGGCAGATCAGCAGCTAAAAAGACAAATAGGAGTTCACCATGTAAATTGTTACTTTCATTCCCCAGTTAATGTGATTTTCTTTTCTTGAACCGCGGGGAAATCGATTTAATAAAGGAACCTTAAACCCCCCCCCCCCCCCCCCCCAAAACACCCACACACCGTTTATGACCCCCAGCTATTAGCAAGAGCAGAATATGGCTAATAAAGAGCATCATTCGCTCTGGAGGACCTGGACTGTCCTAACATTAGAGAGACTACCCATTGGTTTTGACATGTAATGCTTCATTGGGCCCTGCAGCGGTCCAAAGCCATCGATTACTGGGGGCACTCAGCTTATTAGTGGAGAATCCTTTTAACAAAAAGAGAGAGAATTCAATGCGGCCCTCCCCATTTACACCACACGACCTATTGCAACTGTTCAGCTTATTAAAGAAGTAAACAACTTAGTTATAAATAATAACTTTCTAGAAGATAATGAAAACCATAATTTAACTTTCATAATACATATCATTTAGTTGTTGTTCTTTCTATTTTAGCCCTAGGTGTCTTATCAAGGGACATGGCTTAGTAGATTAAAAGGTTGTGTGTAATTGGCAGCTGGCATCTCCAATAACATATATATGCCATTCGTTCGCATTACAAAAAAAATACCTTAATTTTGAGAGTAACTTTTGTTAGGTTGACGGTTTTTAGGTTTAAGTTACTCAAACGACTGGAATCAATCTTGTTGTTTCAGAAATTCACTTTTCCATTGGTTGTAAAATTCTACAGTGTAGGAGAACAGGTGGGATAAGAGCAATTGCATTAACGGTTGCTTGGTCACACCCCCCCCCCCCCCCCCCCCCTTCCACACCAGTCATTGAAAAATTAAAATAAAAGTAATTAGCTCCAAACGACTAGTGTATCATTGTTTACATATGCGCCCTTCCTGGAATGACTCTGACACTCATAAAGATGTCTCATCTAGGCCCCATCCTACATTTTATTTGGTTTTGACAATAGGCATTGAAGGTGGTAAGCCAATAAGGAACGATAATGGTGGGAGGCGGGGAAGGGGTCAAATACAGGTGGTCAGAGGTGATTGGCCTGCTTAAGAACCGAAACATCTTTAAATAAATGGACTGGAAATACCACCAACTGAGACCTACTATACAAGGGTCTTGTAAATATCCAAAACTTTGTTTGCTAAAATTGCACCTAAATGTTTTGAAAAAGCAAAAATCTCAAAACTAATCTAAAAAGCATATGGCTGAATGTGCCGTAGTTAACTTGTATTTCTTTCGATTGTTCTAGAACGACATATATGAATGGGCCAGAGACCACCGTGCCCATCATAAGTATTCAGAAACTGATGCAGACCCTCATAATGCAAAGAGAGGTTTCTTCTTTGCTCACATTGGTTGGCTGCTGATGAAGAAACACCCAGATGTAATAGAAAAGGGCAGCAAGCTTGATTTAAGTGATCTTTATGCAGATGAGGTGGTGATGTTCCAGAGGAGGTAAGATTTCTGATCCCAGCAGAGACATGGTTGCCTTGTGTCAATAATGCATGGTCTATAACATGGTATTGAACCACACGGCCAATATCTGACCTCTGATAGACAATAGGTTCCTCAGAAAATAGAGGCATGCTGTCAAATTCCTTATGAATAAAATAAAAAATAAATCTTGTTCAGTGCATTGGTTCTATTGGAGAATAGCTAGATGCAGACTTGACGGAGCACACAACTCATGGAGGACATATGGCTCTGCATTAGAGTGTCATACAACTTATTTGGTGTACTTGTCTAAAAAGATATCCATAGTGCCCCATTAACCCAATGGAGTACAAAAACACACAAAACTTTGTGGAATATAAACAACATCTCACTGTAGGGGTATGTATATATCTGTCTTTCATCAGAGGTATATGTCAAGGAATGCTTCTGATGTCTAAGCCTTCCATGAGCCCTATATATGATATAAACAGAACCATGCAGAATAATCCTGCTGCATGAACTGAAGGTCAAGGGCTAATCTTACAATTTCTGACTCAATGGTTAGTCCCTTAGGCTCAGTTGCATCCAGGTAGTGCAGATGGAAGATAATGGTGTTAATGTACATATTGATCACACCTTCTTCCATATGAATATTACTGATACTTTATAGTAACTGTATAGCGATACAATGTAACACTTTTTTAGGGAGGCTTCATTTGTTTTATAGGCTCATATGAGCCATGGCAAAGCAGTCCGTCTTGCTAGTGTCAACAGGAATTTATAAAGTCCTGTTCAGTGGAAGACCTGTCAAGAATTGTTCCATTGGTCTGTATCCACCTGAATAATACATTTTTCCATCTGATTAGGGCCTAAAGGGTCTTGCAGTGTATCACTGCCTAAATGTACGGTTAAAAGGAAATCTTTATTAGGAAATTTATTAAAATCACTAAGCTCCTATGCCCTTACTAGGACTAGGCAGAAAAGGACAAGCGCCAATGTGGAGCTGTGTGAGAAGATATCCACAGTCCCACTGGCACTACAAATGGTCAGAGCAGTAGGTATGCTGATAGATTGTCGCAATACCTGTGTACCTTGCGGTACTGCTGTATCTCTGCCCTAAACCACTTCCCAAAGGAGAATTAGTAGTAATTTATAAACTCACTGGACCTTTGTACGTCCACAAGTGAGTACTACTAATACTATCAGTGTCAGACGCTCCTTGTATAACCTGGGTAGAATCACCAGGTCATACAGCAAGATAGCCGTTTAGACACTACAACTCTATGTCAGGTTGAGGCTTTGAACAGATATTAGCCCCCTTGGCCTGACTAGAGATGTGCCAGGAGCATCAGGGAGAGAAGTAAGACAGTGTCACAACCAGGCATCTGTTTAAGACTGAGCGCTATTATGCCTGGCTAATGGACTATCACTCCCTGCACTACTTAGCAGCCGCAACAATCAGTGTCAGATTCAAATGCCCTACATGCACTCTACGCGTTTCTGTGCCCCTATCAGCGGGACACTTCATCAGGAGCACCAGGCAAAACGAGAGGAGTCATTTTCTGACAATCGCTGAATTATCATGGAGTCGGCGGTGAACGCTGCACGTGTATATCGCAGCGTTAGCGGCGCTATGATGGCACATCTCTAGTCAGGCCAAGGGGGCTTATATCTGTTCAAAGCCTCAACCTGACATAGAGTTGTAGTGTCTAAACGGCTATCTTGCTGTGGGACCTGGTGATTCTACCCAGGTTATACAAGGAGCGTCTGACACTGATAGTATTAGTAGTACTCACTTGTGGACGTACAAAGGTCCAGTGAGTTTATAAATTACTACTAATTCTCCTTTGGGAAGTGGTTTAGGGCAGAGATACAGCAGTACCGCAAGGTACACAGGTATTGCGACAATCTATCAGCATACCTACTGCTCTGACCATTTGTAGTGCCAGTGGGACTGTGGATAATTTCTCACACAGCTCCACATTGGCGCTTGTCCTTTTCTGCCTAGTCCTAGTAAGGGCATAGGAGCTTAGTGATTTTAATAAATTTCCTAATAAAGATTTCCTTTTAACCGTACATTTAGGCAGTGATACACTTTGAAGAAAGTACGGTCTCATGACCAAACATATCTCAGTAAACCCTAAAGGGTCTTGCAGCATTAATAGAATTGTCTTCCAATATGCTAAAAAAGGGGAAAGTGTGGGTCCTGCCAGGAGGTGGATCGCGACAGCTAGACATGAGCTGAAGTGATCTATAATAGCATAGAAGGCGTATCATAGCACACCGAGAAAAGAGATTGACTGGGATGTGGGGGGAGGGTCAAAAGCATGATATGCTACTGGATGGAAATGAGAACTAAAAATAAGAATTAAGACTGGTATGTAATAAAGCATGAGGTGGTTATGACATGCAATGATGACGATACAATTGAAAGGAAATGCGTAATGAGCAACAATAATAAATAATAAAAATGCAAAAAATAAAATATATATATATATATATATATATATATATATATAACGATATAACTGAAGCTTAAGAAACAGTAATGTGTCAATGGGTGAATGATCCGTTTGATATGAAAAGGTGGGTATAAGTATATATGAAATGTTTATTTTATATGAAAGATATATATGAACTAATGCATGTGCAAAGGGGGGGAGGGGGCAGCTTGGTGTGGATGAAATGGGAGGGGGGGAGGATGTATATGATGTAGCTAGTATTGCTAATAATAAAAAATTGGGGCGATAGCTAAAAGGTTGATCTCAAATGCTTTGTTAAGGCCGTGTGGGTTCAGGCAGTACAACTTGTATATCCAGAACATTTCCCGTCTTGACTTGCTCTATGGGGGTTACAATAAACCTGGAAAAGAAGCCTTGGTGGTGAATTGTAGCATGTCTGGAGATGCTGTGTTGTATGAATTTCTTTTTTACGTTTTTATGCTTGTTCAGCCTATTTCGGAGCGTCTGGATGCTGCGCCTATGTACTGAAGGGCACATGGGCATAGGATTAGATAAATGATATTGGTGGATCCACAATCCAGATGTTCTTTAATCAGGAAGGTGTCACCATTGGAGCTGCAAAAAGAAGTAGCGGTATTAAGGGACCTGCAGCAGAGGCACTTAGGTTGGTTGCATCTGTAGCTTCCTGGTGGTCTGATGCTTCCCATTGTGTTGACTTGTTCCAGTTGTGGTCACAATTTGCTGGGTGCAAGTAAGTTCTTAAGGGGAGGTCTATTGGGTAGACTGCCGTTTTAGAAGGGGTCCAAAGGGCTTTCAAAATGTACCAATGTTTGGAGAGGTTCTCTCTGATGGTGTTGTGGTTGCTGTTATAGGTGGTTATGAAATTAGTATTGTATTGTTTCGTGGTATTGCCCTTGGTGGAATTACTGGTCTCTGTTTTAGGTTCTAGACAATCCTCCTGTGTGAGAGAATTAATAATTCTAGGGGGGTAGCCTTTTTGCAGGAACCTGGTACGGATCATTTCGCTTTGGGAAATGAAGTCACTGTCATCGAAACAGTTGCGTCTTATCCACTTGAATTGGCTGAAGGGGATGTTAGTTTTCCACTGCTTGTGTTGTTCGCTAGAAAAATCAAAGTAGCTGTTACAGTCAACTTTTTTAAAGAAGGTTTGGGTGGTGTTTCTTCCACTATCAGCCTTTAATTCAAGATCCAGATATTCTGCTGAGGATTTGTTATGGGCACCCGAAAAAGGGATTCCCCAGTCGGTGGAATGGAGGTGCTCCATGAAGCCATCGATTGAGGTTGGGTCACCGTCCCATATGAAGACCAAATGGTCGATGTAGCGACGGTAGAATATAATGTTGCTTGTCCAGTATCGAGAATTGTAAATAAAGGTATATTCAAGTGCCCCCATGAATAAGGCCTCCTGCACACGACCGTTGTGTGCACCCGTGGCCGTTGTGCCGTTTTCCGTTTTTTTTCGCGGACCCCATGACTTTCAATGGGTCCGTGGAAAAAACGGAAAATGCACCGTTTTGCAGCCGCATCCGAGATCCGTGTTTCCTGGCCGTGAAAAAAATATGACCTGTCCTATTTTTTTCACGGCCAACGGTTCACGGACCCATTCAAGTCAATGGGTCCGTGAAAGAACACGGATGCACACAAGATTGGCATCCGTGTCCGTGATCCGTGGCCGTAGGTTAGTTTTTATACAGACGGATCCGAAGATCCGTCTGCATAAAAGCTTTTTCATAGCTGAGTTTTCACTTCGTGAAAACTCAGAACCGACAGTATATTCTAACACAGAATATGGTGATGGGGACGCTAACACATGGTGATGGGGACGCTTCTAGTTAGAATACACTACAAACTGTGTACAAGACTGCCCCCTGCTGCCTGGCAGCACCCTATCTCTTACAGGGGGCCGTGATCAGCACAATTAACCCCTTCAGGTGCGGCACCTGAATGGGTTAATTGTACTCTCATATCCCCTGTAAGAGATCAGGGCTGCCAGGCAGCAGGGGGCAGACCCTCCCCCCCTCCCCAGTTTGAATATCATTGGTGGCCAGTGCGGCCCCCCCCCCCCCCCCTCTATTGTAATTATTCGTTGGTGGCACAGTGTGCGCCCCCCCCCCTCCCTCTATTGTAATAATTCGTTGGTGGCACAGTGTGCGCCACCCCGCCCCCCCCCCCTTCCTCCCTCTATTGTAATAAATCGTTGGTGGCACAGTGTGCGCCCCCCATCGGCCCCCCCTCCCTCTATAGCATTAACAACATTGGTGGCCAGTGTGCGGCCTCCCATCTCCCCCCCCATCATTGGTGGCAGCGGAGTTCCGATCGGAGTCCCAGTTTAATCGCTGGGGCTCCGATCGGTAACCATGGCAACCAGGACTGTTGCCATGGTTACTTAGCAATAGTACAATAGTAGAAGATTCATACTTACCTGCTGCTGGCTGCTGCTGCGATGTTCGTGTCCGGCCGGGAGCTCCACCTACTGGTAAGTGACAGGGTCTGTGCGGCGCATTGCTAAATGAACTGTCACTTACCAGTAGGAGGAGCTCCCGGCCGGACACGCACATCGCAGCTCCCAGGTAAGTATTAATCTTTTACTATTGTACTATTGCTAGAACTCCGCTGCCACCAATGATGGGGGGGGGGGGGGAAGATGGGAGGCCGCACACTGGCCACCAATGTTGTTAATGCTATAGAGGGAGGGGGGGCCGATGGGGGGCGCACACTGTGCCACCAACGATTTATTACAATAGAGGGAGGAAGGGGGGGGGGCGGGGTGGCGCACACTGTGCCACCAACGAATTATTACAATAGAGGGAGGAAGGGAGGGGGCCGCACTGGCCACCAATGATATTCAAACTGGGGAGGGGGGGGTCTGCCCCCTGCTGCCTGGCAGCCCTGATCTCTTACAGGGGTATATGATAGTACAATTAACCCCTTCAGGTGCGGCACCTGAGGGGTTAATTGTGCTGATCACGGCCCCCTGTAAGAGATCGGATGCTGCTAGGCAGCAGGGGGCAGTCATGTAAACAGTTTGTAGTATATTCTAACTAGAAGCGTCCCCATCACCATGGGAACGCCTCTGTGTTAGAATATACTGTCGGAAATGAGGTTTCACGATCTAACTCATATCCGACAGTATATTCTAACATAGAGGCGTTCCCATGGTGATGGGGACGCTTCAAGTTAAAATATACCATCGGATTGGAGAAAACTCCGATCCGATGGTATAAAAGGGACTCCAGACTTTACATTGAAAGTCAATGGGGACGGATCCGTTTGAAATGGCACCATATTGTGTCAACATCAAACGGATCCGTCCCCATTGACTTGCATTGTAATTCAGGACGGATCCGTTTGGCTCCGCACGGCCAGGCGGACACCAAAACGACTTTTTTTTCATGTCCGTGGATCCTCCAAAAATCAAGGAAGACCCACGGACGAAAAAACGGTCACGGATCACGGAAAAACGGGACCCCGTTTTGCGGACCGTGAAAATATACTGTCGTGTGCAATAAGCCTAAGTTTGTGAAACTGGGTGTGAAATGCGTACCCATTGCAGTATTTTTTGGTCTGCAGGTATAGGGTGTCCTCAAACTGGAATATATTGTGGGTAAGGATGAAATGAATGCTTCTCAGGATGAAGGTTTTTTGGTCTGGAGGCATCAGGCTATCTTTATCAAAAAAACATTTTGTGCAATTGATGCCCAGATCGTGTGGGAGTTTTTGAATATAGAGACGTCACATCCAAAGTTAGGCTACTTTCACACTTGCGTTGTTCTTTTCCGGCATAGAGTTCCGTCACAGGGGCTCTATACCGGAAAAGAACTGATCAGGTATGTCCCCATGCATTCTGAATGGAGAGTAATCCGTTCAGTTTGCATCAGTATGTCTTCAGTTCAGTCGTTTTGACTGATCAGGCAAAAGAGAAAACCGTAGCATGCTACGGTTTTATCTCCGGCTAAAAAAACTGAAGACTTGCCTGAATGCCGGATCAGGCATTTTTTCCCATAGGAATGTATTAGTGCCGGATCCGGCATTCAGAATACCGGAATGCCGGATCCGTCCTTCCGGTATGCGCATGCGCAGACTGAAAAAAAGGTGAAAAAATAAATGCCGGATCCGTTTTTGCCGGATGACACCGGAAAGACGGATCCGGCATTTCAATGCATTTTTTCGACTGATCAGGCATTTTTAAGACTGATCAGGATCCTGATCAGTCTTACTAATGCCATCAGTTAGCATACATTTTGCCTGATCCGGCAGGCAGTTCCGGCGACGGAACTGCTTGCCGGATCTCTCTGCCGCAAGTGTGAAAGTAGCCTTAACCAGTGGTATGTGTCTTTCCATTTGACATTTTGTAATAACTGTATCAAAGTGGTGGAGTCTTTGAGGCATGATGGTAACTGTACTACATATTTTTGTTAAATGGCGACGTAATGGGATAAGTTGCAGGTGAGTGAGGAGATGCCTGAGATAATAGGCCGACCTGGTGGGTTGATTATTTGGGTAAATAAAAGATGGCAATAGCTGGATCCGTACTCTGAATGTATTCGAATTCTTTCTTACTGAGAATGTGAGATGCAGAGTTAATAAGGGATTTGAAAGCTAGTTGGTGCTCCGTCAGGGGGTTACCCTCCAACGGTTGATAGTATTCAGTATCTGATAGTATACATAGTGCTTCCTTGATGTAATCGTCCCTATCCTGTAGCACAATCCTG
This sequence comes from Bufo bufo, assembly GCF_905171765.1. Taxonomy (NCBI): domain Eukaryota; kingdom Metazoa; phylum Chordata; class Amphibia; order Anura; family Bufonidae; genus Bufo; species Bufo bufo. The sequence continues at coordinate 268,939,041 of NC_053394.1, read as the reverse complement.
CCTCCTTTATCCACACTACGAATTATTAGGTCCATATTCCCTTGTAGATGTTTTTCTCTTTGGCACTGAGATTGTGGTTATCAGTTGGTTTCTGGTGAATGCTCCTAAAATCTTCCAAGACTAGATCATAGAAGGTTTCAATGAAATTTCCCCTATGATATAGGGGGTAGAAATAGAAACGTGGTCTCAGTTCGGTGGTGATGTACTGTACCTCGGGGGGAGGTGGGGTGCCGTTGGGGAATGTATTGGCCCCTCTCTCAGTGTTTGCTACTAGGTTGAAATGCCTCTTCAGGGTCAGATTCCTGATGTAGATCCAGAAAAAGGTTGAATCCTTTAACTTTGGATGAGGGGCAGAAAGAGAGACCCTTGCATAGAACAGCCATTTCATCTCGAATCAGTTGGGGTGTTAAGAGGTTGAATATTTTTGTTTCTTTTCTTTTTATTTCAGTAACTTGTGCTTTGTGTGGCTTTAGATTTTTCGTTTTGGTTTGGCCCCCTCTGCATCCCCTATGACATTTTTTCTTTTAGTGGGTCTGGTTCCCAGCGGATAGAAAAATTTGTCATAGTGACAGTTTTGGGGCTTTTTAGTACTGGGTATGCTGATATGGAGGTTAGGATGGGGGGTAGGGATAAAAAAGAAGACGGACCATTGTTGGTGTGTAATGGGACATTTGATAGATCAAATGCCCCTGGATCCGGAAGTTGTGTGGAGCATGGATTGGCTAGGAGCGGGGGAATATCCGGGGAGCAGGCGGGTGAATGGGTGGGTGAAGCAGCATGGAGGGTGATGAGCGAGTCAAGTTCCAGATCAACTGGTGTGGAAGGAGAAGAGGGAGTGGTTCCAGTTCGTTGTCTGGGATTCGATAGATGAGTAGCGGATGGCGAGAATGATGTTGGCGGCAGGTTGAGAGGAGCACAGTTGGACAGGACCTCTTAGCCAAAGAGGTCCAAGGTCTTGGTCGACGGCAAGTGAGGATGGGTGGAACCCCGAGCCGGTGTGGTGAGTGTGGAGACGGCCGGGGATGGTACCACATTGATAGGTGGAGTTTTGGCTGTAGGAGTATTACATACTCGGGTGTTGCAGGCGGGTGGTGTATGTTGGGAGTTAGCGGGATAGGGTTCCGTGGTGCGGCCTTGTGCTTGTTAGGAGGACTTTTGGATTGCGACCGGATGGATGGTGGGTCTTGCTTTTGCCCCATCTGCTACTGTGTGTCAACGTAACCCTGTGTTGGGGTCTGGAGGGGACAGATGATGAGGAAGTGTTCATGGTCATCTGGATGTTGGTAGAGATAGATGAGGTGCGTGGGGGTTCAGTGGTTCTGGATGGGTCGTTGAGTGGAGGGTTAGTGGCTGTGTGTTCCTTAAGCCAAAATTAGATATTATCGGTACTGAAATCTGTCCCCTCTCTTGATAATTTGCCTGCTTTTTAGTTTAGAGTTTCTTTTTCGTGTGCAATGGCCCGTGTTGTTACTAGCTGCTCGTATTTGACAAAAGAATGGTGTGCCCTGTGTGCTAGAATGTGATTATGGTATTCCGGAATTTGGTCCCTAGATCCAAAGCTACTGCCTTTGGGTGGGTTAGGTGGCAGGGCCTCACTACACACTACACTTTGGCACTTGCATATACTACTGGTGGATTTTCCTGTCGGGTTGCCCAGACATGATGGTATATCGTAGGCAGGATCACATTATTACCATCTATTGTAGAGCTGTGTTGGGTGTAGTGAGACCGTCCCCTCACACCTCCAGGCAGCGCTGCAAGTGGTGGCAACCAGTTCTAGGACAGGTTTCTGGTGGTCATATTAATTAATTCCCGGAGAACCCCTTTAAATAACAATAATGCTTATGAAAATTGATAAAATTCTGGCTTCTCACTCCCCTTTTCTTAATTGTAAATCCCCACCTATCACTTGGTTTAACGTGATGGACATGTCTTCTTTCAACCGTACTATGTAACTGTTACCGACATTTCACATCAAACCTGATGTACCACATAGGTCAACGCTGTTGTACACTTAGGACTTTAATTTTGTTTTTGTTCGTCCCATCAGGCATTACAAGAAATTGATCTTGGTGATGTGCTTCATATTTCCCACTGTGATTCCTTGGTATTTCTGGAACGAATCACTGTATACGGCGTTCTATGTACCCGGTCTCCTGCGTTACACATTAGTACTAAATGCAACATGGCTGGTGAACAGTGCAGCACATATGTATGGAAACCGACCATATGACAAGAATATCAACCCAAGAGAAAACAAATTTGTCGCAATAGGAGCGTTTGGTAAGTTCTCAATGTCTGTTTTAGATGGTGTATTTTTAGTGCATAAAGATAGCATATCTTTTATCAGAAGTGCTTATATGTTCTGAAATAAAGCTTATTGTACCTGATGAAATACAATCTACGGTAACTACCCTGTATAAAGGAGGGACAAATACCTACTCTGATTTATGAAGTTGTAAAGCGACTGAAGCAACTTTCTAAAAGCCCATTTACATGTGCCGATGAATGTTTGTACGTGCGTTCGCAATCCTTGCCCTATGTACACATGTCAGTCCATAAGTTGGCATCTTTTATGTGGGCATAAAAACATTGTTTGTTGGCAACATATCTACCCATGTAAACAGGGATGCGCTGCCAACAATATGTGAACTGTGAGAGGACATAAGATTATACTAACCATCAATCAACACCATACAGTACAATGAACGCTACTATTAATTGTACTAAGCAAGTGAACGTGCAATATGATCAGTTGGTGCTTGTTTAGGGGCAGATTAGTTGCCCATGTAAAAGGACCTTGACTCAAGAGGACTGACCATCTCCTGGGCACAGCTACCTCTCACGGGAACTTGACACTAGACAGTATTTTTTAATTGCTCTCTGAACATGTGGACATAAGCCAGAGTGTCTGCAATACAATTGGATTCGTATCTTCTCTAAACTGATGCCATCATTCTACAAACATTTGGCTGTTTTTATCTAAAGTCTAGGTAATATTGCTGAAATCTGTAAAAATAAATAAAAAATAATGCATTTCTACCGCCTGTCTTCTATAATTGGAAAAATGCCTTCATTCTAAAGGTTGAGGCTGACGCCGTAACCAATGTAAATGTATGGAAATGAAGAGCCACCCCTCCATAAAAAGTATATATACTGTAACACTTGGCTTATATTTAGCATTAAAGGTAGCAGCTTCCCGGACTCCAGAGGCGTTTTTGGTGCTTACTGCCATTTAAGCATAGAAAGTATAAATTGTCTAAAAGAAGTGGCCTAGGGTAAAAGCTCTGAGTCATTCAAGTCTCCTATGGGTGCCAGCCTTCTTGGGACAGACCATCTCCCTATTCTGGCCCCTATATAGGATTAACTTTAAAAAGGATGTCCAGCCTAGAATTCAACTTAATTCCTGGCCATGACATGCCACTTTTGCACATGTGATTGCTGAGGCTAGTGATTGGTCGCAGTGGTCATGGGACCAAGCCACTTCCTGTCCGGCACTTCCTGTGGCGTTGTGGACAGGTGATTGCATTTTTTTTTTTATTTGCCATATGGCCAGGGGTCAAGTCAGGTGGACACCCCCTTTAAAACGACAATACTGCAGCTATACCAGCCTTCTAAAGTAACTGTATTATAAATGGTGTTCATTATGAAAAGTAGCAGTTAGTGGTTACGTCACTACTGAATCCTGATGAACATCCAGAGGACACATTTGAGGCAGTTTTCCTTTTAGATAATATTTCAGTGCCCACGTTGTACTGGGCATGTTAAAATCAAACATGCTAAGGCTCATTCACATGTCCGCAAATGGGTCCGCATCCGTTCCGCAATTTTGCGGAACGGGTCTGGACCCATTCATTCTCTATGGGGGATAGAAAAGATGCGGACAGCACACAGTGTGCTCTCCGCATCCGCATTTCCGTGCCGCGGCCCCGAACTTCCAGACTGCGGCTCCGCAAAAAATAGAACATGCCCTATTCTTGGGACAAGAATAGGCAGTTCTATGAGGGTGACCGGCCGGGTGTATTGCGGATCCGCACTACACTACGGACGTGTGAGTGGATCCTAAGAGTACTTTCACACTTGCGGCAGAGAATTCCGGCAGGCAGTTCTGTCGCCGGAACTGCCTGCTGGATCCATCAAAATGTATGCAAACTGATGGCATTTCTCAGACGGATCAGGATCCTGATCCATATGACAAATGCATTGAAATGCCGGATCCGTCTCTCCAGTGTCATCCGGAAAAACGGATCCGGCATTTATTTATTTAAAAAAAAATTGCGGTCTGAGCATGCGCAGACCGCAATGCCTGATCCGTTTTGCCTAAACACTCGGGGCCGAATCTGGCATTAATGCATTTCAATGGGGAAAAATGACGGCATTCCGGCAAGTGTTCTGTAATTTTGGACGGAGATAAAACCGCAGCGGTATTATCTCCGTCCTGAAAAGGCAAAAAGACTGACCTGATGAAATCCTGATGCGTCCTGAACGGATTGCTCTCCATTCAGAATGCATTAGGATAAAACTGATCAGTTCTTTTCCGGTATTGAGCCCCTAGGACGGAACTCCATGCCGGAAAAGAATAACGCAAGTGTGAAAGTAGCCTTAAAGGGAACCTGTCATCTGGATTTTGGGTATAGAGCTGAGGACATAGGCTGCTAGATTGCCACTAGCACATCTGCAATATCCAGTCCCCATAGCTTTTATTGTGTCAAAAAAACGATTTTATAGATATGTAAATGAACCTTAGATGAGTCCTGTCTCCTCCATGCTTGAGAGATGAGTCCAGCGTTCTCTGACTCTGAGCCCAGCCACGGCCACTGTGAAGGAGCCCAGCACCGCCCCGCGTCCTCCGAATCTTCTCCTTGCTCCCCGATGTCACAACGCTAGAGCGACGTAATCTCGCGATACGCGAGCTAGCGCATGCGCAGTTTGTTCCCTGAGGCTGATGCCAGCACAGAGAAGGAACACTATGCCGACTAGCTCGCGCATTGCGAGATTACGGCACTATAGCTTTGTGACGTCGGGGAGCAAGGAGGAGATTTGGGGGAATGCGGGGCGGTGCTGGGCTCCTTCACAGTGGGCGTGGCTGGGCTCCGGAAACGTTAGTAGCCTCATTTTCATATATATAAAATCGTTTTTTTTACACAATAAAAAGCACACAGAGCTATGGGGACTGGGTATTGCGGATGTGCTAGAGGCGATCAGGCAGCCCATGTCCTCAGCTCTATACCCAAAATCCAGGTGACAGGTTCCCTTTAAGCTGGCCATATACACTCAAGCCAAGGGTGCATGTATATGGGGGTTATGAGGAATAGCTGTTGGTTGAACAAATGTTCTTTTGTGATCTTGTCATATAACCATAGACACAATGCCTTCTGTGTCATAACTGGGGCCTGGATGTAGCATGAGTTGTGTTACTGGTTTACAGGGGTATTCTGACTAAGGACAGTTATGGCATAGTAGCCATCAATGAGATTTCAATGAGAATTATGTCATTCCTCATTTCACCTGTGGTGGTGCGGCAGGAGCATTGAACACTTCAGACTACATCTGATAGCTGGGGGTCCCATCAGTGGGACTCTCTGTTAATTGGCTTTTTGACTTGGGTCTAAAGCCGTCAACCCCTTTAACTATAGAACGTGACTAGTTACCATTTCTTGCTGTGTTACTTGCTAATTTGTGTTATCCTTTTCCAGGTGAAGGCTTTCATAATTACCATCACACTTTCCCCTATGACTATACCAGCAGTGAATTTGGAATCCGGTACAACCTTACCACATGCTTTATAAATTTGATGTGCTTTTTGGGCCTCGCCAGTGACTGCAAGAAAGCATCAAAAGAACTTGTAATTGCTCGCCAACAACGCACCGGAGATGGAAGCCACAGGAGTGGCTGATAACAATAACCATAATATATATTAGAATAACCTTTTCTAATATATTTAACAAATCAACAAGTATAGAGCAAGGTTAAATATTATTACTTTAACATCACCCAACACGGTGTTCTTTTACTTGATACTCTTTTAATTAAAGTAATTATATCTTTACCTTGAGTTTTCATCTCTTCCATTTGCTTTTTTTTCAGTGTAATAACCCTATTGTACGCTTTTGTATGTTAGATGGGGTTTATTTTTTTGTATTTATGTGCTGTGACGTTGTTTTATTTTCTTCTCCAATTTACCTTTTTTGCCACCTACGGCTGGTGCATGTTATTGTCCGATCTGTACCTACTGTACATTTATTTTCCTTAAGCACTGACCACAACTCCAGCTCGCTCCTCAGTTTTTATTGACTGCTCTCAGGCTTTCTGCAAAAAGAATGAAATCCAATAAGAGGAACACTTACAAGTGCCATTTTAACAATTTGTACATAAGGGATAAAAGCTAAATGCGTTTTGTATCTATTTCATTTACTCTTGTACAGAGTGATTTTCAGACAGTTTCCTTGCTGTCTTGCTATTTAAGCTACTGACTGCCCCCCCTTCCCCACACCGGATCCTTGTCGGATGCAGTGGTGGGGTGCGGAAATTAGGACACAGTAAATGCTTCATTTGAGTTGTGGCAGTATGCATAATAATGTTTGCTTAGACTCTTAGTCTTCATAAACACCTTAATACTTGTAACTAAAATGGAATTGGTAGGGGAATTATATATATATATATACACACATTTCCATTGGCTTCCTCAGTAGAACTATTACCTTTATCTTGTGGCTATTACAGGACTGTACGTTTATCTTATAGTTACTATAGGGCTGCTACATGCTAACCCATGGAAATGTTCTCTCTCTCTCTCTAACAGTCTAGCATTGTAGACCCCAACTTGTTGCCTTTCTGCCATAACAATATCTATTAGGTAGGCATGATCAATTAACATTGATAAAAAGCCTTGAGTAACCAACCTTGATGTAATGTGTATTGTGTTAGCTTGGCATCACTAGTATGAGGCTCAGGAATAAAAGAGCATGTTAGATTTAAATTCCATTTCATTACGTGCTGGGTTGAAATGTTGACATGGTTGATTGGTTATATAGCTTGACGTCTTGGTCCCGATAGGTGCTGCAATCTAGATTAGCTTGTTTTGGTAGTGTGTACTGGGGCATGGCTTTAGTCACCCTCTTTTTGTAGATTATGAGATTTCTTTAGCTATTTGTATGGCATATTTATGACTTAATCTGAAATAATTGCTAGTAGCACTTGTAGCACTTCTGACTTCCTACTAGACGTTTAAACGTGAATCTTAATTGTACCTTATATGAACAAAAAGCACTTAAAAACGACTTGCGCCAAAATCAGATTTTTTTTTTCCTCTTATGTTTGTGCCATGCCATAAACATAAAGGAATACATTCTCTATGTGCCAACATAAGAATGTTGCGCAGACGTGATTATCGGCTATTAGTCCATTGTTGAACCAGGTTCCTTGTGCGGACATAAGAGTGCAGTTGCATCGCTCACAGCGATATTCTGACTTTTAAGCATTCTTATCAAGTCAGTAAAAAAGGTTATCCATTCCTAAAAAAAAAATGGATGTAGACTGAACATGAATGTTCAGAACCAGAACATATAAATCCCATTATTCATAGTTTTTAAACTTTAATATATTTATCTGCTGTCCTCTAACAAGAAGAGATGTAGAAGGACAAATTGATAGAACTTTAGTTTGCTTTTTGAACAGTTCCTTCTGGTAAAAGCTATCCTTTTATGTTACTGTAAGCTGATCAAAAGCTGTCCTGCTGTTGGGACCCTAATTATCAGATACAATCTATGTGAGGACTGGGCACCAAGTTTATAACCCCCCTGCAGCACCCCCACAGGGAAAAATAAGAATTACAGTGTCTGTTGAAATCAAGGTGCTGCCCATGTAATGGAGGGATGTACCGAGTCCTCCATAGTAAGAGACTGTATTGTTTTTTTTGTTAGATTTTTTTCCTTTCTGGCTAATAGATGTAGGTCTGAAATGGTACTGCTTCTATTAATTCATACTTTCCTAATAAGATATTTAAAATGGGTTCTCTAAATAAGTCAGCCAGTATAATAATAAAAGTGAGGCTAGTTTCCACTCCATAAAGTCGTGTTTTCTTTATATTGCTATCAAACTGTGTTCTCTATTGTTATGTTGGACAACCAATAATGTTATATTAATTATTGAATGTTTAGTAGCCAATTACTGTATGTACATTTAAGTTGAATTTAGTAAATTATAATACGCTCGGATTATTCTAAAGGACTACGAGCTTAAAACAATAGTGCCGTGTGATAATGTCATTGTCATAATTGTGCATACTTATATCCAACTCATAGTAGGTTTTTGTCTGTATGCACGGCTAGATGTTGTTTGTGGTTGGCTTGATAGCTTAAAGCCTAATATAAGCATGCACTTCCTCGGTGCAGAATATTAGCTGTTGGCCATTTAAAGAGCACCAATCCTTATAGGGATGATTAAACATAAACTGGTGCTGTACATGAAGAGACTTGGTTAAAGGGAATCTGTCACAAGATAGATCAGTATCAATCCATCTTACATTCCAGATACGTGCTGAACGCTACTTTGTATAGCCCTTGGTCCCATCATCACAGCTGCAGCTAATCCGGAGAAATAAGTGTTTTTATTTTAGGTTAATTAGCCTCTGGGTGCAACAAGAGCAGTGCTATTGCACCCAGAGGCTCGCCTCCCTTTCTCCTATGCCGCGATCCCACTGCTGAGACTGAGTGAAAACATCCTTGTACATTGTGTGCGCAGAACACGCTCCCAAGAGACTTCAGGGCAAGGTGTGAATATTTTTTCACTGCCTAGTCTGTAAGTCTTAGCGGTGAGGAGACAGTAACACCCTCCTTGCACCCAGAAGCTGATTAACATGAAATAAAAATGCACATTTCTCCAGATTTGCAGCAGCTATGAAGATGAGACCAAGGGCGATACAAGTTGGAATGTAAGTTAGATTGATACTAATCTATCTCAAGACAGATTTCAATGGCTTTTGTATTTTATGAAAATATTTTCTCCAAACATGAAGAATTTTACCAAATATCTTGGCCTTACACTAAGTTTGTTCAAATGGAAATTGGAGGTATTGGTTATATACCAACTGCATTTTCCTATTGGCTCCTCTGGATATATTTTATGTATTTGAACAGAAGCACTTAGATATAAAGCACTTAAAACAATGTTATCAATGTAAATGTCTTAAAATAAATGCCCACCCGGAAATATAAACTCCAACTACCTCCCCCTTTAGTGGAATAATGTATAGTAATAAAAAACTTTCTACAAGTGCAACTCATCTTGTGATGGCAGTCCTTTCCTCAAAATGTCAGGATGCCATCTTCAAAAGTATCAACATGACACCAGATGTACAGTGTTAAATATTATAAAATAATATAGAACAGGGTAAATGAATGGGTGTTAATTGGTCATCTTGAATTCGTTTTTAGTATTACACAGTGGAGCTGGAAGAGTGAATGTTCTCCATCTAAATTCGTTTTTCGAAAATTCTGATTAACATCACAGTTTGAGGCAAGGTTTAACCTGGTGTCAATTGTATATGTATCACAGAGACAGACCATACGGCTGCTATGGTATTCCCAGGAGAGGTGGTAATTCCAGGTTGGTCTTAGTTTTATAGGTAGTGAGACTCTTTACAGAGGTTTGATCTCCACAGAGAGATGATTATTAGCAAACAAGAAAGATGAAATGTAGTTAAATCATGAAAATGGGATAGAGGCACCTAGATCCCATTGTAGTAGGCATCTAGGAATGTGGTAGTGTCAAGCAGCATCAGAAAGGGGGCTAAGGTTCATGCTAAGCTGCCACCTCCCTTGTCTGTAGCCACCACATGGTCAATTCAACTTCTAACTGAGAGGTTAAGACACATCAAACACTCTGGTTGCTAGGGACACATTGGAGAACAATTGCCTTTTTAATAGGTTTCCAAGCTCTTTCAACCAGCCTTAGATTCCTTTGGTCTTCAGCTCAGTAAAATTGCAACTGAGAAGACAGTCTTTCTTCTCTTTATTTCTCCCATATTATTGATAAAATTAGTTGGAAAGACCTTTCAAGGTTAGCTGTGGAAATTATACAAAGCTCAGCAGACAAGTGTTCATGTAGGTTTTTTTTCTCTAGCTGTCCTCAATTGTTGTACAATGTTACATCCACATGATAAAAAAGGACCTTGTGTGAGATGAACCAAAATGTCCTGTTGGGCATGTGTAATGGATATTTCCATAAAATGCCAGTCTCTGTGTTGTTTCCTTGACTTGAATTTAGAGCAAAATATAGGCCTAACTAGCATACAGTCCTCCTCTATGGTGTGGCACTACACTTGAAGTAAAATGGTACAGGGTACACATCAAGACATTCTGTGAATAAAACTATGGCTCGCTACTTTGAATGAATTCTATATTCTACATCATTTTATTTTGTGTTTTGAGGTGCCTTCTCTGCAATGCCACATTTAGTTTTCTTTGGTGATACATAGAGCTAGGGTAGATACGATGCAACACTGGTGGCGTGTATGTGTTTGTTTGTTGGCTTTACTGTTGTGTTTCTTGGCTCCTCTGCTGGTAGGATTTTCCTATGCCTCTTTTTTGGTTGTGGTATTCAGAATATAGTTTAGCTCTTAAGTCAAGCCCAATAATATTTAAAACAAAAGTTGGTGATATAAGAATTGGGTTCTTGTGACTTGACACTGTGGCAACACTAACCCTAAGATATTCACTTGTACTTAGTATATCATGCTTTCTGGTCCAAATAGGCTGTGCTGGATTTCTACTTTGGGCTTTGGAGTTATGGTTTGTTTGGTTTTTAAGCCCAGCAGTATACTCAAAAACACTTGTCCGAGTTCTGGAAAAAAAAAATAGCACTGTTAGGCCTCATGCACACAACCGTTGTTGTGTTCCGTGTCCGTTGTTCCGTTTTCCGTGATTTTCTGCGGACCCATTGACTTTCAACGGACAACGGTTCGCGGACCCATTCAAGTCAATGGGTCCGTTAAAAAACACAGAGGCACACAAGATTGTCATCCGTGTGTCCGCGTCCGTTTTTTTCCTATCATTTGCAAGGCAAACTTGTCTTAGATTTTTTTTTCACTTTTCATGTCTGGTGATCCTCCAAAAATCAAGGAAGACACACGGAAACGGATCACGGAACAGCTTTTTGCGGACCGCAAAAAAATACTGTTGTGTGCATGAGGCCTTAATCTGATGGACAGCAATATATAACTAAGCTAAGCAAGTTTTAGGCTTCTGGCAAAGCCAGAATGCAGAGAGATTCAGCAGCCTGTTCCCTGCCGAAACAGTCTGCCAGATCCCAAAACGCTAGTGTGCAACTGACCTTAGTGTCTTAGTGATATATGGGTTCATTTATCAAACTGGTGTCAGTTAGAACTGGCTTAGTTGCCATAGCAACTAATCAGATGCCACCTTTCGATTTGGAAAATTATGGGAGAATTTTTGCTATGGGCAACTAAGTTAGTTCTACTTTACACCAGTTTGATAAATGACCCCAATAGTCTTCAAAACTGGAAAATAACATATATATATAAATATCCTACATTTGTACCAACAATGGGAAGCCAATTAATTAAATAAGGACTTTGAGGGACTTTATAGAGAGTAATGGACATATTTCTTTAAACATAGAGAGTCTTTCAAAGCAAATGCTTTTCATACATGCGTAGAAAAAAACATTTGTGTCATTTCAGTATAGTATGTTGTCTTGTGATTTTGTTGGAAAAACAACTGTGTGTCTTTGTCTAGATTTCTTGGTTTGGGAATATCCAGTTAAATCCAGGCTTTTGGGGACTAATGTTAAGAAATCACAAACTTAAAAGAGATATAAACTAAGGGATCAACATTGAACACCCTAATGAGAGTGACATTGAATTGTGAAGCTGTTTGTATACTGTTCCAACAAAAGTGTTTAAATGTGCAACAAAAGATAATGTTTTCTATTAATAAAAACCTGGTAAAACAATCTTTGTGCCCGTCTCCCATCATTCCATGATTGAATATTCAGTATATTATGCTGCACTGTATGAATTATATATTGTAGGTGTATACAATATGGTCTCCAGAAGATGTCCAAGTTAAAGGGGTTGTCCCATCTCAACATTTATCGTATATTTCTAGAACATGCTATAAATGTCAGCCAGGTGTGAGTTTCACCTCTAGGACCCACTTCTGTTTTCAGGACGGGGCCCCTGAAGCGAAGGGAGAGCGGCCGCATTGTGCTCGGCCTCCCCCCATTCACCACTATGGGGCTTCCAAAAATAATGGAGCAATGGCTTGGCCATTTCTGACATTTCCATAGCAGTGAACTGAGATGGCCACGCTTGAATTGCTTGCTCTCCATTCAGTGCCATGGGACTTCCAAAAATAGAGGAGTACGCTCACTCATCTATTTCCCCTCATTCCCATAGCAGTGAATGGAGAGGGCACCGCTCTTGCGCAGCGTGGACTCCTTCAGTTCAGGGCCCCTGTTTTAAAGTAGAGGGTACAATGTAAACAAACTGAAAAAGACTAGCGTGGTATTAGCAGGAGGTGCTCAAACCCACATGCAGTCGTGCATATATATAGGGGAGCAAATCCTGCACTTGTGGCCCGTTGCTAATGGCGATCCCCAGCAAAAATGCATACAGTGGAGGATGCCCGCAGCGAACCACAAGTACCACAATAGACATCCTACACAAGATGGTAATTATGTGGATGTCATAATCAATATAACAAAATAGCAAAGACAGGTGCACGCTGCGGTCTTACTAAACCCTCAAACTGGTTTTAAAATTGAGAGATTAGTCAACATGTCCTACGGTGTAGAACATGTCTAAGCCCGGGCACCACGCCAAGGTTTCTCAAGTAGCCCGGGACCTAACACTCTCCTAACTGGGCCGTATGGGCAATACCAGAAGCCAGTGGGCAAATTACAGGAGCATGAGGCCGACTCACAAACAACTCACCAGTTACCTCCAGCATGTGTCCATGCTTGCAATGGGAGGAGGGAGGAGTCTGCGATTCCCACTCAAGACTGGCTGATATGGCCCAGGCCTCACATCCTCCACTGTATGCATTTTTGCTGGGGATCGCCATTAGCAACGGGCCACAAGTGCAGGATTTGCTCCCCTATATATATGCACGACTGCATGTGGGTTTGAGCACCTCCTGCTAATACCACGCTAGTCTTTTTTAGTTTGTATATATAGAGATTTTTGGAGGTGTATAAACTCCAATTTAAATGTGCCTGTTTTCCATCTACAGGCCACATTTAGGTGCACCTGTGAGGCCTGGGCCTTATCAGCCAGTCTTGAGTGGGACTTGCAGACTCCTCCCTCCTCCCATTGCAAGCATGGACACATGCTGGAGGTAACTGGTGAGTTGTTTGTGAGTCGGCCTCATGCGCCTGTAATTTGCCCACTGGCTTCTGGTATTGCCCATACGGCCCAGTTAGCAGAGTGTTAGGTCCCGGGCTACTTGAGAAACCTTGGCGTGGTGCCCGGGCTTAGACATGTTCTACACCGTAGGACATGTTGACTAATCTCTCAATTTTAAAACCAGTTTGAGGGTTTAGTAAGACTGCAGCGTGCACCTGTCTTTGCTATTTTGTTATATTACAATGTAAACAAATCACCTGATTCTGAGATAGTGTAAGGGTTTTTCCACCATTAACACATGATAAAGGATCCCCGAATTCTTCATGCCTCCTTACCCTTATGACCATGGCGAGGAAGAGTTTGAATCAAGCTCCTTCAGACAGCTGGTCAGCAGGGGAGGTGGCAGTCAGGCCTTCACTGATCTAATATTGATAGCTTATCTTAAGTGCCATGTACACAGAAGTGGTAATGCTGCTTAAAAGGGTTATCTAGGATTAGAAAACATGGCTGTTTTCTTCCAAAAATAGCACCACCCCTGTCAATAGGTTGTGCCTGGTATTGCAGCTCAGCTCCATTGGAGTCAGTGTGTCTGAGCTGCAATACTGCACACACTGAGGACAGGTGCTGTTTTTTTTTAAAGAAAGCAGTCATGTTTTTCTAATCCTGGATATCCCTTTAAGGCCTCTTACATCGGCCGAATGACCCGGTAGAAATTGAAAATGAACCGCTACTGCAGTCTGTCTCTTGCCATAGAAAAGCATTGCTTCTTGGCAGCTGATTTACACAGCATGATTTGCTGCCCAGAAGCGATGCTTTTGGGTCCCTCATCAGCAACGCTTTCTCCTGATGAACCAGCATTTGCTTGGTCATCTGGTGATCATTGACACCTTTACACGGGGCAGTTATCAGGAACAAGGTTTCCTAGGAATGCTCCTGCTCGATAATTGCCCCAATCATATGAGGAGGCCCGGCTCTCTGTGAGCGCTCAGGCCTCATTCTAGACTAAGTGGCTTCACAGTCATATGGCCTAGACGTAGTTCAGCCCAAGTCAAATGAATGGGGCTGAGCTGTAATACCAAACACAGCCGCTAACCAATAGACAGCGCTGCGCTTAGTAAGCTGTGAGGAGGCTGCGGCACTCACTGTACGCTCTAGTGAGCACTGGGGCTTCCTCAAACAGCTGATCAACTGAGGTCCTGGGAGTCAGACCACCACTGATCTTATATTGATGGCCTGTTCAGGGCCGTACTGTTATGTCGCTGAGTGTCGGTACACTCATTGACAAGAAGCATAATGCACCCGGATAGAAATGTCAGATCGCTACAAAAATAGACATTTAGGGGGTCATTTATTGAACAGAAATATGCCTAAATTAGGACATTTGCGCCGCAATCTGCAACTTTTCCCCGCTCATGCCAGGTCTAAAAAAGTGGGCGTGGAAGGGGATGGCCCTGCAGGGCTCTCTCATTTACCATTTTATACGCCTGTTTTTAACGCCGGTCTTAATAAATGTGCCCCTTAGTCATTTCCCAGGCGGATATGTAAATTAATACAGATGTGATCTTATTAGATACTGGGTCTTGCCACAAAAGGGAGTTAAAGTGCTTCCCCAAATGTCCTAAAAAAGGCTTTCAGAGGCTGCAGAAACCGCTTAGTGACTGGTAGACAGGCCTATATAACACATTCGAAAACATTTTGGCCAGTTGACATACTTTGACAGGGGGCGAATTATTGGACTGAAAAAAGCAGAATGGTCATTTTAACAAATTGCTCACTATCTAGGCCGTTCTTATATAGCTGTTAGGAGGTATTGAAAGCAGCGGTTACATGAGGGCACTCATGCATGGTGAATATGCTCTGGGTGGACCAGACAGACCACCAGTAGAGGAGATCATTTGATCTGCCAACAAGCATAGACAGCTCCCACCGTTCCATTGTTCACCATACAGGTGAAACTCGGAAAATTAGAATATCGTGCAAAAGTTCATTTATTTCAGTAATGCAACTTAAAAGGAATTGCATTAATGCAGCTTAAAATTAGAATTTTGTAAAAAGGTTCAATATTCTGGGCTCAAAGTGTCACACTCTAGTCAGCTAATTAATCCATCCCCCCTGAGCAAAGGGTACCTGAGATTGTGACTTTGGGGTTTCATAAGCTGTAAGCCATAATCATCCAAATTATAACAAATAAAGGCTTGAAATATCTCGCTTTGCATGTAATGAGTCTATATCATATATTAGTTTCACCTTTTAAGTTGCATTACTGAAATAAATGAACTTTGCACAATAGTTTCACCTGTAGATGGCACCTTCACACCCAGACCATTTCCAGAGGCTTAGCAGAAGGAAATGTTGTGCCATTACATGTCCTTCCATTGACAGGCAGCTACTGGCACCTTCGTTTGCAGTGGTATTGTGAATGAGAAACCTGGACTGCTACGGAATGGAACTATCTTTATAATCCAAGTTCTGTTTGGGATCCCGTGATGGTCTGGTTCGAGAATGGAGGCCTCATGGTGAGCGCTTCAATCCTGCCTTAGCTGTGGAGCAACACACTGCCCCAACTGCTGGTGTGATGATCTGGGGAGACATCATATATGACAGTCGACACCCCTAGTAGTGTTATGAGGGACACTAACAGCTCAGTGATATGTGCAGAACATCCTGCGGCCAGATTATTTGCCTTTCATGGCAGGGCTTCCAGCTGGCATTTTTCAGCAGGGTAATGGTCGCTCACACAAAGCAAGGGTTTCCTAGGAGAGTCTCTGCCACATTGCAACACTTCCTTGTCCTGCCTGGTCGCCAACATTATTGCCAACCATTTATGGGACCAACTTGAACACCAGCTTCGGCAACCTATGAGTGTGCATAATCTACAAGCCCAGCTGCAACATGTGTGGACAAATGTATCACAGGATACCATACAGAACCTCTATGAGTCCATGGACTTACATATATCACCATTACATTCATACATATAACGTTTCATTCAATTCCAACAACTTCTTGGCAACTGTAGTTGATGGCATAGGCTCAGGAGTTACCAGCTGTAATATATAGCTGGCACCCTGCTCTCGCTCCCAGCATCAGAGATAACTTGAAATGCTGTCAGTTTAACCCTTCCTCTGAGTGGTTAGACAGAGGGCGCTCCCTCTGCCCTTCTATTGGCACCCTGCGTATGCAGCTGCGGAGTCTGAGTAGTTGTCACGGCAGCTGGTGGCCTCCTGAAAGCCCCAGGCCTGCCATGTACCAATCTTTATTACATCCTGCCTGTAAAAACCCTATACGGTGTAATACAGTACAAGTGATCGCAGGTTCAATTCCCTGAAAGAAAAAATGGTTTAAAAAGTTTTTACAACAATTTTTTTTTATAGAAATAGCTAGAATTGCAATTTTTTGGTCACCTGAGCACTGTAGGGGCTGAAGCATCTCTGTAAGGCTACTTTCACACTTGCGCTTGATCGGATCCGTTCTGAACGGATCCGATCATATTAATGCAGACGGAGGCTCTGTTCAGTACGGATCCGTCTGCATTAATAACTTAGAAAAATTTCTAAGTGCGAAAGTAGCCTGAGCGGATCCGTTCAGACTTTCAATGTAAAGTCAATGGGGGACGGATCCGCTTGAAGATTGAGCCATATGGTGTCATCTTCAAGCGGATCCGTTCCCATTGACTTACATTGTAAGTCTGGACGGATCCGCACGCCTCCGCACGGCCAGGCGGACACCCGAACGCTGCAAGCAGCGTTCAGCTGTCCGCCTGGCCGTGCGGAGGCGAGCGGAGCGGAGGCTGAACGCCGCCAGACTGATGCAGTCTGAGCGGATCCGCATCCATTCAGACTGCATCAGGGCTGGACGGAAGCGTTCTGCTCCGCTCGTGAGCCCCTTCAAACGGAGCTCACGAGCGGACAGCAGAACGCTAGTGTGAAAGTAGCCTAAGAGCACTGCTGTGTTAAAATTTTGCATGGCATATCTACAACAGGCTTTAGCAGAGTGGTCACAGTCAGGAGCAGCAATTTGCTATGTGAACTCCCGCATGAACCCACTTACTCCACTGGGAGATCCCCAGAGATAAATTTCAGGGGTCATAGCAAATGGTCTGATTTTTTTCTTTTTAATAATTTATTAAAAAATTCTAGATTTCTGCTTTAACCTCTTGTCCTTATGGAGTATGGAGCGTACATTGGGGGATGATTGATTATTATTATATTTTTTTTAGCACAAGGCCACAACATTGTACACATTGTATGTCACTCTAACATTACTAACGCTGTCTTGGCATTAAAGGCCTGTGAAACTGGCTGACCTGTTGCATGTGCACGTGGCAGCCAACGGCATCTGTGTTTGTCCCATCCTCAAATGTGGCGGGATTGCTAATAAAAATTAAGTTTTTATATATGCAAATGAGCCTCTAGGACAGGGGTACTCAAGTACTTTTTGTAAAGGTCCACATACCTGAGTCTTCTGTAGGATGAAGATCCGAGCTGCAAAACACAAAAATATGTAAGGAGGAACAACACCATTGGCGTGTAGCGCTGCATTTATTTTATTTTTTTACAATAATCCACACCTCCAAACCCACCTAATCTCCTTTCTGCTGACCAAACAGTAAGAATGTCCTTTCAGTGCCCTCTAACAATAATGATGCCCCTTTAATGGCCCTTAGACAGTATGATATCTGTGACGAATACCACACCTCGTGCCCGATTGACGTCGCCTACGTCGATCTCACAAGACACGTTATGGTCACGGCCTTTTAACATGTAGCCAGCCCCTCCCCTCCCGGCCTTTGGGAGGGGTCCACCCCCTGCTGGACTGGCTGCAAATGACCCACTAAACTCTTTAGGGTTTATAGCTCCAGTCCAGAAGGTCACAGGGAGATGGTTCTGGGACCAACGGATCCGCCTGGGTTTTGGCTACAACTAGAGTCCAAACATGGTGCCGCTATTGGGTTTCTGTGGGGAGATATGGATATCTCCCTTCCCTGGCATGCCTCCATCAAAGACAAATATGTATCCGGTTTGCACCTGCGATGGCAGGGCGATTTATAATTCCTTATGAAATGTAACCCCTGCTGGGGGTTTTCCTGCAGATTTGGTTGCCTCCAAACTGGCTGGTTGAGGTGTGACATTATCCACCTGAGGCCTCCTTGAAGCCTGGACCCCTGGGGCTTTCTCCCTTGCTAGCTGACAATCAGATGGCTGGGGGGTGGGAACATATTTTGCATGTACACTGACTGTGTACAAGCCAAAAGGTGAATCAACTGACAATCAGGGCTGGCCGTATATAATAATCCATATTCCTCACAATATCCCTTTAGTGCTCCACAGAGTATGATACCCATAAGTACACCCTCACAGCAGGGTGATCCCTTGGTGCCCCTGACAGATTGCGATACCTCGTTAGTTCCTCCCCACAGAGTATGAATACCCTAAGTGCCCCCTCACAGTACTAATGCCCTATCTGTGCTCCTTCACAGTTGTAATGCCCTCTTTGTGCCCTCTTCACAGTAATAATCCCCATTGTGCCCCTTCACAGTAATAATCCCCATTGTGCCCCCTTCACAGTAATAATGCCTCTTAATAGTAGTAATGCCCATTGTACCCCTTCATAGTAATAATTCCTATTGTGCCCCCTTAATAGTAGTAATGCCCATTGTGCTCCCTTCACAGTAATAATGTCCATTGTGCCCCATTCACAGTGATAATGCCCTCTGTGCACCCTCCGTAGTAGAAATCCCCATTGTGCCCCCTTAATAGTAGTAATGCCCTCTGTGCTAGTAATGCCCATTGTGCCCCCTTCACAGTAATAATGCCCTCTGTGCCGCCTTTATGGTAGTAATTCCCTCTGTGCAATGTGCCCCTTTCAGAGTAGTAATGCTCTCTGTGCCCCTTTCACATTAGCAATTCCCTCTGTGCCCCCTCCATAGTAGAAATGCCCATTGTGCCCCCTTCACATTAGCAATGCCCATTGTGCCTCCTCCACAGTAGAAATGCCCATTGTGCCCCCTACAGAGTAGAAATGCCCATTGTGCCCCCTACAGAGTAGAAATGCCCATTGTGCCCCCTACAGAGTAGAAATGCCCATTGTGCCCCCTACAGAGTAGAAATGCCCATTGTGCCCCCTACAGAGTAGAAATGCTCATTGTGCCCCCTACAGAGTAGAAATACCCATTGTGCCCCCTCCAGAGTAGAAATGTCCATTGTGCCCCCTTCACATTTGCAATACCCATTGTGCCCCCTCCAGAGTAGTTATGCCAATTGTGCCCCCTCTGTGTTGAAAAACAAACAAAAAAACAAACACAGTAACTACTCACCTTGTCCAGTTCCTGAAGCTCACAGTCCTCTCTCCCCTGCAGACACAGATCGCTCTGTAGCACTATGTGGGCGGAGCTTATGCAGATTTCCAGGCTGCAGGCTCCGCCCACACCGACAGCACGCTCTGTGTCTGCAGTCTGAATGGTGGAAAGGGGAAAAGTCTTCCTACTTCAGAGCGCCGCCAGCCTGAAGGAGGGGAGGAGTGCGGGAAGCTGAGCGGTGAGTGACAGGACCGCAGCTCCCAGCGCTCCAGCAATGAGCGCTTCATCTGTATTGATGTAAGCGCTCATTGCTTCTAGGCTCTGGCACCCTGTGAGAGCCGGCACCTGGGTGCATGCAGGGGTCCAGAGAGCTGGCAACCACGGTCCGGATTTGGACATCTGTCCACCAGTTGAGTACCCCTGCTCTCGGAGCAAGCAGGGTGCTACACCTACAATTTCTGCTCTCTCTGCAACTGCCTTGCCCTCTCCACTTTGATTGTTAGGGCCAATATGCATGGATCTGTCAATGAAAATTCAGAGGGCGCAGCAGTTGCAGGGTAAGCGGAGCTTCTAAATGTAACGGCAACACCCCCATTGCTCCTACAGGCTCATTTTCATATATTAAAACATCATTTTTCTCAGCAATGAGGGCACATATGTACATGGGACCAACACAGAAGTCTTCAGCTGCTAAGTGCACATGTAACAGGTCAGACAGTTTTATAGCTACAAATCAGCTGACAGATGTGCAGCGTACTCAAGTTAGGTGTAGAAATGTTCCTGGGTGTTGTAGTGCAATAGACACTAACCTGAGACGGCTGACTCTCTGCAAGGGCAGGTGATGATGAGAAAATGTTCGTGACGCCAGTGCCAATTAAACGGTGGCACGCCGTTTGCTGATAGCAGGAATAACTGAGGAACCACGTGATGTTAAAGCAGAACTCAAACTTTAGTAGTCATCATATAGGGACATTAACGGAAACGCAGTTCCTTTGCAGACAGTTGATTTTCAATACAGTTGATGCAGGCAATATATATAGCAAGGTGACATTCAGAGTGTTAGACACAGGATTTGTAGTACAGGCGGCTTGCACTCTATTCCTGACTGATCCTGGAACATAGAAACTCTTCTCCAAGGCCCAATACCCTAGCTCTGGCTTATATCCTTGGTTTTATCTTTATCAAGTACCTCCTCTGTTGTCTTGAGTACCTCTTGCTTTTCTGAGCTTTGCCTCTGTCTCTCTCTCTCAGCTTCCTCAGGCTCTTTAATTGAGGTGTTCCTGCTTCTGCATAGGTGAACTCAGGAGGGGAACCTTCTCTTTGAATCTGGAACCCGGTTACAGGGACTGCAATACCCTCTCCTGGTCTGCAGGCTTCAGGCCTGGACTTGACTCAGACATTGTCTAGTCTCCAACTACAACTTAGCCTTTCCTTTCCCTGACTGGGCCTTATATAAACTAGGGTTCCCTAGCTCCCTCTAGTGACTAAGGGCTGGAATGACACCCCTAGCAGGCCTGTACATGCAAGTTTCACAGTAACAGGGAAATACATAGCATTACATTACATTACATTTTATAAAGATGACTTATACCAACTTCCCCATGAATAAGGGGGACGACAGCACACAAGTGACCCTTCTGTAGTGACGGGCATTACAGTCCCCGTACACTACATACCCCACTGATTTAAGCTGAGTACGACCTCGTACTCCATCAGGGCTCGCCCAACTGGAATCTCTACCTGAAACAGAAAAAGAGACATGCAGGCATACATATATGTAATTCATCTGCATTTACATTCATATCAGGTCCAATTGGCAAAGGTGAAGGTTGGTGACAAGGGGCGTCGTTCTCTTCTTCTCAGGATAGTGAATGGAACTGGGGCGCTGACCTGGCACAGCGTAGCATTATAACCAGGATAGTCCATGACAATGAATAAGTCCATAATAGAACAGTAAAATGGATAAAACAGTATAAAAGTTCTTGGAGGCTCAAAGAACAAACATCAGTCCGTACCCAGGTTATTTTCCTATTAAATCACAGAGGCTCTCGTGCGGTGGAGTCCATCTCTGGGCACATTCACTTTAAAAAGAGTAAGAATCTCAGAGGCTCAGGTTCTTTTGAGTCTGTGTCCGGGCACGGTTCCTTAGTATCAAGTTGCACAATATAAAACAAGTGCTGTAATACCCCTGATCAACCTGAAAAGGGGGTTAAGGTAAAAGGTGCAACAAAGGAACAGGCACAACTTGGCGTGGGATAGCAAAAGCAGGCAGGAGATCCTGGAAACAAACTTGGCTTTGTTGACCTTGTGATTTCAGTGGTTAACACCTACCACTGAGCCGTGGATGAACTGGCAGCAGCAACAAACGACCAGGAAACATAGGACTCCTGTCCTGGAAGGGTTAATAATATCATTCTTTGGTGAAATAAATCAAAGGCCTAGCAGGCTGATTCACAGGGGTATATCGTCATTACCCGGCTCTGCTGGCAAATACGGCCTGTAGTAGTCCTCTACAGGAGGATGGGCCCACATAACGGTGTTAGGGGGCAGCTGCAAGGTAAAGGGGCCCCTAATAGGTATTGGCCCCATGGGCCTAGGGGTAAACCCTTGGGTGGACCGTACTGGTCCCGGCATGATAATTGTGGGATGTAAGACAGTTGGTACCGCCGCCGCAAGCGGTCCGGTGGGCTCGGTGTAGCAACTCACAGGAATAACGGGTCTTCCTTGGGGCCTTGACGGAGCAACATTAGCAGACGGTGGTTTACGGGTGGTGACAGGCACCCTTACCTCGTCCTTCTTTGGCGGCGTCTGGATCCTGGCGGTCGCGATCTTGCGCAGCTCCCGCAACTTCTCCTCCAGCCGGACAATCTGTTCACCGATGCTCTCCGTGTCAGAGTCGCTGTCATCTGCTGGCGCCGCCGGCGCAGGTACAGTCAACGATGGCGCGGACTCGGCCTCTGCAGGTTCTGGTGATGCATCGGGTCTCCGACCCCTCCGGATGTTCTCAAAGGTATTGCGAAGTCCTTTTAAGTTTTCCATATCTTGTATGGTCTTCTCCCGACGAGGCAGCTCGGGGGAAGGATAGGGGCTCACCCATTTTTCCAACACGGTTGGCTGCCAGAAGACGT
Source organism: Bufo bufo (assembly GCF_905171765.1). NCBI lineage: Eukaryota > Metazoa > Chordata > Amphibia > Anura > Bufonidae > Bufo > Bufo bufo. Next base: position 268,916,249 of record NC_053394.1, on the reverse strand, counting down.
TAGGCCCAAAGAAGGAGCTCCGCTCCTGGAAGGCGTGATGGGCCGGCTCTGGAGAGCGTTCCGGTTCCCGCTCGCAGCCAGAGTAGTCTTCTTCTTCTGCCTCCCAGTCCTCAGGTTCTCGTGGGACGGGTCACAGCAGTTGCATAAGGGCCTCTCAGGCTCTCGGCAGGGGTGAACTCCACTTCCTCTCCCTCGCGGAGGCTGTGCTGATAGGAAGGGAGGTAGTCTCTCTTGACAGATCTTCTGTTAACATATAGGTCTCTGCCAGTCAGGTAATCTTGTATGAACCCGTAGCCACGGGCTTTGTCAAAGGACACCACCAACCCCTTTCTCCTTTCCAGGCGGGGTTGGGTGTTGGTGTGTCGTTCATGGATAGTCTTGGTCAGTTCCTCATAATAGATTTTGGTCTTTGTATTCCGCTTTATAGCGGCCTCCCGGATCTCTGCCATTAGTGAGGACCACTTGAAAGAGGGCTGAAAGAAGTCTCTCCAAGAGCCATAGCAGGGCTCTGGTTCTTTCTCCCGTGGCGGGCAGGCGGGTTTCTCCGGTCCCGGAGAGTAGGCCGGTGGAGCCTCTTCTGGCTCTACACCAATATCATATATTTTTGGTATTTCAGGCGCGGACGTTGCAGCAAAGCGGTGCTCACTCTCCAACATGCTCGATCCTTCTCCGGAGAGCGATAGGGTGGCGCCCACAAGTTCAGCCAGCTCCTCCCATTGCACTGGGAGGTCACCCCCCAGGTATTCCAGTATGTGGAAGGCGGAGTCCATGCTGGCCGACATGCAAATGTCCAGATAAGCAGTGGCGCCTGACCTTGAACTCCTTCCCGCTATTTCCTCAGGAAGGCGCCAATTTTTCCCGCCTTTTCGGGACGAAGATGACGCAGCAGTTATTTCAGTAAGCTCAGCGGCCATCTTTGGGTATAAACGCTGTCTATTCACTGACAGCAAGCAGGATGATGAAAAGTCCATAAAACCACACTCCAATGTGGCGATTTTCTTCCTCTTGATAGCGCAACACTGTACAGCGCTTTTTGGAGGTTTTTGGCACACTTTTAGTATGTTTTTCAGTCCACAAAATTCACTTTAATAAAACAGGCAATATGTCACTTTGGTCACAGGTCAACCGTATAAGGCACAAAGTTCACGCTTCTTGCACTAGAAAGCGTGCGTATCCTGTTCGTGACGCCAAAAGAGAGGTGCAGCGTACTCAAGTTAGGTGTAGAAATGTTCCTGGGTGTTGTAGTGCAATAGACACTAACCTGAGACGGCTGACTCTCTGCAAGGGCAGGTGATGATGAGAAAATGTTCGTGACGCCAGTGCCAATTAAACGGTGGCACGCCGTTTGCTGATAGCAGGAATAACTGAGGAACCACGTGATGTTAAAGCAGAACTCAAACTTTAGTAGTCATCATATAGGGACATTAACGGAAACGCAGTTCCTTTGCAGACAGTTGATTTTCAATACAGTTAATGCAGGCAATATATATAGCAAGGTGACATTCAGAGTGTTAGACACAGGATTTGTAGTACAGGCGGCTTGCACTCTATTCCTGACTGATCCTGGAACATAGAAACTCTTCTCCAAGGCCCAATACCCTAGCTCTGGCTTATATCCTTGGTTTTATCTTTATCAAGTACCTCCTCTGTTGTCTTGAGTACCTCTTGCTTTTCTGAGCTTTGCCTCTGTCTCTCTCTCTCAGCTTCCTCAGGCTCTTTAATTGAGGTGTTCCTGCTTCTGCATAGGTGAACTCAGGAGGGGAACCTTCTCTTTGAATCTGGAACCCGGTTACAGGGACTGCAATACCCTCTCCTGGTCTGCAGGCTTCAGGCCTGGACTTGACTCAGACATTGTCTAGTCTCCAACTACAACTCTAGACTGCCTTTCCTTTCCCTGACTGGGCCTTATATAAACTAGGGTTCCCTAGCTCCCTCTAGTGACTAAGGGCTGGAATGACACCCCTAGCAGGCCTGTACATGCAAGTTTCACAGTAACAGGGAAATACATAGCATTACATTATATGACAATTTATAAAGATGACTTATACCAACTTCCCCATGAATAAGGGGGACGACAGCACACAAGTGACCCTTCTGTAGTGACGGGCATTACAGTCCCCGTACACTACAGATGCCCTTTAAAGAGTGTGAAAGAGGTTGGATACAGTCCTTGGAGACCTCAGGGCAATCTGAGCACTTTATATTTGGGTCGAATTTATTCACAGCCAAATCAAATGTGCTGACTGATTCCTTAATCAGACCCAAAACGAATTTCAAGAAATAGAGATAGTTGTCAGTCACTGATAAGACGGCCCATTCGCTAGTAATGAGTTTGTTCGAGATTTCTATATTGACGGTCTATCCTCAGGATATATTTATTTGTGATCGGTCGGGGTCTTTCTGTGTTTAGTCTGAAAAGGGTGTGTGGGTCAACATGAATGGTGTGGTTTTGCAGAAAAGAGGGACATGACCACAATTCTGGTGTAAAAGTCTATCTCAAAGTAATAATCTTGGTAAAATGCGGCACAGGTGTCCTGTTTGGGTGCTCGAGTTGTGGGGACCCAACCCCGTAGTAGTCAATAAAGAAAATAAACTTCAGCACTCCTTGAGATTTGTATGAAGTGTTTTTTATCGCTAATATCGGCACTTCGAGAAATCACGAATGTTTAGAATATAGTGATATATATTTGTAATTTCGAATATTCAAGATATTTTTTTAAACAGTACACATGATCCCTCCCTGCTTCTAGCTTGTGGGCTACTCTTTGACTTAAGGAGTAGTGTTGATTGCGAATTTTCGTACTGCGAATTTTTCAATTGCCGATTTGCGCAATCAAGAAAATAGTGGTGACGTCACTGCGCTCATCACATGGTCCATCACATGATCCATCACCATGGTGCTGGATCATGTGATGGACCATGTGATGAGCACAGTGACGTCACCCCAGGTCCTTTTCCTCACAGATGAAGACAGAAGAGATGCCGGCTGCGTGAACAAGTGGATTAAGGTGAGTTAAATAATTTTTTATAAATTTTTTTAAACTCCTCCAGCCCTATTGTACTATGCATTCTGTTTTAAAGGGCTTCTGTCACCCCACTAAAGTCTTTTTTTTTTTTTTGGGCTAGTTAAATTACTTATCCTGCGATATATGAAAATATAATGGTGTTACTTACTTTGATTCAGCAGTTTCTTCTAAAAACAAACTTTTATAATATGTAAATTAGGTCTCTACCAGCAAGTAGGGTGGCTACTTGCTGGTAGCAGCTGCAGAAAACCGCCCCCTCGTCGTGTTGATTGACAGGGCCAACCGGGATCTCCTCCTCCGGCCAGCCCTGTCGGCATTTTAAAAATCGCGCGCCTGTGTTCATTCTGCGCAGGCGCTCTGAGATGAGGAGGCTCGCCTCCTCAGAACTCCCTCAGTGCGCCTGCGCCGATGACATCACCGAAATAGAAGACGTCATCGGCGCAGGCGCACTGAGGGAGTTCTGAGGAGGCGAGCCTCCTCATCTCAGAGCGCCTGCGCAGAATGAACACAGGCGCGCGATTTTTAAAATGCCGACAGGGCTGGCCGGAGGAGGAGATCCCGGCTGGCCCTGTCAATCAACACGACGAGGGGGCGGTTTTCTGCAGCTGCTACCAGCAAGTAGCCGCCCTACTTGCTGGTAGAGACCTAATTTACATATTATAAAAGTTCGTTTTTAGAAGAAACTGCTGAATCAAAGTAAGTAACACCATTATATTTTCATATATCGCAGGATAAGTAATTTAACTAGCCCAAAAAAAAAATATGACTTTAGTGGGGTGACAGAAGCCCTTTAAGAATGCTATTATTTTCCCTTATAACCATGTTATAAGGGAAAATAATAATGATCGGGTCCCCATCCCGATAGTCTCCTAGCAACCGTGCGTGAAAATCGCACCGCATCCGCACTTGCTTGGGGGCCTGCGTTGCGTGAAAAAATGCAGAAAATAGAGCATTCTATTCTTACGCAACGCACAAGTGATGCGTGAAAATCACCGCTCGTGTGCACAGCTGCATAGAAATGAATGGGACCGAATTGAGTGTGGGTGCAATGCGTTCACCTCGAACTTGAAAAACGCCAAGAAACTGTCTTAAAACCGCAGTAAAAGAACACAGTTGGGGGAGGTTTATCAAAACTGGTGCAAATGAAAACTGGTTTAGTTGCCCATAGCAACTGATCAGATTCAACCTCACACTTTCCAGAGTTCTTTTGGAAAATGAAAGGAATAATCTGATTGGTTGCTATGGGCAACTAAGCCAGTTTTCTTTTGCCCCAGATTTGATAAATCTCCCGCAGTTTTTGTAGGGAGTTGGCCAATACGTAATAGCTGGCATTTTTTACTCCAAAAAAAATGCTGACAAAAAAGTCAGTGGAGGACATTTATTAAAACTGGTGTAAAGGAAAACTATGCTATGGGCCTTTCCTCCAGTTTTGATAAATCTCCCTCAGTTTTGAAAAAAGCATAGTGTGAAACCATTGCTTTGTTTGGCTCTTTTTGCAACAACTTATTATGTATGGAATTTTTGAATAAAGCTCAGATTTATGGATCCTGAGATACTGGACTATTTTCTACTTTATGGCCTCTTTCACACGATCGTTTTATTTTTCCGTTTACGGGCCTTTTTTTGCGTTCCGTATACGGAACCATTCATTTCAATGGTTCCGCAAAAAAAAAAAAACGGAATGTACTCTGTATGCATTCCGTTTCCGTATTTCTGTTTTTCCGTTCTGTTGAAAGATAGAACATGTCCTATTTTTGCCCGCAAATCACGTTCTGTGGCTCCATTCAAGTCAAGGGGTCCTCAAAAAAACCGGAGCACATACGGAAATGCATCCCTATGTCTTCCTTATCCATTCCGTGTTTGCAGAACCATCTATTGAAAATGTTATGCCCATCCCAGATCCGTGAAAAACGGGCCGCAAAACACTAAAAAAGCCATACGGTCGTGTGAAAGAGGCCTAAGGCCTCCTGCACACGAACGTGTGCTTCCCGTGGTCGTGCTGCGGCCCGCAGTTAGCGGGCTGCAATGCACGAACACTGTCCATGGGGCAGCCGCAGCGGATTGCGGACCCATTCACTTTAATGGGTCCGCGATCCGGCCGTTCCGCAAAAAGATAGGACATCCACCATTCCGCATCTCCGGATTTCCGGACCCATTGAAGTGAATGGGTCTGCATCCGTGATGCCGAATGCCGTCCGCAATACGGCAACGGGGCGCACATGTACGTGTGCAGGAGGCCTAATAGTGTGAAACTACCCTAAGGACCTGTTCATACAAGGCGCTGTTTTTCATGCGTGTTTTGTTTCGTTCTCTAAAAAGCCTACCATTTACTTCAATGGGAGACAGAACTTGCTTTTTTTTCCCACGCTGAAAAAAAACAGCATGGAAAAAAGAAGCAGCATGTTCGATCTTGGAGAGGAATCCGTACTGATTCTTCCATTGAAATGAATGGAAAGCAGAGAAGTGCCAAAAACCACACCAAAACTGCGCAGAAAATCAGCGCTGATACTGTATTTTCAGCACGTTTCCAAATTCTGTGTGAACATCCCCTTATTGTGTAAATACACCAGTCAACCATAATATTAAAACCACATACCTTCTATTGTGTACAGTAGGTCACACTAATAGCACCAAAACCGCTCTGACCAGAAGCGGACTGGGAACTTAAAGTGGCCCCATGTTGTAGGCGGGTCCAAATTGACAGAATCTAGGGCCAACATAAGTAAGTGTGGCCAGCAATACTGTAGTGCAGCACAAAATACTGCCCCAGCAGAACCAAATACACAGTACAGCACAATATACTGCCCCAGCTGAACCAAATGCACAGTACAGCACAACATACCGCCCCAGCAGAACCAAATACCACAGTACAGCACAACATACTGCCCCAGCAAAACCAAATACCACAGTACAGCACTATATACTGCCCCAGCTGAACCAAATACAGAGCACACAATACTGGTCCAGCTGAAACAAATACACAGTATAGCACAACATACTGCTACAGCAGAACCAAATACCACAGTATAGCACTATATACTGCCCCAGCAGAACCAAATACACAGTACAGCACAAAATACTGCCCCAGCACAGCACAAAATGCTGCCCCAGCAGAACCAAATACACAGTACAGCACAAAATACTGCCCCAGCACAACCAAATACACAGTACTGCACAAAATACTGCCGTCCCCACTGCAGCATTCAATTCTATCATCATCCTGAGGATGGCAATACAGTTGAATGCAGGAAGGCACTTTCTTCTGCCAGCCAGGTGGATAAGTACCAGAGGCTCCTAGCATTAATGCTGACAGAATCAGATCGTTATGTACCTGACTGGCAGCTGTGAGGAGGGCTCGGTCCTGTAGGGTCTATATATCACAGAAAAAAACTTCCCCTAAAATGTAAACTTTATTAAAAAGATCCCAAAATTATAACAAAGGCAAACCCTGGAAAAAACCCTACAAAGTCTCTATTCCTCCCTATAAGAGCCGAACTGCTACCCTGACAAGGGCGATCCCACTGTCTTCTTTGTTGTCCCTAGAAAACCCTGTGCACACTGGGGTATCCAGGTAAGGAAGTGGGATCACAACAAAGTACTTGTATTTATGTATACTAATATACCTACAGTAGGTGAACCCGATTTTGTGTCAATCTCGCTGTATTTCTCGGCGAGATTGAGCACATACGAGCCCCATCGCGGGAGCCAGCGCCGAGCTGGCTTGCCGCAATGGAGAGCAAGCGCGTCATAGAAGCGACGGGAGATCCGACTTGGATTCCCGCCAATTCTACACGTGTGCGGCGTTTGTTATGAATCCTGAGGGGGAAGTCCCCGCCGGATTTTAAATAAAAATCCGACCTGGGTCCCGCCCTCAGGAGCATACCGGGCCCTTAGGTCTGTTATGGGTTGTAAGGAGAGCCCCCCCTACGCCGAAAAAAACGGCGTAGGGGGTCCCCCTACAATCCATACCAGACCCGTATCCAAAGCACGCTACCCGGCCAGCCAGGAAGGGAGTGGGGACGAGCGAGCGCCCCCCCCCCCCTCCTGAGCCGTACCAGGCTGCATGCCCTCAACATGGGGGGTTGGGTGCTCTGGGGCAGGGGGCGCACTGCGGCCCCCCCACCTCAGAGCACCCTGTCCCCATGTTGATGAGGACAGGGCCCCTTCCCGACAACCCTGGCCGTTGGTTGTCGGGGTATGCGGGCAGGAGGCTTATCGGAATCTGGGAGCCCCCTTTAATAAGGGGGCCCCCAGATACCGGCCCCCCACCCTAAGTGAATGAGTATGGGGTACATCGTACCCCTACCCATTCACCTGCAAGAAAAGTGGTAAAAACACAAATAAACCACACAGTGTATTAAAATATTTTATTTTTCTGCTCCGGAGGCCGCCCCCTGTCTTCTTTATTAGCTCTTTTACCAGGGGGGGGCTCTTCTTCTTCCGATATCCCGACGGGTCTTCTCCGCTATCCGGGGGGGTCTTCTCAACTCTCCGGGGTTCTCCTTCTGTCTTCTCCTTCTGTCTTGTTGTCTCCTTCTGTCTTCTGTCTCCGGGGGGGGCTCTTCTTCTTCCGATATCCCGACGGGTCTTCTCCGCTATCCGGGGGGGGCTTCTCAACTCTCCGGGGTTCTCCTTCTGTCTTCTCCTTCTGTCTTGTTGTCTCCTTCTGTCTTCTGTCTCCGGGGGGGGGCTCTTCTTCTTCCGATATCCCGACGGGTCTTCTCCGCTATCCGGGGGGGTCTTCTCAACTCTCCGGGGTTCTCCTTCTGTCTTCTCCTTCTGTCTTCTCCTTCTGTCTTGTTGTCTCGGCGCACCCCGATTCTTCGTCTTCTCTTCTTGTTTTCGCCTCTCTCTGTTGTTGACTCGGCGCACCCCGGTTCTTCGTCTCGCGAGACGAAGAATCGGGGTGCGCCGAGTCTCGCGAGACGAAGAATCGGGGTGCGCCGAGTCTCGCGAGACGAAGAACCGGGGTGCGCCGAGTCAACAACAGAGAGAGGCGAAAACAAGAAGAGAAGACGAAGAATCGGGGTGCGCCGAGACAACAAGACAGAAGGAGAAGACAGAAGGAGAAGACAGAAGGAGAACCCCGGAGAGTTGAGAAGACCCCCCCGGATAGCGGAGAAGACCCGTCGGGATATCGGAAGAAGAAGAGCCCCCCCCCGGAGACAGAAGACAGAAGGAGACAACAAGACAGAAGGAGAAGACAGAAGGAGAACCCCGGAGAGTTGAGAAGACCCCCCCGGATAGCGGAGAAGACCCGTCGGGATATCGGAAGAAGAAGAGCCCCCCCTGGTAAAAGAGCTAATAAAGAAGACAGGGGGCGGCCTCCGGAGCAGAAAAATAAAATATTTTAATACACTGTGTGGTTTATTTGTGTTTTTACCACTTTTCTTGCAGGTGAATGGGTAGGGGTACGATGTACCCCATACTCATTCACTTAGGGTGGGGGGCCGGTATCTGGGGGCCCCCTTATTAAAGGGGGCTCCCAGATTCCGATAAGCCTCCTGCCCGCATACCCCGACAACCAACGGCCAGGGTTGTCGGGAAGGGGCCCTGTCCTCATCAACATGGGGACAGGGTGCTCTGAGGTGGGGGGGCCGCAGTGCGCCCCCTGCCCCAGAGCACCCAACCCCCCATGTTGAGGGCATGCAGCCTGGTACGGCTCAGGAGGGGGGTGGGCGCTCGCTCGTCCCCACTCCCTTCCTGGCTGGCCGGGTAGCGTGCTTTGGATACGGGTCTGGTATGGATTGTAGGGGGACCCCCTACGCCGTTTTTTTCGGCGTAGGGGGGGCTCTCCTTACAACCCATAACAGACCTAAGGGCCCGGTATGCTCCTGAGGGCGGGACCCAGGTCGGATTTTTATTTAAAATCCGGCGGGGACTTCCCCCTCAGGATTCATAACAAACGCCGCACACGTGTAGAATTGGCGGGAATCCAAGTCGGATCTCCCGTCGCTTCTATGACGCGCTTGCTGGGATGTGCTGTCGCTATCCCAGTGAGTGCGAGATCTCGGCACCACGTCGCCGAGTATCAGCGCGACGCTGTCGTGCTGAAAACACAATCTCACAAACACCTACTGTATGTACACATGAAACGGGAAGGTAGGATTTTAATTGTTCAGATGTCTCAGGATATTAGCTATTGGCCCAACGAGTTTCTCCCCAGGGGGTCTTATCCTGGGGTTCATCAGGGGCTCTTACTATAGAGAAACAACCGGGACATAGTTGGCAAATTGAGACAATCTTTTAGGCCTCCTGCACACGACCGTTGTGTGCACCCGTGGCCGTTGTGCCGTTTTCCGTTTTTTTTCGTGAAAACTCAGAACCGACAGTATATTCTAACACAGAGGCGTTCCCATGGTGATGGGGACGCTTCAGGTTAGAATATACTAAAAGAACTGTGTACATGACTGCCCCCTGCTGCCTGGCAGGTGCTGCCAGGCAGCAGGGGGCAGCCCCCCCCCTGTAGTTAACACATTGGTGGCCAGTGGGCCCCCCCCCTGTAGTTAACACATTGGTGGCCAGTGCGGCCGCCCCCCCCTCCCTCCCCTGTAGTTAACTCGTTGGTGGCCAGTGGGCCCCCCTCCCTCCCCTGTAGTTAACTCGTTGGTGGCCAGTGGGCCCTCTCCCCTCCCTCCCCCTCCTAATTAAAATCTCCCCCCCTATCATTGGTGGCAGCGGAGAGTACCGATCGGAGTCCCAGTTTAATCGCTGGGGCTCCGATCGGTAACCATGGCAACCAGGACGCTACTGCTGTCCCGGTTGCCATGGTTACTTAGCAATTTGTAGAACCATTATACTTACCTGCGAGCTGCGATCTCTGCGTCCGGCCGGGAGCTCCTCCTACTGGTAAGTGACAGGTCATGTCACTTACCAGTAGGAGGAGCTCCCGGCCGGATGCAGACATCGCAGCTCGCAGGTAAGTATAATGGTTCTACAAATTGCTAAGTAACCATGGCAACCGGGACTGCAGTAGCGTCCTGGTTGCCATGGTTACCGATCGGAGCCCCAGCGATTAAACTGGGACTCCGATCGGTACACTCCGCTGCCACCAATGATAGGGGGGAGATTTTAATTAGGATGGGGAGGGAGAGGAGAAGGCCCACTGGCCACCAATGAGTTAACTACAGGGGAGGGAGGGGGGGCCCACTGGCCACCAATGAGTTAACTACAGGGGAGGGGGGGGCCGGCCGCACTGGCCACCAATGAGTTAACTACAGGGGAGGGAGGGGGGCCACTGGCCACCAACGAGTTAACTACAGGGGGGGAGGGAGGGGGGGCCCACTGGCCACCAACGAGTTAACTACAGGGGAGGGAGGGGGGCCGGCCGCACTGGCCACCAATGAGTTAACTACAGGGGAGGGAGGGGGGCGGCCGGCCACACTGGCCACCAATGTGTTAACTACAAGGGGGGGGGGGGCTGCCTCCTGCTGCCTGGCAGCACCTGCCAGGCAGCAGGGGGCAGTCATGTACACAGTTCTTTTAGTATATTCTAACCTGAAGCGTCCCCATCACCATGGGAACGCCTCTGTGTTAGAATATACTGTCGGATTTGAGTTTCACGATGTAACTCAAATCCGACGGTATATTCTAACATAGAGGCGTTCCCATGGTGATGGGGACGCTTCAAGTTAAAATATACCATCGGATTGGAGAAAACTCAGATCCGATGGTATATTAACTCCTGACTTTACATTGAAAGTCAATGGGGGACGGATCCGTTTGAAATTGCACCATATTGTGTCAACGTCAAACGGATCCGTCCCCATTGACTTGCATTGTAATTCAGGACGGATCCGTTTGGCTCCGCACGGCCAGGCGGACACCAAAACGACTTTTTTTTCATGTCCGTGGATCCTCCAAAAATCAAGGAAGACCCACGGACGAAAAAACGGTCACGGATCACGGAAAAACTGAACCCCGTTTTGCGGACCGCAAAAAAATACGGTCGTGTGCATGAGGCCTTAGATGTCAGGCGCTCTGAGATAAGGAGGCTCGCCTCCTCAGCACTCCCTCAGTCCGCCTGCGCCGATGACGTCTTCTCTTTCGGTGACGTCATCGGCGCAGGCGCACTGAGGGAGTGCTGAGGAGGCTCGCCTACTTATCTCAGATTCAACACAGGCGCGCGAAAACGGAACAACAGACACGGAACACAACAACGGTCGTGTGCATGAGGCCTTATGAGGAGGAGACGGAGTCTTTCTCTGTGGGCGTCTCCTTCTCCCCTGGTTGTAGCGCTGTCCAATGGCAGCGCAGAGCGTCACAGCCAGGGAGGTTTTTTCTCCCTTAATAAAATCGCATGAAAGGTCCTCTTTAAATATCCCTCCACAGATCACATGACACTGCTGAGGTCACACCCAATCTCCACCCTCAGACTAGGGAAGCACAGGTGAGGGCTGAGAGTGTGCAGAGGAAAGAACCTCCTACCACATGTCCAAGTCAGGAAACATGACAACAAAGGTTCCCTGGCAACAGCTTCCCAGGACCCAGCGCTTAGAATGATGGCGTGACGTCTCCCAGCAGCACCAAGATCCGGAATGGATCTCACAGAGTGACGTGCGCTAATAAAGTGTGAACCTTTACTAGCTCCGCCCTCCGGAGGTGACACCGCGCCCATTGTGGCCAACGAGGGGTGAGGGATGCCCCGCCGGAGGGCCAGAGATACCCTGGGAGAATGAGAGACACGTCTTTGCGTGGTGACATGCTTCAGGCGAGACTGTGTCTGTCTCCCTGGCTGCCTGGACAGATATTATACGGTCTATAGCCAGTCCGGCCATGGCTCTGACCTATCGAGGCATGACCTTTTAAAGTGGCACTGTACTTTAAACCCAGTGTTGGACTGGGGTGCCTAGGGCCCACCAATAAAATTCTGAGGACCAACTATATGCTAAAATAACCTGCTTACATAGTGGCAGACAGCAGCAAGATGCTACAAGATTATGGTTTGACTATGGAGGTTCCTGCAGTGACTTTGAGAAGGCAGGTCCCAGGGCAAAGAGGATGCTGGCTGGCCTGTCTCTATACCTAGAAGTCTTCTCAGCCACCTGATGCGTCTATAATGGTAAACTGGGTAGTTTGCTAAATAATCTCCCCAGGTTTATATGAACAAAGGCTGGTTGAAGTGCGGTATGCTACCTACCTATATGTAGTGCAGGCATCATGTGCCACTTGTGCAGGGGGTGGGGGACTAGGGGCTTACCTTGCTCAGGGGCCCATTAGGGGTTTCAGCTGTTCCCCTGTGGACCAGTCTGAGCCTATTTCAACCTCCATTTTATGTGTCATAGAGACACATCAAAAGTTCAGATCGGTGGGGATCTGAGACCCCCACTGATCTCTAGAACGAGGGGTGAGAGAAGTGTTCACATATCGCGCTCGCTCTCCTTGGTGCACTTCCTGTTTGGCAGTGAGGAGAGGGAGCGCGATATGCTCTCCTCCCTACAACATATCAAGGTAGAGTGCCACTTTAAAGGGGTTCTCCGGGCTTAACCTTTTTTTCATTTAAAAATCTAAACTGGTCACGTGGTCCCTCCAGATGGCTTTTCTTTGCTTCCGGCCAAAGTCCGTCTACTTATCTTCCTGTCTTCGCTTCCTTTCGCCAGCAGGAGACGGATCGTCACCGCCCCCTGCTGGAGAAAGCGTCGGCCGGCAGTCTTCACAGCGCATTAGGCTGAATGCTACTGCGCATGTTCAGGACCGCCGGCCGCTCTCTGCAGTGTACAGGCTTCTATGTGAAGCCTGCACAGCGCAATGTAAGCGCTGTGCAGGAGTGACAGCATAGCGATCAGCCACAGAGGCTGATTGCTATGCTGCGGATCTCATTTGGGACACTCACTGGCAAATTGGGATGGGGAGGGGGGTACTGTGGAATTGTGGATGGCACTCTGGGGCAATGAGGATGGCACATGGGGGCACTGGATTTCACTGGGGCACAGTGGATGGCACAAGGGGGGCAATTGATGGTAAAAAATGGGGCACTGCATGCTCAGTGGGGGTACTGGATCTTACTAGGGAGACTGGAAGGCACAAGGGGGCACTGGCTGACAAATAGGGGGCACTGGATGGCACTGTTATGGGGCACTGTGGATGTCACGGTTATGGACGCACTGTGGATGTCACTGTTATGGGGGCACTGTGGATGTCACTGTTATGGGGGCACTGTGGATTTCATTGTTGGGCGCTGAGTATATGTGATGGGGCTCGTGCACAGAACCGTATCTGTTTTGCGGTCTGCAAGTCGCGGATCCACTAAATAATGTTACTCTCACTGTTGCGATTCACATTTTTTTGCAGTCCCATTGAGTTCTATGGGTTTTAGATCTGCATTATGAGGACCAGAATAGGACATGTTCTATCTTTCGCAGAACTGACATACGGATATGGAAAGCACATGGACGTCATCAGTGTGTTTTTTACATCCGTATGTCTGTTCCAGTAAAGACAGAACATGTCCTATTCTGGTCTTCAAAATGAGGACCTCAAATCCATAGATCTCAATGGGACTGCAAAAAATATGTATCGCAAAATGGATACGGTTGTGTGCACACTCTGGAGATAGTGAGGGAAGATCCTGTGGACGGTCAGTGATGGGATTAGATACACAGCTCAGCAGGCTGTATCACACAGGATAGGATTAGATACACCGCTCAGCAGGCGGTATCACACAGGATAGGATTAGATACAGATGTGATTGGATACGCTTGCTGATTCAAGCTGTTTATCACACTCTGGAGATGATGAGCGAAGAGCCTGTGGATGGTCAGTGATGGGATTAGATACACAGCTCAGCAGGCTGTATCACACAGGATAGGATTAGATACAGATGTGATTGGATACGCTTGCTGATTCAAGCTGGTTTTCACACTCTGGAGATGATGAGGGAAGAGCCTGTGGATGGTCAGTGATGGGATTAGATACACAGCTCAGCAGGCTGTATCACACAGGATAGGATTAGATACACATGTAAGGGCAGAGCCTGTGGACAGTCAGTAAGGGGATTTAGACACTGGGTGAGAAGTAGATGCATGTCTGGGTGTAGAAAGATGGACACAAGAGTTGTAGTGAGTGTGGCTGCAGACAGAGCAGTGTGGGGGCGTGGCCAGACTCATCCCTGTGCAGTGCAGCCAGGCTTGTGTATCAATAAAGTTATGTATTCAACAAAACAAAAAGGAGAGAAAGTAATCAGATCTGCCAGGATAATGTGATGTCTTCCAGGGGGGAAGGAAAGCTCAGACATGAAAAATAGGTATTGGGGGCATATGTATGCATGGTGAGGGGTGTTAGGATCACATAAAAAGAATTTCGATTTTGGGACCGGACAACCTCTTTAAAGGTTTCCTGCATTTCTGTATTAGCATTAACAGAGGTTGGATCAGAATTGTTTTGAACTCATCTCCTCACAGTGTGTGTATATAGGCATATACTGTACATACACACAGTGCATATATACTGTATGCTTGCATCTGTTACTAGGGATGTAGTTTACACCTCAGGGGTTAAGTGCCGCAGCTGCCAGCATGATGCTTCAGAGCAGAAGAGGCAGGAAAACCCCATGTGGTTACTGATTGGCTAATTAGGATCAGACAAGTAAGCAGCGGCTGTGATTGGCCAGAGGCGGGTCAGGAGCTGTAGGCCGCTCCCAGACGTGAAGTCTATGACCTACAGTTACCTCTGTCTGACTAGTTCACAGGGTTGGTTATTGGTCAGCTCCTCGGCTGTTCCCCGGCAGCCAGTGACTGCACACTGTGTTCAGGCCTCCGTGAAAAGGAGAGGTGTGGGACGTGTTCAGTAATGGTAGAAATATGCCGAATCACCACAGACGCCCCTGCAACACATTGCTAAGCAAAGCTGATGCAAGGTGCAAAAGGAAATGTGTTGCTTGAACACGTCCTGTCCGTCTATATATAAAATGGATGAGGCTACTGAAGCTAAATTGGCGACAGAAACAGGAATAAAAATGGCGCAGGTGTGTCAAAGTGTGGCGCATGAAGTGTGCAAATACGGTACATAGGTATCTGTCGATACCTGTGGAAGTGATGGATGCTGAAAGTGTAGAAGAGTACGTGAATCCCTGGATAGATGCAGCCAACAAAGCAAGGACACAAATACCACATGTCATTCGTCTAAGATGCCATGTCATACGCTGTATGGAAGAGGTCGGCAACCCCCTGCTCTGCCCTGCGCCTTTAATAAACAGAATCGTCAGATGCGCCACGCAGGACGCGTCTCTTAGGCCCACCCCTGATGCATCCCGCCACCAGTCTGCTACCTCACGGGTTGGCACCTTTAAGGGTACTTTCACACTTGCGGCAGAGGATTCGGGCAGGCAGTTCCATTGCCGGAACTGCCTGCCGGATCCGTCAAAATGTATGCAAACCGATGGCATATCCTGATCCGTATGACAAATGCATTGAAATGCCAGATCCGTCTCTCCGGTGTCATCAGGAAAAACGGATCCGGCTTTTTTTTTTCTTCACATTTTTTGTTGCGGTCTGAGCATGCACAGACCGCAATGCCGGATCCATTTTGCCGGAACACTCTGGGCCAGATCCGACATTAATGCATTTCAATGGGAATAAAATCCGGCATTCCGGCAAGTGTTCCAGAATTTTGGACAGAGATAAAACCGCAGCATGCTGCGGTATGAGGCTACTTTCACACTTGCGGCAGAATGATCCGGAAAGCAGTTCCGTCGCCGGTACTGCCTGCCGGATCCGGCAATCTGCATGCAAACAGACAGCATTTGTAGACGGATCCGGATGTAGACAGATTGCAAGAACGGATCATACGGACAAACGGATCCATTTCTATTTTTTATCACATTTTTAAAGGTCTGCTGTATTTTTAATGCAGGATCCGGTGCTAATACATTCCTATGGAAAAAAAATCCTGGATCCGGCATTCAAGCAAGTGTTCAGTTTTTTTGGCCAGAGATAAGGCCTCTTTCACACTTGCGTTGTTGGGATCCGGCATGCACTTCCGTTGCCGGAGGTGCCTGCCGGATCCGTAACAACGCAAGTGTACTGAAAGCATTTGAAGACGGAACCGTCTTCCAAATGCTTTCAGTGTTACTATGGCACCCAGGACGCTATTAAAGTCCTGGTTGCCATAGTAGGAGCGGGGAGCTGGGGAGCGGTATACTTACAGTCCGTGCGGCTCCCCGGGCGCTCCAGAATGACGTCAGAGCGCCCCATGCGCATGGATGACGTGATCCATGTGATCACGTGATCCATGCGCTTGGGGCGCCCTGACGTCACTCTGGAGCGCCCGGGGAGCCGCACGGACGGTAAGTACACTGCTCCCCCGCTCCCCGCTACACTTACCATGGCTGTCAGGACTTTAGCGTCCCGGCAGCCATGGTAACCACTCTGAAAAAGCTAAATGTCGGCTCCGGCAATGCGCCGAAACGACGTTTAGCTTAAGGCCGGATCCGGATCAATGCCTTTCAATGGGCATTAATTCCGGATCCGGCCTTGCGGCAAGTCTTCAGGATTTTTGGCCGGAGCAAAAAGCGCAGCATGCTGCGGTATTTTCTCCGGCCAAAAAACGTTCCGTACCGGAACTGAAGACATCCTGATGCATCCTGAACGGATTTCTCTCCATTCAGAATGCATTAGGATAATCCTGATGAGTATTCTTCCGGCATAGAGTCCCGACGACGGAACTCTATGCCGGAAGACAATAACGCAGGTGTGAAAGAGCCCTAAAACCGTAGCATGCTGCGGTATTATCTTCGTCCTGAACAGTCAAAAAGACTGAACTGAAGACATCCTGATGCATCCTGAACGGATTACTCTCCATTCAGAATGCATTAGGATAAAACTGATCAGTTCTTTTCCGGTATAGAGCCCCTAGGACGGATCTCAATGCCGGAAAAGAATAACGCTAGTGTGAAAGTACCCTAATAAACTATGAAATGTAAAATGCGCCATATAGGGCGCGTCTCCTAGGTCCGCCCCTGATGTATCCTGCCATGTCAGCCACCAGAGTACAGTCTACTACCTCACGGCTGGCTGCATAGCGCTACTGCTGTACACCACAATCTGATAAGTGGGCGGGAGCAGGCAGATGAAAGGAGGCTGATAAGCTTGGGGATGGGGGAAACAAGCATGGTGAGACAATGGGGAGCAAGCTTCTGACAACTTTGGTGGGTGGGAGAGGATAGTGAGTCTGCAGATGATTGCTGAGGAGATTGGGTGGACGATGGGAAGCAGGCTTTGGACAACTTTGGGGGGGGGGGGGGATGATGAGTCTGCAGGTGATTGATTTGGGAGCAAGCTTTTGACAACTTTGGGTTGTGGAGGAGGCTGGTAAACCTGTGATTACTCTGTATGGGGAGGGGGATTGAGATCTGGATGTTATTGGTGCATTGGGGTTGATCTCCAGGGGCGTAGCTAAAGGCTCTGCTGCAAGCTTGCCCCCCCCCCCCCTTTCCTTCAGTGCTTTATAGCAAGGGGCAGGGGTGCACCTAGCCTTTCTGCTGCCTGAGGCAAAAATTGAAACGCCCCCCCATGCCAAATTCTCAACCTAACCCATTCCCTCCAGTCCTACTATTAAACGGGTTGTCCTCTTTTTATTACTGATGACTTATCCTCAAGATAGGTAATCAATATCAGACTGGCGAGCACCCCTGCCGATCAGCTGTTTTAACCACCTCCCGTCTGCCCGTTGACTATAAACGTCCGGGAGGTGGTTCTCTATCTCTGAATAGACGTTTCTGAACGTCCATTCAGAGATGGCAGCTGCACACTTATCGTGCAGCTGCAGATCGGGTTTCCCGCTGTCAGTGACAGCAGGGCACCCCAGAGAGAAGGCAGGGACAGTGCCCAGGTGTCCCTGCCTTCTAGATCGCTGTATACACAGCTATGCCCCGGAGAGTGCAGGAGCTGTCGGGTCTTTCACAGACCTCGATCAGCCCTGCACTGAGGCTGTACAGCGTTGTATTCTGCTGTACAGCCTCTCTGAGGGGTGTATTTCCCCTGTAACTGGGGCTACTATGTCAGCCCCAGTTACAGGAGAAATCAATAGTGGGGGGGGGGGGGGGGGGGGAGTTAAGTTAAATGTCCCCCAAAGGTCTGTATGACCTTATGGAGGACGCAAAGTGTAAAATAAAAAATAAAGTGTTAAAATAAAAAGTAAAATAGACATATTTGGTATTGCCGAGTCCGTGACGGTCGGCTCTATAAACATATCACATGATCTACCCAGTCCGATAAACACCATAAAAAAAATTGTGTAAAAAAAAAAAGAAGCCATTTTTGTCACCTTACATGACAAAAAGTGCAACACCAAGTGATCAAAAAGGCGTATGTCCCACAAAAGGATACCAATCAAACAGTCACCTCATCCTGCACTGCAAAAAATGAGCCCCTACACAAGAAAATTGCTCAAAAAATAAAAAAAACTATGGCTCTCAGACTATGGAGACACTAAAACATAATTTTATTTTGTTTCAAAAATGCTATTATTATGTATAACTTAAATTAATAACAAAAAGTATACGTATTAGGTATCGCCACATCCGTAACGATCTGCTCTATAAAAATGTCACATGACCTAACCCCTCAGGTGAACGCTGTAAAAATAAATAAATAAAAACTGTGCTAAAACAACAAATTTTTTGGTCCCCCTTGCTCCATAAAGTGTTATAATGAATGATCAAAAAATCATATGTACCCAAAAATCATACCAATAAAAACATCAACTCTTCCCGCCAAAAATGAGCCCCTGCACAAGACGATCGGCAGAAAAATAAAAAAAATTCTGAAAATGGAGACACAAAAACATATTTTTTTCCAAAAATGCTTTATTACGTAAAACTGAAACAAGCATGGAAAGTAGACACATTTGATATCAATGCGTCTGTAACAACCTACTACCATGTCAGATAAATGTTGTAAAAAATAAAAACAGTGCCAAAACAGCCAATTTTTTTGTTACCTTGCCTCACAAAAAAACTTAATATAGAGCAATTAAAAATCATATGTACCCCAAAATAGTACTAATAAAACTGGCACCTTATCCCCTAGTTCCTAAAATGTGGTCAGTTTTTGGGAGTTTCTACTCTAAGGGTGCATCAGGGGGGCTTCAAATGGGACATGGCATCTAAAAACCAGTTCAGCAAAATCTGCCTTCTACAAACCATACGGCGCTCCTTTTCTTCTGCGCCCTTCTGTGTGCCTTTACATCAGTTTACGACCACATGTGGGGTGTTTCTGTAAACCGCTGAATCAGGGTACTAAATTTGGCTGTTAACCCTCGATCTGGTAAAGAAAAAATGTATTAAAATGGAAAATCTGCCCAAAAAAGTGAAATTTAAAAATTTGATCTCCAAGTAAAAGGCCTGGTCAGGAAGGGGGCAAATGGTCCAGATATAAAGTGGTTAAGAGAGGGCAGCGCTCATATGAGAGCTGCTTTATCTGCTCTGTTCACCTGCTCGCCGCTGAAATTGCAGAGAAGGCAGCGCTCATACGGAAAAAAAAGGGGACATACTTGGAAAACATTACATATATCGCTACAAAAAATAGAGGGTAATACAGTACCACATATGTACCTCTTACATCCAGTGACTTCTCTACTCTGATGTAGATATTCTCTTTCCTCTTCTTCTACTTTCAGACAGAGTTTAACAAACAGACATCTTACTTTCCTACTTTTCCATCATCCTCACCTTCTCAACACCCCATCCTGCCCCCCCCCCCCATACTATACTGCAGAAACAGTCCCCCTGAGAATACTGGTACTACACAGATAGTGTGCCAGTACAAAAAAATACCCTCTTACCTTTCAGATCAGACCCCCATATCAAACCCCAGATGAGACCCCCCCCCACATCTCAGACCAGACCCCTTTAGACCTCTGTCAGACCCCATATAAGACCTCCATTAGACTCCGCCCCAGTATAAGACCTCAGATAAGACCCCCATTAGACCTCCATATAAAACCCCTATCAGAACTCCAGACCCCAATTAGACCTCAGACCAGACATCCAGACCCCCATTAGACCTCCAAACCCCCATATCTGACCCCCATTAGACCTCTAGACCCCCAGTAGACCTCCAAAACCCCATCATACCTCTCTAGACCCCCCAGTCAGACCCTCAATAAGACCCGTCAGGCCCCAAATCTGACCGTTCAGACCCCTAATCAAACCCCCAATCAGGCCCCTAATCAGACCCATCAGACCCTTCAGACTCCCAATCAGACCTCAGATCAGACTAGGACACAGCAGTGCGGACCCCGGGAAGAGCGAGCAGGAGTAGGGGTAAGTGCTGTACAGAGCTTCTCTCCCCCTTTTCCTGCAGACTTGTGAACGCTTCCATAATAGAAGCGCTGACTAGTATTCCCTTTATAAGATGCACTCTTGGCCCCCCTGGCTTAGGGGCCCGGTCGCAACTGCGACCGCTGCCACCCCTATAGGTGACCAGTGGTGGGGGAGGGCGGCCCTCAGTCAGTTAAAATGACTGAGCGAGGGCTAGGGTGGGCATATTGGTCCCTTAGGCCTGACATGTTGCTCACATCACTTGAAACACCCAAACAAATTGCACAGTCCCTACTCATGTGTTGGACGTCACTTCCAGAGAAATGTGACTGTTTGGCCTCATGCACACGACCGTTTTTTTTTGCGGTCCGCAAAAACGGGTTCCGTAGTTCCGTGATCTGTGTCCGTTTTTTCTTCCGTGGGTCTTCCTTGATTTTTGGAGGATCCACGGACATGAAGGAAAAAGTCGTTTTGGTGTCCGCCTGGCCGTGCGGAGCCAAACGGATCCGTCCTGACTTACAATGCAAGTCAATGGGGACGGATCCGTTTGACGTTGACCCAATATGGTGCAATTGCAAACGGATCCGTCCCCCATTGACTTTCAATGTAAAGTCAGGAGTCCCTATTATACCATTGGATCGGAGTTTTCTCCAATCCGATGGTATATTTTAACTTGAACCGTCCCCATCACCATGGGAACGCCTCTATGTTAAAATATACCATCGGATTTGAGTTATATCGTGAAAACTCAGATCCGACAATATATTCTAACACAGAGGCGTTCCCATAGTGATGGGACTCCGATCGGAACTCTCCGCTGCCACCAATGATGGGGGGGGGATTTTAATTAGGAGGGGGGGGGGAGGCCGCACTGGCCACCAATGAATGTATTACAGGGGAGGGAGGGAGGGGGGGCCGCACTGGCCACCAATGAATGTAATACAGTGAAAACTCAGATCTGAAAAAGTTTTTATGCAGACGGATTTGCGGATCCGTCTGTGTGAAATTAGCCTACGGACATGGATCACGGACGCGGATGACAATCTTGTGTGCATCCGTGTTTTTTCACGGACCCATTGACTTGAATGGGTCCGTGAACCGTTGTCCGTGAAAGGGAAAATAATAGCATTCTTAATACAGAATGCTTAGTAAAATGTGCCTTGAGGGGTTAAAAAAAAAAAAAAATTAACTCACCTCTTCCTCTTGTTCGCACAGCCGGCATCGTCTTCTTTCTTCTTCTTTCAGGACCTGCAAAAGGACCTTTGATGACGTAATCGCGCTCACCAGGTGGTGAGTGTGGTGATGTCAGCGCAGGTCCTGCTGAATGAAGATAGAAGATCCTTCTATCTACATTCAGCAGGACATGCGCTGACGTCACCGCTCTCACCACGTTGTGAGCGTGATTACGTCATCAAAGGTCCTTTTGCAGGTCCTGAAAGAAGACGATGCCGGCTGCGCGATCAAGTGGATGAGGTGAGTTATGTTTTTATTATTTTTTAACCCTCAATTGACATTATACTTGGCATTCTGTATTAAGAATGCAATTATTTTCCCGTATAACAATGTTATAATGGAAAATAATAAAATCTCCAGAAAACCTAACCCAAACTCGAACTTCAGTGAAGAAGTCCGGATTCGGGTCTGGGTACCACATAAATTTTTTTCTCCCGCACGTGCAAAACGCATTGCACTCACGTGGAAAAAAAGGAACATCGGAACGCAATTGCGTGCCTACTCACGCGGGTTTCCTGCAATGCATCCTGAACGCATCCAGCCCTCACCTGTGATGTCCGTACTCTGCTACTTGCTAACCCATCAAAAGTACACTAGCATAGAGGACAGATAGGAGGGAACTTAACTGCAGGATCAGACTACACTGAGTTACTTTGTTGTCTGTTACTATGGAGACACACAATCTGCTTAGTTGCTGTAGAATCAAAACACTTGGGCTCTGATTTATCAAACAGGTTTTTTCTCTCTTTTGGAGTAAATTGCAACTTTTCTGTTGTTTTCCTTGTAAAGACAGGTTTAGACGCTCCGATCCAACAGACGATTGTTAGGAAGGAAGCGTTCCTACCTGACAGTTGGCTGCTCGTTCAGTGAAGGAGACCGCTGCTGATCACCTCCACAGTATGAGGAAGAGGGGTCGCTATTGCGCTCGCTTGTCCTCATACAACTGCATTGTTTCTAGGCAGTAGATCCCTGTTTGGACAGCACGATCTGCTGCCCAGAAACAATAATTCAGGTGCCTGGACGAACAACAGGATCACCCGATTAATCGTTTCGCTCATTCAACGGGTGATCGGTGGCACATTTAGATTGTCGGGAACAAGCGTTCACAGGAACGTTTATTGCCAATAATCTGCCCGATGATCGGGGCCATCTAAGTCCACCTTAAAGAGGACCTTTCACTAGATTAAAAAAAAAATTGAAAAATCGAAACTAAGTATACAGACATGTAGAGCGGCGCCCAGGGATCCCCCTGCACTTACTGTTATACCTGGGCGCCGCTCCGTTCGCCCGGTATAGCCTCCGATATCTTCACATGTTAGGCTCCACCCAGGGGAACCCGGCGTCTCTTTCTCCCATGCTGTAGCGCTGGCCAATCGCAGCGCTCAGCTCATAGCCTGAGAGAAAAAAAAGCCTCTCAGGCTATGAGCTGAGCGCTGCGATTGGCCAGCGCTACAGCATGGGAGAAAGAGACGCCGGCAGGTTCCCCTGGGTGGAGCCAAACATGTGAAGATACCGGAGGCTATACCGGGCGAACGGAGCGGTGCCCAGGGATAATAGTAAGTGCAGGGAGATCCCTGGGCGCCGCTCTACATGTCTGTATGCTTAGTTTCGATTTTTTAATCTAGTGAAAGGTCCTCTTTAAGACACATTTTGTCATGTTGCTAAATAATGTCTGCTAAGTCAGTTTCAGAAATCCAGCATTAGAGATAAGCAAATAGTTTCTAACAAAATGATTCTTCTCATCTGCAGCGCTTCTTCATCTGTAGGGGGTTGAGCCCCCCCACTTACCTACTGGAAGATTGACAGTGCTGGATATTTAGCCTGGCCCTGACAATTTCCTGCCTGTGACTCTGCTCCAATTAGCAGAGGAAGGAAGTTGTCAGTGTTGGTCTAAATGGTCATGGAAGTTGAGTGCTTCTTCACCTACGTACAGGGACAGCTGCCCACAGATTAAGGATCCATCACACGTAAGTATGTGTTTTGCAAATCCGCAAAACACGGACACCGGCAATGTGCGTTCCGCATTTTGTGGACCACACATCGCCGGCACTCTCATAGAAAATGCCTTTTCTTGTCCTCAATTGCGGACAAGAATAGGACATGTTCTATTTTTTTTTTTTGCGGAACCGGAACTGCTGATCCGCAAATGCAGATGCGGACAGCACATTCCAGCCCCATGGAAAATTAATGGGTCCGCACCTGTTCCGCAAAATTGTGGAACGGATGCGGTCCCATTTTGCGGACGTGTGAATGGACCCTTAGTAGCCCTGTTGATGAGACAAATCGATTTGTTAGAATCGATCAGCTCATCACTAGTGGGCATTCCTATGGAGTATGTTGGTTTTTGGCCTTATTTATCAAAGTGAAAGTTCCAGAAAATTCTTTCAGCTCACTCCACTGCTGACCTTCATAGGTGTGGTAGGTTAATCAGAATGTGAGGGAGCCTTCAGACGTGCCAGATTTTGTGGCAGAAAATTCTGCTACGGAAAATCAGTTCCATTCGCCTTAATGGGACTTGCAGAAATCCATAAGCTTGTTGCCCTATTTTAATGAATAGAACTGATTTTCAGTCGCAGAATTTTCTGCCACAAAATCTGCCACGTGTGAAGGCTCCCTGATAGTTTGCCTGCTATGTGCCACTTTCATAAATTTGGTGCACAGACCATTACGCTTACCCAAACAGAAAAATGTGAAGACAAACTGAAGTTTGTCCCCTGTTGATAAATCAAGGCCTTGGACCCTGTTGGTTATGACTTAATTGCAAAGTTGCTTTATTTCTGAGGCACTGAAATGTTAAGAAAATATTTGGTTGCAAACGCAGACATGGCCCATAAAGGGGGTGCCCAGTCTGGACATTTATGTCATATAAGACACTTCTGTGACCCATTCCTATCTTAGAACAAGGACCAATCATGAAAGAAGTGGACGCTGCGCATTCGCTCTTATTAGGTTTCCTACAGTACAATAGTCAAGCACTTAGTCAGCTATTTTCGGAAGTCCCATAGCAGTGAATGGAGGAAGCCGCACATGTGTGATGTACTCACTTTCGCAACAGGTCCCTTTTCTTCAGATAGGAGCAGGTCCTAGAGGTGGGATTCACACCTATTGGACATTTGTGGCACATCCTCTCCATATGCCATAGATGTCCAGATTGGACAACCCCTTTAAGAACAAAGATTACAAGGGAAAACCAAATGTTTCCTATAAATGTGTTGTCATCAGAGACAGTCTTTTAAAATATAGCCGCCAGAATCAATAGCTGTCATGGGATACCGATTCTGGTAAAGGGTGCGGGTCCTAGAGATCACCAGGCTATGCTAGACCCACATGCAAAGTACCACTTCACTGACAAAGGAGACCTCTGTTCTCATGACAAGGGATGTATTTTTTGTGGGAAAACTCTTTAACCCCTTAAGAACCGGGCCATTTTTCACCTTTCTGCCCAGGTCATTTTTAGCAAATCTGACATGTGTCACTTCATGTGGTAATAACTTTAAAACGCTTTTACTTATCCAGGCCATTCTGAGATTGTTTTCTCGTCACATATTGTACTTCATTTCAGTGGTAAAATTGAGTCAAAAATTTACATTTTTATTTATAAAAAAAAGACAAAATTTACAAAAATTTTAGAAAAATTAGCAAATTTCAATTTCTCTACTTTTATAATACATAGTAATACCTCCAAAATAGTTATTACTTTACATTACCCATATGTCTACTTCATGTTTGATTCATTTTGTGAATGCCATTATATTTTTTGGGGACGTTACAAGGCTTAGAAATTTTGAAGCAAATCTTGAAATTGTTCAGAAAATTTCCAATACCCACTTTTTAAGGTCCAGTTCAGGTCTGAAGTCACTTTGTGAGGCTTACATAATAGAAACCACCCAAAAATTACCCCATTTTAAAAACTACACCCCTCAAGGTATTCAAAACTGATTTTAGAAACTTTATTAACCCTTTAGGTGTTCCACAGGAATTAATGGAAAATGGAGATGAAATTTCAGAATTTCACTTTTTTGGCAGATTTTCCATTTTAATACATTTTTTCCTGTAACAAAGCAAGGGTTAACAGCCAAACTAAACTCTATATTTATTGCCCTGATTCTGTAGTTTACAGAAACACCCCATATGTGGTCATAAACTGCTGTACGGGCACACGGCAGGGCGCAAAAGGAAAGGAGTGCCATATGGTATTTGGAAGGCAGATTTTGCTGGACTGGTTTTTCGACACCATGTCCCATTTGAACACCCCCTGATGCACCCCTAGAGTAGAAACTCCAAAACAGTGACCCCATTTTGGAAACTACGAGATAAGGTGGCAGTTTTGTCGGTACTATTTTAGGGTACATATGATTTTTGGTTGCTCTATATGACACTTTTTGTGAGCCAAGGTAACAAAAAAGCTGTTTTGGCACCGTTTTTATTTTTTGTTATTTATGTTCATCTGACAGGTTAGATCATGTGGTATTTTTATAGAGCAGGTTGTTACAGACTTGACAATATCAAATATGTATACTTTTTTTGGTTGTTTGCTTCTGTTTTACATAATAAAGCATTTTTGAAAAAAATCGTTTTTTAGTGTCTGCATATTCTAAGAGCCATATTTTTTTTATATTTTTTTTGGGCTATTGTCTTATGTAGGATCTAATTTTTTGCATTATGAGATGACGGTTTAATTGGTACTATTTTAGGGTGCATATGACTTTTTGATCGCTTGGTGTTACACTTTTGTAATGTAAGGTGACAAAAAATGCCTTTTTTGACACTTTTTTTAAGGTGTTTAAATGAGGGGTTAGGTCATGTGGTATTTTTAAAGAGCAGGTTGTTACGGATGTGGCAATACATAATATGTATACTTTTTTTCTTTATGTAAGTTTTACACAATGATATTATTTTTGAAACAAAAAAAAATCATGTTTTAGTGTTTCCGTATTCTGAGAACCATATTTTTTTTATTTTTTGAACGATTGTCTTAGGTAGGGGCTAATAGTTTTTTTAGCATTTTTTTTTTTTACCGTGTTCACCTGAGGGATTAAGTCATGTAATATTTTTATACAGCAGTTCGTTATGGACGTGGCAATACCTAATATGTATACAGTACTTTTTTATTTATTTAAGCTTTAAACAATAATTTATTTTTTGAAACAAAAAAAAATAATGTTTTAGTGTCTCCATTAGGGCTGCAACGATTAATCGACGTTATCGATAATATGCGATAACGGGATTCGTTGTCAACGAATCCCGTTATCGAATAATCGGCTGATTCGTTGCTATGCGGGCGGTCAGGTGCTTTGCCTGCGGGTCCTGTAATTCCTGCATGCTCCCCCACCACCGCAGTTAAGTCCCTGACCCCTGACTTTCAGTCCCACCCTCCGCTCACCAATCAGGTGTTTTAACAAAAATCCTTACTTCGTGAAAATACCTTACCCCTCGTGACTTTCGGGGGTGTGCGCCTCAACTTCCGGGGGTGTGCGCCTCAGCGCAAGCGCACTACCACGGCACGGGTAAGGTAAAATTACAGAGACCACTGACTCATGGACACCACGCTTGTTCCCTCAGGGGTAAGGAGATCTGACGGTCTTTTCTCCTTACCCTCACACTGCGCACACGCAGATTGTGAAATCTCCTTTTGCTCCCAGCACTATCAGCCATCCGGGGGGTGGGTGGTGGGTGCAGCATAATGGGGGGCATAACCCTAACCCTTGCGTAGTGTGAGGGTAAGGAGAAAAGACCGTCAGATCTCCTTTCCTCTGAGGGTGCACTCGCGGTGTCTGCGAGTCAGCGCTCCCTGTAATTTTACCTTACCCGTGCCGTGGTAGTGCGCTTGAGCTGAGGCGCACACCCCCGGAAGTTGAGGGGCAAGGTATTTTCACGAGTAAGGATTTTTGTTAGAACACAGGCGCTGCTGCTACTGCTCTCCTCCCTCCCCCGCCACCTGACGCGCTACGTCGTGCATAATGCTACGTTGTGTGTACATTTATGGAGCCTCCGCCTGCCCTGGAGGCCCTCACCCGTACCACGCTAAGCCCTCCTGCCGTCGGTAGGCCAGTTGCCCGCTGTATAATATGCCCTGCTCAGGGCTCATGCTGCCACTGTTACTGCCGCATTGCCACAGTGTCCCAGGCCTTTGCACATTGCTATACACATGGGGGTATGTGCAAAGCATTGCACCCTAGTGTCTGTAGTACAGACACTATGATGCAATGCTCTTCCCAGTCTGCACATACCCCCATGTGTATAGTAGGAGTGTACAGACTAGTTTTATTAAAATGTAAATAAGCCCCTCCTTCAATAAAAATGTGTCCCCCTTTTCCTATTGTATTTTTATATAATTAATGTAATTTTTATAATTATGTAACTCCTAAAATTGTTTTATTACAGCCTTTGTACATAATTTTTCAAGTAAAATCATATAAACCCCTTTTTTTTGTCATTTTTGTGTTTTTCCCGATTAATCGATGAAATTATCGACAACTAATCGATTATTCAAATAATCATTAGCTGCAGCCCTAGTCTCCATATTCTGAGAGCCATAGCTTTTTTATTTTTTGGGCGACTGTCTTAGGTAGGGTCTCAATATTTGGCACTATTTTGGGGTGCATATGACTTTTTGACCGCTTGCTATTACACTTTTTGTGATGTAAGTTGACAAAAAATAGATTTTTTGACACCGTTTTTATTTTATATTTTTTACAGTGTTCACCTGAGGGGTTTGGTCATGTGGTATTTTTATAGAGCAGCTTGTTACGGACGCGGTGATACCTAATATGTCTACTTTTTTTTTTTTTTACATTTAACACAATAAAAGCATTTTTGAAACAAAAAAATCATGTTTTAGTGTCTCCATAGTCTGAGAGCAATAGTTTTTTTTTATTTTTTGGGCGATTGTCTTAGGTAGGGTATCATTTTTGCGGGATGAGATGATGGTTTGATTGGCACTATTTTGGGGTGCGTATGACTTTTTGATTGCTTGCTATTACACTTTTTGTGATGTAAGGTGACAAAAAATGGCTTTTTGACACCGTTTTTTTTTTTTTTTTTTTTTTACTGTGTTCACCTGAAGGATTAAGTTGTGTGATATTTTTATAGAGCAGATGGTTATGGACGTGGCAATACCTAATATGTATAAAGTACTTTTTTATTTATTTAAGTTTTACACAATAATATCTTTTAAAAAAAAAAAAAATCATGTTTTAGTGTCTCCATATTTTGAGAGCCATAGCTTTTTTTCTTTTTGGGCGATTGTCTTAGGTAGGGTATCATTTTTGCGGGATAAGATGGCGGTTTGATTGACACTATTTTGGGGTGCATATGACTTTTTGATCGCTTGCTATTACACTTTTTGTGATGTAAGTTGACAAAAAATTGCTTTTTTTACAGTGTTCTTTTGAGGGGTTAGGTCATTTGGTATTTTTTATAGAGCAGGTCGTTACGGACGCGTCGATACCTAATATGTCTTTTTTTACATTTAACACAATAAAAGCATTTTTGAAAGAAAAAAAATCATGTTTGTGTCTCCATAGTCTGAGAGCCATAGTTTTTTGGTACTATTTTGGGGGGCATACACCTTTTTGATTGCTTGGTGTTGGACTTTTAGGCTGGGTTCACACCTGAGCGTTTTACGCTCAACAGGCAAAAACCAATGATTCCCTATGACCATGGTTCTCACCTGAGCGTTTTACAGCGCGTACGAACGCGCTGTAAGACGCCCTACACCCCAAGAAGTACAGGAGCTTTTTTGGGGCGTATTGTCACGCGTTCCCGCCCATAGACTTCAGCGGGAACGCGCCTAAATGGGCGTTTGCTTGTTTCCTCATTTAAAAACGCGCGTACGTACCACTCCCAGGTGACCAGCCACATTTCTCGGCCGACATCATGGAGGATTGTGCCATAGACAGTGAGACCCTGATTTGGCTGGTACAGGAGAAGCGATTCCTGTACGACATGCAGGATCCGCAGTACAAGAACAGGCGAATCAGGCAGCAGGCCTGGGAAGACATTGGAAATATTATATGGCCAGAGTGGAATAGTATGTCAAAGCAAGTGAAAGAGGCAAAAGGTACAGACATTGGCATGTGTATTGTAATAAATGGATCATTATTATATTCCTCCACGTGTGCACAGTAGTATATATAGTATATGCACAGTTACTGCATGCGTTGTTTCTGAGGGTATTATGTGATTTCTGAGTAGAACTCAGACTGCTGATGTCACCACCAGCCTCCATTGTGTGTGGTGGCTGGTGGTGACATCAGCAGTCTGAGTTCTACTCAGAAATCACATAAAATACCCTCAGAAACAACGCATGTTGAGAGTGAGAGTGGGTATGCCCATAATTGCAACATGCAAATTGTCAATAAAAAAAAGGTGTTCACAACATAGTCTAATCCAAATCAACTTTATTAATACAAACTACAACTACACAATGCACCACAGAACAAAGAGAAGGCAAAGTCTTTATTATAAAAGTCTTTATTATTACAAAGTCACACCACTACAACTGAGTAAACATGTAAAGTACATACGTAAGGTACATGTTTACTCAGCTTTCAGTTGTAGTGGGGTGACTTTGTGTCTCTTAATGGCTTATGTAGGTTCTTTTAGTTATCAGTCCATGATGGATGCCTGTTGGTACCAATTATTTATAATATCATGGGCAGGTGGCAATAGTCCACATAGGCTGTATAGCTGCATTATTTAATTGTACCCAGTCCCGTGGTTGGAGGGGATATACTCTTCCCCACACTCTTGCACTTTCTCAATATATGTTTTTTTATCATATTTATTGTCTTGATGTATGTATAACAATAAAGTTTTCTTGTGGATTATTTTGTATGGTGTTTGGTTCTTTTATAGGAGTTTATGGTATTTTCCCATACGTGATATTTTGGGGTTTTGACCTCCATGGGAACTAAAATAGTAGTAGATAAATCAGACTTTCAGGTAGCGTTATCCAATACATTTCTAGAACAGTTTCTGAAAGCCTGTGTAGATTTTGTATTGCTATTCAAAACCCCTTCTTATTAGCATGATAGGGCAGAGAGTAGAACTGGTACTGGGTTATGAATATTCTGCTGTTCATGGACCACAGCACTGCCCATTGTACTCGGAACAGTCTCGTGCTTCCCAGCTTTGTCTATTTCTTCATTGTGCCTTCACTGCCTGCATTTCTCAGAAAGCAAAAACATTGTAAAGCTGAAAGCAAGCAAAAGCATTGAAAAACTGATGTAAGCACTTATCTGGGTTAGTTATCTGCATAATCTCCTTTTCTGTTCAATGGGGTTATCTGACAAAAGGTATTATTATGCAATGTATAGGACATTTCAAATTTGTTATTGCTACATGCATGCAATAAAAATATTGTTCATTTTTTTAATGTGCAGCGAGCCCCAGAAGAGCCGGTGCAGAGGATAGGAATGGTAGCGGCCCTGATGAAGTATTGTGTCTCAGTGTACTACCTCAGGTCGTTGCTCTCTGGGGATCACTGCAGTGGAAATGTAGAATGAGGTCAGAAGTGAACGTAATGCTGCAATTTAGCAGTTGTTAGTGTAGATGTCCTCTGTCAGGCCCAGATGGTTGCTTTAACTAGCCTAATGGTAATTTGGGCAATGGGTGTCTTAGCTGTAGTCCCACACCTTCCAACAGTGTCTTTGATGCAGGTGTTCAGCTGTTCATTCTGCTGTCTGACTTCCCAAGGATTATTCTTCTTGCAGTGTGCTTCCTCTCCTCACTCAGGTTTCACAGGAACTACTCCTCCTGGTAGAAGCCAGATCAGCCCACTTCGCCAAGAGGGGAAGAATAGAGTGGTTAGCCCTGTTCCTGCCAACCAAAACCTTACTGGTAGTTACTGCCAAAACATGAACAATACAATATAATACAATACATAACTATTTACAATAGAGCGTTTACCAATACCCCCAGGTCTGGAGTACTGCATATGAATATTACATTCTCTTTTCTGGTAGCTCTTCTTGTTGTTTCTCATGTGGCTGAAATTCTGATCCA
Source organism: Bufo bufo (assembly GCF_905171765.1). NCBI lineage: Eukaryota > Metazoa > Chordata > Amphibia > Anura > Bufonidae > Bufo > Bufo bufo. The sequence goes on along the minus strand of NC_053394.1, from coordinate 268,884,725 downwards.
CCTTCTCTTGCATTCAGTGGTCAACCAGGCAGGCTCATTAGCTTCCCTGCTCTCTTCCTCCTCTCCTTGTCAGTGTGGTGATCTCATAGAGAAGCAGCTAAAGTAATCAAGACACCTTTCATTCATTCCTCCCCCGACTGCTAAATTCATAGAAATGTATAGCTAGAGCTCTCTATCTGGACAGCGGAGAAAAAAAGTAAGGTGGGACTACATACCATAGTGCTATTTCTAAGTAAAATCAATGGGGCCATGTGTTTGAGGAACTATTTTCTATATACAAGTGAAAAGAAGAGGTTAGCAAGAGTTTACTGCAGTGCAATACTGGAAGATGCAGGTGCTTGGTTGCATCAAGTGATGAGTTGCTTCATGCCAACAGAGACTAAAGAGTCCAGAGCCAAGTGACCAAAAGTGAGTTAAAAAGAGAAAATGATGAAATTTGTTTGTTTTGTTTTTAAGCAAGATTCATTCTGCCTACAAAGCCATTTTCAGACCCTTTTTGAAATAGTTTTTTGACGTGAAATGTGAAGTAATTCAGGCATGGGTACTTGCAAAATAGTTTTGTTCTCTAATAACAGTTATTGTGTTTTAATGCCATATGTACCCAGTATGGTTCTTGTATGGGTCCTATGGGGTTAACCAACCCTGATACAGCACCTAGAGGAGGCTGATGTGAGGACTGTTTAGCTACACCCCTAGGAAAGTGCAGTGGAAGTGAGAGGTTGTCCATGTGCTCACTTGACTAAGTACAAGGCCTCAAGTTGCAAACCATAACCATTTCTGGATGATCTACCAAAATAAGACATTGCAGTACTCCAGGAAAGGAGAGGTAGGTGTGTGTGTGTGTGTGTGTGTGTGTTGGGGGAGGGGGGAAGTTAGTTCCAGGATCTGTAATAGCTGAGCAAACTGAGTTAGTAAAGTATGATAAGAAAAGGGGTTTTAGCAGCTCTCACCTTTAGTCACCTGTGTGAAGCACAGAAAAGGAGTGGCTTGAACCTAGCCACACTTGATTAGTCCAAGAGCACAAGAAAAGATTGTTTCCAGCTTCAGCGTATAAAAGTTTTCTTTATTTCAGCTTGTACCTTGGTATTGTCTTGAAGAAGGGCTCAATACCACAGCCCGAAACGCGTCACAATCTGTCCGTGTCTCTCCATGTGATTTTGTGTCGGATTTTATACTACAAGCTGAAATAAAGAAAACTTTTATACGCTGAAGCTGGAAACAATCTTTTCTTGTGCTCTTGAGTTAGTAAAGTACATTGCTACCTAAAGGTTTATAGACTTTACTGCTGTAAGTGGAAATTTTCTAAAGACCCCATCCACATTGGGACACGACCTGGCCTGTTGTATCTTAAACCAGGGCTTGACAAATTTCTTTGGAATCTAGGCGCCAGCTAAAAAAGTTAGGAGCCAAGCGGTGCCGTGTCATAAAGCCCCCAGTAGATGGCCCCATAGTGCTCCCCCCACACTTCTCCATAGAGGCCCCCCAATAATGCATTCCAGCACAAAGGGCCCCCAGTAGATGCCCCCATAGTGCTCCTTCCCCTCTTCGCCATAGTGTCCGCCATAATGTGCCAGTATATAGGGCCCCCATAGTGCTACCCCTCTTCTCCATAGTGCCCCCCCCCCATGTTGTGCCAGTATATAGGGCCACCATAGTGCTTCCTCTCTTCTCCATAGTGTCCCCCATATTGTGCCAGTATATAGGGCCCCCATAATGCTTCCCCTCTTCATAGTGCCCCCCCCCATATTGTGCCAGTATATAGGGCCCCCATAGTGCTTCCCCTCTTCTTCATAGTGCCCACCCCCCATATTGTGCCAGGATATAGGGCCCCCACCCCCCTTCTTGCCACAGTATACGATAAATAATAAAAACAATAAACTCATATACTTACCTTATGCTGCTATCAGTGATGCGATGCAGGCCTCTTCCGGCCTGTGTCCCGCACTGTACGGCTCAGGCGGTGCGAGGAACGGGCAAGGGAGATGCCTCTCCCCTGCTCCTCCGCACTATTCATCTGTATCGCTGTCCTGAGGACGGCGATACAGATGAATATGAAGATGAGCGCTTCCACAATGGAGGCGCTCATCTCCACTCCTGCTGCCTCCGGACAGAACGGGCCCCCCTCCGGCGCTCCGCACCCGTTGCCCGTGCACCTTTGAAAACGGGCTGACAAATACCCAAGCGCCAGGACCAAATTCTTGATCGCCATGGCGACCTGGCGCCTGGGATTTGTCGAGCCCTGTCCTAAACACTATATGCTAGCATATTATAGTAGCATATTATAGCTATCGTACCAACAATATTATTGCCATTAGAAAAAGTAGGAGTATGTCAAAGCTAGGCCTGGCCTATAACCATACAAACCATCTGGGAATTGTCTTATAATACTGTTGGATGTACTATAACCCTCATTTTGCACTTCAGTAAAGAGTGAAGTTTGTTTTGGTACATCTGGCTTGGTTATGGTCTCTAACACCATCTACCAGCCACTTCACCATTAAGGGCACCCCAACATCATGTTGTGTCCCCTTTTCATTGTCCTGGCCTAGGGAGCAATGGAGTGAGAAAAGCCACTGTGGTAGTCTTTTGCAGCTAGAGCCACTGCCACTCCCATCCTCTGCTAGAGCTCCTCAGGGGCTTGTGGCAAAAGCAGCCTCAAAAGGTGTTTATTCATGTTAGGATAAAGATTAAAAACATACCACAGACTACAATTCCTTTGTGTTTTCAAGCAAAGCTCCATACTGTGGGGGGTTAGCTCTTCTCCGGGGGTCATTCACACAAATATCTTCGACAGACACCAAGTTTCAGGTCCAAACATCGCTTTATTTGGCACCTCAGCAAAAATGACACAAAATATACACCTGCCCGCCTGGGCTCTAACTAAACATAACATAACCTGACTCCCCTAAAGCACCTGTTATACACGGTCATAACATGCTGCTTTCCCAGCCCAATGTCCATCAGCCTCCTGGCTGTACAGAGCACTGTTCAGACATGGTCTAAAGTCCAGTGCCTTTATGGGGGAGTGTGGCCCAGTAGTCCTCCCGACTCCAGCTTTGTGACCACTTGTGCCCAAGCGTCACTGTGTCCCCCAACAATCCGGCTAGCACCTAGCCCCATGGCCCCTCAGCCAGCCCAGCTGAGACCACTCTTCCAGAGCCTCCAGCAGGACTGTGTTTCATAAAAACTCTGTCTCCTTCCCCAGACTGGGAGCCACACCCAAGTCCAGCAACAGGACTGAATACCATCCCTGGACATGGGCATATTCCAAAATCCCGGACTGGAGCATGGGGAACAGGCACCCACCCAACACATTGCCTGTTCCCAGTAAAAGCCCGCCCCGGACTAGCTGGAGCAAGCTAAGTTAAGTGTCTTGGTGTCCACCTATATCTAGGGCCTTCACTCCACCAAGGCCGGGCCCCTTGGTGACACGCTCCTGGTGCAAACAACACCCCTTTTTCATGCTTCCCCGAGACTTTACTGCACCCATCACTATTCAGATTGCCACAATACCTATGGCAAAGCTGAATTTTAATTGTTTGACGGGAACTACACCATAAGCACACTGTTTATATTCCAAAACACAACTGCCAGTGCCAATCCATGTGAATGTCATTGTTCACATATTGTTTAGTTGTCCTCTGTGAAGTATCTGTCAATGGACACCTCTGATATGAAAAAATTACTTTTACACGTTTTAATGGTTACCTTTCTGGTACAGTTATACTAAGTTCTGGTTGCAATTTTCATACCTTCATTCATTTTCAGACCCTCTGACTATTCACATGTAAGTTCTCATGTCCCTCCTTTTTAATACATGCTGAATATGATGTGTGTCCTGGAAGCTGCTGCCTTCACTAGCTCCCATGTATCAGCACAGCCTTATTCCTGTACTGCTGTCCTCTCACTTGTGCTGAACGTCATTGATGCTGAAGGGTGTGTCGTTCCCAAAAAAGTTACAGCCATTAAAAGGGTTTTCCAGCTTTTAGATATTGTTGTCCTATTCTCCAGTTAGGATCAGGTGAATGGGAGCTGAGCAGCAATACACCAGCAAGCCTTTTGCTTCTGGCCACTGTTACGTTTCTTGTGGCCACAAAGGGCTGGTTGTTGGGGTGCCGGGTGTCAGACCCCCACTGATATGATATTGATGACCTATGTGGAGGATAGGTCATCAATATCTAATTGGTGGAAAAGCCCTTTAAATACCTATGCCTTATTAGCAGTGATAACTTCCAGGCTATATAAGAGTACAAACTAACAATAAATTTCAGTCGTTGCATTTCATCCACAGAAAAACACAAACGAGAACTGCCCTTTTTTCCACTACACATGATGGCTGACGTAGCTGAACTGATTGTCTCAACAACACATGACCTGAAAATTTAGACATTTCTGCCATCTAGTGACACAGTAGCATCACAACATCATAATTTGTCTCATCCAGCTACAAGCATCAGATATTTTACAACTTATCCTCAGTCTATACAAAGTGTATAAAGAGGTGTATACTTTATACTAGGGTTGTAATTCAAATTCTTGAGTTTTTAACTACTGGATGTAAAATTCTTCATTTAATTTACTCACGCAAAATTATTCTTCTGTCAAATATTCTCAACATCATTTAAAATTTACTTCAGTCAAACCATTAAATCATGTTCTTTTTTTACCCCTGTTTTGCACAGTAATCATAGATCTATCAATGGTCTGTATCATTGAGCATACCATGTTTTAGATGATCATTTCAGGAATATCACCTAAGAAGTTTGATGGCAACCTCTAAAAACTACTGAGCTATGTGGATAATACCTTGTATTTTCAGAGCTGATGGGTATTAAGTTAATGCTGAATTCTGGCAGCCTTAAGAGGCTTAAAGGGATTGTGTCATCTCACCATTATGAAGGCGAGATGAGACACCACCCCGACCACCAGCCGTCTGGGAAACAGCGAAGCATGCCGGTGATGCTGTTTCAGTAGTTCCCATTGCGGTGCATGAAAGCTAATGGAAACAGCATAGCACAGCAAGCTATGCTGTTTCCCTAAGGGCTCATGCACACAACCTCTGCGGATCCGCAAAACACGGATATTGGCTGTGTGCATTCCACATTTTGCGGAATGGTGGGAACAGTTGTTCCATAATAGAACAGTCCTATGCTTGTCCTTCATGCAGACAATAATAGGACATGTTTAGGGATGAGCGAACTTCTGTTTTCAAGTTTGGCATACAAGGTTCAGGGGCGGATTAAGTGCATGTGAGGCCCGCGGCTGTCTATCCCACACGGGCCCCTCCCTCCATTTTAGTTTAATTTATTTCTGTATGAAGAGGCTGCGGTGCTTCGTGTGCGCCAAAGTCTCTTCCTAGGCCATATGACATCATATTCATCGTTCACGTGGTCTAGGTGCAGCTCAATCCCATCTGAGTGATTGGGGCTGAGCTGCAATACCAAGCTCAGTGCTATCAAATGGACAGAGCTGTGCTTGGAGCAAAGAGGCTGCGGCGCTCACTGGAACATCGCGGTCTCCTCAAACAGCTGATTGTCGGGGGTGCCAGGAGTCAGACCCCCACCAATCTCCTAACTCTCTGTGTATAGATGTTATAGATGTTACCTGCAGTCATATGTAACACCCCACATAACACAGGGAATTATTGTGTTATGTGAGGTGTTACATAGGACTGCAGGGAACCTCTACTACATTATTTGCACACAGAAAGTTAGCACTGTTATCTGGGCTTTTACATAGGACTGCAGGTGACATCTACAAATTAAAATCTTAGCCCGCTCTACATAAAGGAAAATATATCACCACATACCTCTTACTTCCAGTGACATCCCCTGTCATGTAGATCTTCTCTTTCCTCTTCTTCTCCGTTTGACCCAGACCACCATGACAAATTCTTTCAGCCGCATCTCATTTCTGCAGAGTTTGTTACACAGAAACGTTAGATTTCTCATAATTGGGGTCATTTATCAAACTGGTGTAAAGTAGAACTGGCTTAGTTGCCCACAGCAACCAATCAGATTCCACCTTTCATTTTCCAAAGAAGCTGTCAAAAATGGAAGGTGGAATCTGATTGGTTACTATGGGCTACTTAACCAGTTCTACTTTACACCAGTTTGATAAATTATCTCAAAGGTCCCTATCTACAGCAATTACAATGTCCTCTAAAGTGCCCCCAGTAATAATAACACCCTATATTGTGCTCCAGGTAATAATGTCTGTATGTAATGTCTGTATCCCCAAAAATAATGTCCCCTAATTAGAAACGCCCCCACACTGCCCCATATAGTAATTTCCCCCACACTGCCCCATATAGTAATTTCCCCCACACTGCCCCATATAGTAATTTCCCCCACACTGCCCCCATATAGTAATTTCCATCACACTGCCCCATATAGTAATTCCCCCCACACTGCCCCATATAGTAATTCCCCCCACACTGCCCCATACAGTAATTTCCCCCACACAGTAATTTCCCCCACACAGTAATTTCCCCCACACTGCCCCATTTAGTAATTTCCCCCACACTTACAGCTGCTGCACAGATAGGATCTGTTGTGCGTCTCATTTTACCTTTCTTCTGACAGATCAGAGGAAGGGTCAAATAAATGATGATGTCAGCCAAGCCAAAAAGGCTAAATAGTGGTCCAGTCATGAAGAAGGGAGGGTGTAAACAGCATGAGAAGTCCACAGAGTGTCCCTATGACATAGTGGTGAGGTGAAAGCAGCATCAGAAGACCACAGAGGGGCAAGGTGACATAGTGTGGAGGTTGCGGCAGCATCAGGAGGCCACAGAGTGGCAAAATGACATGGTGTGGAGGTGGCAGCAGCATGAGCAGACCACAGAGTGGCAAGGTGACATAGTGGTGAGGTGGAAGCAGCATGAGGAGACCACAGAGTATGTAGGTGGCGGCAGCATCAGGAGGCCGCAGAGTGGCACAATGACATAGTCTGGAGATGGCAGCAGCATCAGGAGGCCACAGAGTGGCAAGGTGACATAGTGTGGAGGTGTGTGGCAATACAAGTACCCGCTGAAGATGGTAGGTGAAAGAAGGAGCACTTGGCATCAGATGTGTGGCATCAGGCGAGTGGCAGCATCAGAATAGTAGCTGAGGCAGGTAGCCAGAAGAAACCAGTCTCTTTTGTCAAAGTGTTGGTGTGGCACCATGGATGATCTAGTCTGATGCATCAGGAATTGGTGGGTGGAAATCCTGACTGATCCATGCCTGATTCCTCTTGACAAAGGTCAGTCTATCTACATTTAAGGTAAATAGGCAAGTTCTTCTTGGGGTAACTATGGCCCCCGCCGCACTAAACACCCGCTCTGATGCCACACTACAGTTTGGCTGCCCAGTAGTCCAGCGGATCTTCAATGTCGGCTGGCAGGGTTCACCTCAAGTATGCCACTACCTGCCGGTTCAGGTTCTGCTCCAGGTCTAGATGCTGCTGCTGGTGAGTAGTTTCTTCACTATGCGGGTGAAGAAAGCTGCTCAATAGCGACTGTAGACTCAGGCTGCTGCTGATGGAGCTGGTACTGGTTCTGCCACACCACCCCTCCCCAGCAGCCATGGCAGTGAAACGTGAGCACAGAGGGCCCCCCGGTCAGACCTGCGAGCGGATGGACGCAGATAGGCAGCGGCCAATTGACTACATAGGATGTCTCTATAGTAGTTCATTTTTTCCGCCCTCTCAACAGGTGTAAAAAAAGGCCCCCATTTTGGGCCACTAGCGAGGGTCCAACAAGGTGGAGAGCCAAAAGTCATCCCTCTGCCGAATGCTGACAATTCGGCTGTCACTATGCAAGCGAATGAGCATGCATCGGGCCATTTGTGCAAGTGACTCGGAGGGACTCCCTGCCTTCATCTCCACTGCATACTGCCATGGTGTGTCTGGGTCCTTTGCCTCGTCTTCCTCCTCGCCCTGTAGCTCCTCTGGCTGCTCCTGCTCCTTCACTCCTGTCACCTGTGTAAAAAAAACACCCATTTCTCTACACATTGCTTGTGCTCCAATGTCCTCCTCCTCCTCCTCCTCCAGTTCAGCCCCCACAGGGCTCATGGGGCCTTGAGATGTAGGCGCCACGTCTCCAGTCCCCTGACCAGCCAGATTTACCAGCATCTGTTCTAGGACATGAAGCAGTGGAATGATGTTGTTCATCCCGTAGTCCTGGCGACTGACAAATAACGTGGCCTCCTTAAAGGGCCTGAGCAAACGGCAGGTGTCAATCATGAGCTCCACTGGCTGACATCGAAGTTACACAGGGGAGTACTCCTGTCTGCTTGGATCATGAAGAAATTGTTTATGGCCTTTCTTTGTTCGTATAGTCAGTCCAACATATGGAGGATGGAATTCCAACTGGTGGAAACGTTGCATATCAGCCTATGTTGGGGGATGCCGTTCTGCCATTGCAGCTTAAGGAGGATGTGCTTTGCGGTGTATGAGTGGCTAAAGTGCATGCAAAGTTTCCTGCCCATTTTTAGGATGCCTTGCAGATGAGTAGAAGACTTCAGGAACCACTTGACAACCAGATTGAACACATGTGCCATGCAGGGCGCATAGCTCAGCCCTCCTTGATGCATCGCTGACGCCATGTTCTTCCTGTTTTCGGTCACCATGGTTTTGATTTTGAGTTGTTGCAGAGAAAGCCAGGATTAAAATTCTTGATGAAGGACACGGAGTAGTTGCTTCACTGTGTGACTCCGTTCACCAAGGCAAACGAGGTGCAGAACAGTGTGACACCGCCGTGTGGTACTGTATGCTGGAGGGGCACTGTGAATTGTCCCTGCAGTGGAGGCTGAGGACATGGTGGAGGATGAGGAGGCAGAGGCGGACATTGTTGCAGGACCAATGGCGTGAGAATATGGAGGCAGATGCGGCGTCACCTGGCTAAGTTGTTGGTGTGGCTGTGCAGGAACCACATTTACCCAGTGGGCCGTAAAGGACATGTATTGTCCCTAACCGTAGTTACAGCTTCACACGTCGGCGCTGCCGTGCACTTTGGCAGACACCGACAGGCTCAAGGACTTGCCCACGTTCTGTTCTACATACGTGTGCAGGGCTAGTACTGCCTTTTTGGCAAAGAAATTACTAAGACTCTCCACCTCGGCTCAGCACAAGCCATCAGTTCTCTGAAATGTGCAGAGTCCACCACTTGGAAAGGGATGGACTGTAGCACCAGCAACTTGGCAAGGAGCACATTCAGCTTCTGTGCGATTGGATGAGTGTATGCACACTGTTGTATCTTGGCAATCGCTTCGGTGATCGATTGCTGATGGATTGACTGACGAGGAGCAGGAGCATCCAGACCAGCAGAAGATGGGAAGGATAGACAGCTCCCTTCGGCTGAGGTGGTGGAGCCTTGACTGCCTGAAATCAGGTGCATGCCACTTGGTGATGCAGCGGTTGCTGTGGCAGGCTGGACTACCACATCGGATCCACGGTTCTCCCAGGCCACTTTATGGTGATGCTGCATAAGTTGATGCAGGGCTGTAGAGCCAAAATTGTCACCCTGGCCACGCTTAACCTTCTGCCCATAGATTTTACAAATGGCCATGTTCACCTCCTCCGGTGGCTTAACAAAAAACTGCGACACCACCGAGAGGGTGATTTTACCCCCAACACTCCATACTGACTGACTGCTACCGCCGCTGCTTCCTTGAACCCTGTGGGGATTTGTTCTGGTAGACAGGCTAGCGGACGCAGTATAGAGGCAAACACAAAGTCTTTAACTTAAACCAGTGCTTCTCAATTATTTTCTGTCATGCCCCCCCCCCTTAGGAAGAAGAAAACATTTCGCGCCCCCCCGCGCGAGTGTAAATAGTATCATTTGTCGGGGGCCGGGGGCTCCCTCTCTCCAGCCGTAGAGTTGCTAGGCAACCGACGCCGTGTGAGACGCCGCTTGTGGATGACGGACACTTATGGGGGGATCTGTGGATGACGGACACTTATGGGGGGATCTGTGGATAACGGACACTTATGGGGGGGATCTGTGGATGACGGACACTTATGGGGGGATCTGTGGATGACGGACACTTATGGGGGGATCTGTGGATGACGGACACTTATGGGGGGGATCTGTGGATGACGGACACTTATGGGGGGATCTGTGGATGACGGACACTTATGGGGGGGATCTGTGGATGACGGACACTTATGGGGGGGATCTGTGGATGACGGACACTTATGGGGGATCTGTGGATGACGGACACTTATGGGGGGGATCTGTGGATGACGGACACTTATGCGGGGGATCTGTGGATGACGGACACACACTTATGGGGGGATCTGTGGATGACGGACACTTATGGGGGGATCTGTGGATGACGGACACTTATGGTGGGATCTGTGTATGACGGACACTTATGGGGGGGATCTGTGGCTGGCACTGTTACAGGGGGATCTGTGGCTGGCACTGTTATATATGTGCCATCCATAGACCCCCCACCCCATAACAGTGCCATCCACAGTGCCCCCCCCAGCCCATAACAGTGCCATCCACAGACCCCCACCCCTGAACTGTGCCATCCACAGATTCCGTGTGCCCGCCGCCGCCGTTTAAAGTTATTAAACATGCCCCCCTCACTCCTAATAGTACCGTATATCCGAATTTCTTCTGTATAATGCCGGCAGGCGGGCCGGGCGGCCGGCGCGTCCCTCAGTGACGTCACTTGTCTGCACCGCCTGCTTCATTAACATCACTGAGGGACGCGCCGGTCGCCCGGCCTGCCTGCCGGCATTATACAGAAGAAATTCAGATATACGGTACTATTAGGAGTGAGGGGGGCATGTTTAATAACTTTTTATTCAATAATACATTTTATATTAATATACCGGAGGGAGCGGTGGGGCGGGGCTATAGTACAGTGACCGTACCGCCCCACCGCTATTGCCGGCCCCCAGCTCCAGGCCCTGAACGAGCCCCCCTTTACAGAGCCTGGCGCCCCCCCTGGGGGGCGCGCCCCACTATTTGAGAAACACTGATAATAAGGGGAGCTTATAATATGAAAGAGACGAATTATGTCTGAACAGACATACAGTATAGTGCAAATTCCAGTTTTTGTTTATGTTTTATGTTGCACTGAATTTTCTGAGGGGGGAGGGGTGGCAGTGGATCTTGAGGGAGTTCCCACACTTTTTTCTCAGGACTTGACCCCTGGAGTGGTCCCGCAGTCTGGGTGGCAGTTCTGACTAGTCCTACTTAAATACACAGACATTTAGAGTCATACATTTCCTACACTGGCACAAATGCATTGCCAGTGACCAACTGTCTGTGCTCAGTCCTACACGTAACCGTCGTAAGTGCATGAGGACCTGCGGATGTGGCGGAGAGGTATGTGGGGGTGGGAGATCCGGGAGGGGGCCCATAATTTTTTTTTTGCTATGGGGCCCAGTCATTTCTAGCTACGCCCCTGAATATACAGTATATTACTTGGGCAGCATGTACCACCATCAGTCCAGGGCAGCTGAGGGCCTGGGTGGACAAGTGAGGCAGGATGAAGCTGAGGGCAGCAGCTAGAAGGCCCCTGGCATTGACTGACAGATGATGGCCCCACTCAGCAGCCTGGCAGCAGGACACAGGAGTGAGGCAGAGCATCAGCCTAGCTCCGCACTGGCAGTTGCTGTGAAGTCAGCCGCGGCGCCCATATGCTAGGTGATGTCGCTGTGACACAGACAGCTACGTTCTGACGTTTGCCAGCCTCAAGATTAAGAGAAGACCACGTGAGTCAGTCCTTAAGCCTTCACCAGCTTTCATTATAGGTCTTCCATACCTACCTATAATGGAAGCGGCCACCCCTATGATGTCATTAAATACCACGATACTTAAGAAACGATGATATCGTCATATTACCGTTTTTTAATATTGCATTATATTGTGGATACCGGTATATTGCCCAACACTAGCAGAACATAACTTGCATATTTCATATAATGATGACACAATTACATTTTCCCCCAATCCAATAATTTTTGTGTTTCAGAGCCTCATTTTCAAATTCCGATAACATCATACAGTGGAATATACGGGTGGTACATGTTCTGTTACCCATGCCTGATATGTATATTCTGTAAAGAATGTCATGATATGTATTAGTTGTGGCTTAACCACCTCCGGACCGCCTAACGCAGGATCGCGTTCCGGAGGTGGCAGCCCTGCGCACAGTCACGCATATACGCGTCATCTCGCGAGACGCGAGATTTCCTGTGAACGCGCGCACACAGGCGCGCGCGCTCACAGGAACGGAAGGTAAGAGAGTTGATCTCCAGCCTGCCAGCGGCGATCGTTCGCTGGCAGGCTGGAGATGTGTTTTTTTTTAACCCCTAACAGGTATATTAGACGCTGTTTTTATAACAGCGTCTAATATACCTGCTACCTGGTCCTCTGGTGGTCCCCTTTGTTTGGATCGACCACCAAAGGACACAGGTAGCTCAGTAAAGTAGCACCAAGCACCACTACACTACACTACACCCCCCCCCCCGTCACTTATTAACCCCTTATTAGCCCCTGATCACCCCTAATCACCCCTGATCACCCCATATAGACTCCCTGATCACCCCCCTGTCATTGATTACCCCCCTGTCATTGATCAACCCCCTGTAAAGCTCCATTCAGACGTCCGCATGATTTTTACGGATCCACTGATAGATGGATCGGATCCGCAAAACGCATCCGGACGTCTGAATGAAGCCTTACAGGGGCGTGATCAATGACTGTGGTGATCACCCCATATAGACTCCCTGATCACCCCCCTGTCATTGATTACCGCCCTGTCATTGATTACCCCCCTGTAAAGCTCCATTCAGACGTCCGCATGATTTTTACGGATCCACTGATAGATGGATCGGATCCGCAAAACGCATCCGGACGTCTGAATGAAGCCTTACAGGGGCATGATCAATGACTGTGGTGATCACCCCATATAGACTCCCTGATCACCCCCCTGTAAAGCTCCATTCAGATGTCCGCATGATTTTTACGGATGCACTGATACATGGATCGGATCCGCAAAACGCATCCGGTCGTCTGAATGAAGCCTTACAGGGGCATGATCAATGACTGTGGTGATCACCCCCCTGTCATTGATTACCCCCCTGTAAAGCTCCATTCAGATGTCCGCATGATTTTTACGGATGCACTGATAGATGGATCGGATCCGCAAAACGCATCCGGACGTCTGAATGAAGCCTTACAGGGGCATGATCAATGACTGTGGTGATCACCCCATATAGACTCCCTGATCACCCCCCTGTCATTGATTACCCCCCTGTCATTGATTACCCCCCTGTAAAGCTCCATTCAGACGTCCGCATGATTTTTACGGATGCACTGATAGATGGATCGGATCCGCAAAACGCATCCGGACGTCTGAATGAAGCCTTACAGGGGCGTGATCAATGACTGTGGTGATCACCCCATATAGACTCCCTGATCACCCCCCTGTCATTGATTACCCCCCTGTAAAGCTCCATTCAGACGTCCGCATGATTTTTACGGATGCACTGATAGATGGATCGGATCCGCAAAACGCATCCGGACGTCTGAATGAAGCCTTACAGGGGCGTGATCAATGACTGTGGTGATCACCCCATATAGACTCCCTGATCACCCCCCTGTCATTGATTACCCCCCTGTCATTGATTACCCCCCTGTAAAGCTCCATTCAGATGTCCGCATGATTTTTACGGATGCACTGATAGATGGATCGGATCCGCAAAACGCATCCGGACGTCTGAATGAAGCCTTACACGGGCGTGATCAATGACTGTGGTTATCACCCCATATAGACTCCCTGATCACCCCCCTGTCATTGATCACCCCCCTGTCATTGATCACCCCCCTGTCATTGATCAACCCCCCTGTCATTGATCAACCCCCCTGTCATTGATCACCCCTCTGTAAGGCTCCATTCAGATATTTTTTTGGCCCAAGTTAGCGGAATTTTTTTTTTTTTTTTCTTACAAAGTCTCATATTCCACTAACTTGTGTCAAAAAATAAAATCTCACATGAACTCACCATACCCCTCACGGAATCCAAATGCGTAAAATTTTTTAGACATTTATATTCCAGACTTCTTCTCACGCTTTAGGGCCCCTAGAATGCCAGGGCAGTATAAATACCCCACATGTGACCCCATTTCGGAAAGAAGACACCCCCAGGTATTCCGTGAGGGGCATATTGAGTCCATGAAAGATTGAAATTTTTGTCCCAAGTTAGCGGAACGGGAGACTTTGTGAGAAAAAAATAAAAAATATCAATTTCCGCTAACTTGTGCCAAAAAAAAAAAATTTCTATGAACTCGCCATGCCCCTCATTGAATACCTTGGGGTGTCTTCTTTCCAAAATGGGGTCACATGTGGGGTATTTATACTGCCCTGGCATTCTAGGGGCCCCAAAGCGTGAGAAGAAGTCTGGTATCCAAATGTCTAAAAATGCCCTCCTAAAAGGAATTTGGGCACCTTTGCCCACCTAGGCTGCAAAAAAGTGTCACACATGTGGTATCTCCGTATTCAGGAGACGTTGGGGAATGTGTTTTGGGGTGTCATTTTACATATACCCATGCTGGGTGAGAGAAATATCTTGGTCAAATGCCAACTTTGTATAAAAAAATGGGAAAAGTTGTCTTTTGCCAAGATATTTCTCTCACCCAGCATGGGTATATGTAAAATGACACCCCAAAACACATTCCCCAACTTCTCCTGAATACGGCGATACCACATGTGTGACACTTTTTTGCAGCCTAGGTGGGCAAAGGGGCCCATATTCCAAAGAGCACCTTTAGGATTTCACAGGTCATTTACCTACTTACCACACATTAGGGCCCCTGGAAAATGCCAGGGCAGTATAACTACCCCACAAGTGACCCCATTTTGGAAAGAAGACACCCCAAGGTATTCCGTGAGGGGCATGGAGAGTTCCTAGAATTTTTTATTTTTTGTCACAAGTTAGTGGAAAATGCTTATTTTTTTTTTTTTTTTTTTTTTCATACAAAGTCTCATATTCCACTAACTTGTGACAAAAAATAAAAAGTTCCATGAACTCACTATGCCCATCAGCGAATACCTTGGGGTCTCTTCTTTCCAAAATGGGGTCACTTGTGGGGTAGTTATACTGCCCTGGCATTCTAGGGGCCCAAATGTGTGGTAAGGAGTTTGAAATCAAATTCTGTAAAAAATGACCTTTGAAATCCGAAAGGTGCTCTTTTGAATATGGGCCCCTTTGCCCACCTAGGCTGCAAAAAAGTGTCACACATCTGGTATCTCCGTAATCGGGAGAAGTTGGGGAATGTGTTTTGGGGTGTCATTTTACATATACCCATGCTGGGTGAGAGAAATATCTTGGCAAAAGACAACTTTTCCCATTTTTTTATACAAAGTTGGCATTTGACCAAGATATTTATCTCACCCAGCATGGGTATATGTAAAAAGACACCCCAAAACACATTCCTCAACTTCTCCTGAGTACGGAGATACCAGATGTGTGACACTTTTTTGCAGCCTAGGGGGGCAAAGGGGCCCACATTCCAAAGAGCACCTTTCGGATTTCACAGGTCATTTACCTACTTACCACACATTTGGGCCCCTAGAATGCCAGGGCAGTATAACTACCCCACAAGTGACCCCATTTTGGAAAGAAGAGACCCCAAGGTATTCGCTGATGGGCATAGTGAGTTCATGGAAGTTTTTATTTTTTGTCACAAGTTTGTGGAATATGAGACTTTGTATGAAAAAAATAAAAATAAAAAAAAATCATCATTTTCCACTAACTTGTGACAAAAAATAAAAAATTCTAGGAACTCGCCATGCCCCTCACGGAATACCTTGGGGTGTCTTCTTTCCAAAATGGGGTCACTTGTGGGGTAGTTATACTGCCCTGGTATTCTAGGGGCCCAAATGTGTGGTAAGGAGTTTGAAATCAAATTCAGGAAAAAATGAGGAGTGAAATCCGAAAGGTGCTCTTTGGAATATGGGCCCCTTTGCCCACCTAGGCTGCAAAAAAGCGTCACACATCTGGTATCCCCGTACTCAGGAGAAGTTGAGGAATGTGTTTTGGGGTGTCTTTTTACATATACCCATACTGGGTGAGATAAATATCTTGGTCAAATGACAACTTTGTATAAAAAAATGGGAAAAGTTGTCTTTTGCCAAGATATTTCTCTCACCCAGCATGGGTATATATAAAATGACACCCCAAAACACATTCCCCACCTTCTCCTGAGTACGGAGATACCAGATGTGTGACACTTTTTTGCAGCCTAGGTGGGCAAAGGGGCCCATATTCCAAAGAGCACCTTTCGGATTTCACAGGTCATTTTTTACTGAATTTGATTTCAAACTCCTTACCACACATTTGGGCCCCTAGAATGCCAGGGCAGTATAACTACCCCACAAGTGACCCCATTTTGGAAAGAAGAGACCCCAAGGTATTCGCTGATGGGCATAGTGAGTTCATAGAACTTTTTATTTTTTGTCACAAGTTAGTGGAATATGAGACTTTGTAAGAAAAAAAAAAAAAAAAAAAAAATCATCATTTTCCGCTAACTTGTGACAAAAAATAAAAAGTTCTATGAACTCACTATGCCCATCAGCGAATACCTTAGGGTGTGTACTTTCAGAAATGGGGTCATTTGTGGGGTGTTTGTACTGTCTGGGCATTGTAGAACCTCAGGAAACATGACAGGTGCTCAGAAAGTCAGAGCGGCTTCAAAAAGCGGAAATTCACATTTTTGTACCATAGTTTGTAAACGCTATAACTTTTACCCAAACCATTTTTTTTTTACCCAAACATTTTTTTTTTTATCAAAGACATGTAGAACTATAAATTTAGAGCAAAATTTCTATATGGATCTCGTTTTTTTTGCAAAATTTTACAACTGAAAGTGAAAAATGTCATTTTTTTGCAAAAAAATCGTTAAATTTCGATTAATAACAAAAAAAGTAAAAATGTCAGCAGCAATGAAATACCACCAAATGAAAGCTCTATTAGTGAGAAGAAAAGGAGGTAAAATTCATTTGGGTGGTAAGTTGCATGACCGAGCAATAAACGGTGAAAGTAGTGTAGGTCAGAAGTGTAAAAAGTGGCCTGGTCTTTCAGGGTGTTTAAGCACTGGGGGCTGAGGTGGTTAAAAAAAATGTTTTTTAAGTGAACATTCTTATTTTCTCCCTCAAACATCTCACGTTCCAGAGAATTATTTGCATATGATGTCATAATCCCATTTTCCACCAATCCAATTGCTTGTTTCAGAGCCTCATTTGCATATTCTGATGATGTCATAAAGACATTGTCTCTTAACCGGCGCCTGATGCTGTAATCTGTGCAGTGCTGTTGTCTTCTCAGTGGGACATAGTTCTGCTCTCTTGCGTCCTTAGTGATTATTTGCTACAGGAAGCGATTTTACTAAAGATGTCTGGTTCTATCCAGACCATGTGGCTTCTACTGCTCGTAACATCTGTCTTCATCGGACAGTCTCTCTGTTGCATACCATGCGACTCCAGAGGGAAAATGGCTATGGAAGAATTCAACACCTTTATCAAAAGCCAAGTCGATGACATTGACTCAATAGAAGCCTATGTCAACATCAAGCGGTTTGCCAAAGTCACCGAGAAAAAAGTCCTGAACTACCTTGAGGATGAAGTCGGCATACTGGGTACTTATACTATTACTATTATCTTAATTTCATATAATTTATAGATAGATAGATAATTATTGTACCATTATTTTCCTTCCAGATAAATATGCTATATCCGAAATTGCGTCTGAATATAAAAAATCTGTGGACGTCATCCAGGATATAGATTTTAAGGGTAAGTACAATATTTTATACGTAGGTGGAAATTCTACTTCTCTTATTAATAGGAATTAGTGTGTTGGGGGCTCAGACTGATAGATGAGGGGATCGGATTCTCATTCTTCTCCTCTTTATATATCTTAGAGATCCAGCTTCTTCACATCATTGGACTCCATTTCCAGCGACTCAAAGAAAAGCTCAAGGTTATCGTCCAGGACTCAAACCAACGTAAGTGGAATCTTCTTCTGTCTACCATTGTACTTATCTTCTACGTGTCTGGTAGGTTGTCAGAGAGGATGTTTTCAACTTGTTTTCCTTTCCCTACAGCCTAGTGACAGGAGGGAGCGATTGTAATAAAATGTTCTATACTGGGAATTGCTATGCGTGCAGTTTTCTTTTGTATTATTGCAGTGTTATAGATAGAGCCCTCATATACAGGGGATTTCTGTTTTCTATTGTTCTCTATTAGTAATTCTGCTTTTCTTCATTTCTCACTTTTAGGGAGGTGTCCAAATAAACAAGGTGAGTTCTTCTAGATATAACACCTGCTATAATATGACATATAAATGTATTACACACACAGGCCTCTTGTAGTATTATTAATGTAGACCCAAACTAGAGATCCCCACAGCCACCAATCAGATCACTGCTGTTATCTCCTACCCTGTACTGGACATATGAAAGCCAGCACCTGATTGGCTGCCAGGAATGTTTGCACTAGGAGCTGCTGCGTTCTATAGAGGCCCGGACCGTTCTGGGGCGGCTCAGAGATTTCTGTCAATGGAAATCTAGAAAACAAAGTGACGAACACAGAGGCACTGACATCATGTAATAATAAGGAGACCCAGAGATTAGAGGTTTCTGAGTCTGACAATGAGAGCGGTCAGTAATGTCTTCTTTCTTCTCCATTCCTCAGGTGCAGACAGCTGTGGTAAGTACATTTTATACCAGATTCAGCTTCTTGTCATTATTATTATTATTATCTATAAGATTGGACGGTTATAACACAAGTGCATTTCCCCAGGATTAATGGTGCAAACCTACATCAACTGTCAGACCTGCGCCGAGGAGAAGGTTGTCTGCGCCGGGGGCCCTCCAAAAAATCAAGGTACAGTATAAGATTTTTATCATAGGCCAGAGTAACTAGAATTACACTATATAATGCATGCCAATGGACCTTTCCCACTAGTGTGTGTAAACTGTGGGTACTGTGCCTATTATACAGAGGTGAGCAGCACTACATAGGCACTTTACACAGCACTCGCTGACTATTATATGATGTCTCCTCTTTTCACAGACTACTTGGAGAGATGCAGCTGCCTGTGCACCTCCAACAGATGTTTCGGTAAAGTAGAAGTTTCTATTCTTATATCTACATTCATATAGTAAATTAGTAAATATATAGGACCCCAAATCCTCACCGTACACTAAATATACCAGTCACTGGTATACACCAGACTTCCCAAAGCAGGAGGATATTTACATTAATATGATTCAGTCCATAAGCAGGCTAGAAGGGTGATTTGTGGCAGCCTGTACAGTATCCTGTCCATGTGCAGGTGACAGAGGGGTGATAGATACCAGCACATGATTATCATATTTATTCTAATATTATAAGTGTCTTTAATGCTCGGCTCACATTTCATTTCTTTCTTCTTTTCTCAGATCTGAAAACTGGACGGTCCTGCTCTCCATGTAAAGATCACAAGTCTCACCTGGCAGAGACTGTAAACTGTGGAGGTGAGGAGATAGCAGAATATAACCAGTTACTATCAGTCTCCTCTATGATGGCCGTATTTCCTATTAGGTCTTATAGAAGGAGACGTGTTATTGAGACAACCCCTAAATGTAGGACAGAATATCTACACAATTACTTCTATAATATCTTCTTTCATTTTCCTGTTTTTCTAGAGATAAATATAAAAATCCCAGAATATGAAGAACTAATTCTGGACTGTACTTTTGAATGGTACGCAAGGCTGGAGGACACCTATAACAACGTGTTCACCCTGGTAAGTACAATGCAGGGTAAAATTGGGAGATTGTTCAGTTTGAGTTATACGACCATAATGTTAAGGCAGCGCTTCCCAAACGTATTCCTTTCATTACTCAAAAACCACTTAGCAGAAAGTCCTTTCACCCAATATCATCACCAGGCTGCTCAATATGGTCTAAAATCAGACTTTCTGTCATGTCAGCAAATTATCATCAGCAATTTTCTAAATTTTTGTCTTAATGATATGACTATTTAAATTACAAATATTACCGTATTTTATAAATAGTTGTGATATCTGAGGCTCTGATAATTCTCCATATTTTTTCTATAGCCTCGTGAACACAATCCCAAAATCACCCGGGAGCCCTATCTAGTGATCAAGGGCGTACAGATGGGGGACTCCGGACGGTACACGTGTACCACCATCCTGGACTCTGAGGTGCCAGTGAGTAAGATCACCTATAACGTGGCAGGTAAGGACATATTATTACTGGCACTATGCTGAGTGGTAATTCTTAGATACACGGGATTCATATCTACTTGTGGGTGATAATTAGTGAGAAAGGATCTAGTTCTGAAAATCTGAATTGTCACCTATAATGTGGGGCTATTTTACATTAGTATTTGTAAGAAAAAAACCTATAATGGAAAGATTTTAGCCTTTTCTGTATTTTGGAGCCACTTTTGGTTTTGACAGTGCTTCTGAGCCTCCATGATGCAGACGATTCTGATATTCTGACATATATTTCATGTTCTTTCATGTATAAGATACACTACAATGTCATTATCGTTCTCTTCATGGAATTAACTATTAATGTAATTGTTTTCTTCATTTAGTTATCAGCGAATCGGAACAGGCGACAAAAAAATACCATCCTCGCCCTACACTTCCTGATGTGCTTGACATCACAGCGCCTGAGCCGCCACTTCTAGAGGAGTTACAGAACAACAATGCTTCCCTCATAGCAATATCTGTGGCCGGCTCCGTCACCATCATGCTGATCACTGGCATATGGTAGGTAGCATCTATAAGATACTCTGTGGAACAGGCGTAGTATTTTAGATAAATATTACACATTACACAGTGTAAACTTAGTCCAGGCAGTCACTGGATGCTCCAGATTTATCACAATACTGAACGCTTCATGATAAATTTGGCGCATATTACAAGGCCAGACATGTTATAATGTCAGTGGACTGATAAGCAGCTAATGTAAGAAAAAACATTGGAGGATCTGTGCACACATTTCACTCAGAGCTGACATGTAAGTAGCAAATATCAAATAACTGATAGATTTTCTTTTTTCAGCATCTGCATGTTCTGGAGGAAAATGAAATCTAGAGAGCCTCTGGAAAAAGAGCCAGTGTGAAGGCGAACCGTCAAGCACCATCCTGTACTGCCAACTGCCAGGAAAAAAAAAAAAAAAGAAAATTTTAACCCTTCCCCAAAAACAAAAAAACTTTAAAAAAAACTTCCCTTCCCCATTTCTGCCTTCACTTTCTCTCCCTACTCCCCCTCCATGAAAAAATAAAAATAAAAAAATGTTTCCCAAAAAATAAAAAATTCTCTTCCCTTCCCCTTTTCTTCCCTCCCCTTTTTCCCTTAAAAATAAAAATAAATAAAAATATACAAAAATTCTTGACTGCAGCATTTCATTTCCCATTCCTTACCTGCCTATATGTCACATAAGAACTACAAAGACTATGGCCTCTTTCCCACGGGCGTGTGTGCCCCGTGGTCGTGCTGCAGCCCACATAATGCGGGCCGCAATGCAGGAGCACAGTCCGTGGGGCAGCCGCAGCGGATCGCGGACCCATTCACTTGAATGGTTCCGCGATCCGGCCGTTCCGCAAAATGATAGGACATGTTCTATCTTTTTGCGGAACAGAAGTACGGGACGAAACCCCACGGAAGCACTCCGTAGTGCTTTCATAGGGTTCTGTTCCGTGCTTCCATTCCGCACCATTCCGCATCTCTGGATTTGCGGACCCATTGAAGTGAATGGGTCCGCATCCGTGATGAGGAATGCCCACGGAAGGGCACCCGTGTATTGCGGATCCACAAATGCGGTCTGCAATACGGTAACGGGGCGCACGCGCCCGTGGGAAAGAGGCCTATATCAGAGATAGATCAGGAGGATGGAGTCTCTTCTTGTTATTCTTAACACCAGCGCCAGTTTCAAGATCTATAGTCATATAACTTATGGTTTGACTGAGCGGAAACATGTCTTTATTAGAAAACCTTCCTAAATCTAGATGACTAACTTCACGCACCTGGGCTCCAATGTAAAATACCTAACAGGGCCATGAACTATCATGTGTGGTGTACAGCACTGGTCTACTCATATGGGACATGTGGACCTTTTGGACCCTCTCAGATTAAAGGGCCTAGGGTGTGACCTTTGCTGGGGGAAAAAGATGTGGGATGTCGCATAGTCGAGCTCGTCTTCTTTCTTCTTCTTCTTGCAGGACCTGGCTGGAAAAGGACCTTCGGTGACGTCATCGCGCTCACCACGTGGTGAGCACGGTGACGTCAGCGCCGGTGCTGCTGAATGAAGATAGAAGAACCTTCTATCTTCATTCAGCAGGACCTGCGCTGACATCACCGCGCTCACCACGTGGTGAGCGCGATGACGTCACTGAAGGTCCTTTTCCAGCCAGGTTCTGCAAGAAGAAGAAGAAAGAAGAAGAAAGAAGACGAGCTCGACTATGCGATCAAGTGGATGAGGTTAGTTGCATTTTTTTTTATTTTTAACCCCACAATGGACCTTTTACTTAGCATTCAGAATTAAAGAATGCTATTATTTTCCATTATAACCATGTTATAATGGAAAATAATAAAGTAATTGGGGTCCCTGGTAACTCATCCCTTGTCTCCTTAGCAACCATGTGTGAATGTGGATGCTTGCGATTTTCACACATCCCCATTCATTTCTACGGGGCCTGCTTTGCGTGAAAAACGCAGAATATCGAACATGCTGCGATTTTCACGCAACGCACAAGTGATGCGTGAAAATCACCGCTCATCTGAACAGCCCCATTGAAGTGAATTCGTCCGGATTCAGTGCGGGTGCAATGTGTTCACCTCACGCATTGCACCCGCGCTGAATTCTTGCCCGTGTGAAAGGGGCCTTACTGTTTCCGATCTGCAAAAAACGTATTGCATAAGGAAACCATACGGATATGTTTTGTGGAATAACGAAACAGAAGAGGACTTAAATCAGAGAAAAAAAATAGATACGGAACAACGGATCCAGGAAAAACGGACTGCTAAACAACGGTCGTGTGCATGAGCCCTAAGTCAAGTAGTGTAGTTCCTTTTCGTTTGGTGGCCCACGTGGCTTCCCATGTGTTGGTTTGCTCACTCGTTCTTTGACACAGTGCGCTGTCTATTTCAGTGCACTGGTTGGGCGTCCAAGAAAATCAATATAACAATATAACAAAATAATAGCAAAGACAAGTGCACTCTGTGGTCTTACTAAACCCTCAAACTGATTTTAAAATTGAGAGATTAGCCAACATATCCTACGGTGTAGGACATGTCTGAGCCAGAGCACCGCGCCAAGGTTTCTCAAGTAGCTCGGGGACCTAACACTCACCTACCTGGGCATATGTGGGCAATACCAGGAGCCAGTGGGCAAATTACAGGAGCATGAGGCCGACTCACAAACAACTCACCAGTTACCTCCAGCATGTGACCATGCTAGCAATGGGAGGAGGGAGGAGTCACTCATGCTCCTGTAATTGCTATCTTGTGTAGGATGTCTATTGTGGTACTTGTGGTTCACTGCGGTCATCCTCCACTGTATGCATTTTTGCTGGGGATCGTCATTAGCAATGGGCCACAAGTGCAGGATCTGCTCCCCTATATATATGCACAACTGCATGTGGGTTTGAGCACGTCCTGCTTGTTTAATACCACGCCATTCTTTTAAGTTTGTATATATAGAGATTCCTGGAGGTGTATAAACTCCAATTTAAATGTGCCTGCTTTCCATCTACAGGCTACATTTAGGTGCACCTGTGAGGCCTGGGCCTTATCAGCAAGTCTTGAGTGGGACTCGCAGACTCCTCCCTCCTCCCATTGCTAGCATGGTCACATGCTGGAGGTAACTGGTGAGTTGTTTGTGAGTCGGCCTCATGCTCCTGTAATTTGCCCACTGGCTCCTGGTATTGCCCACATAGGCCCAGGTAGGTGAGTGTTAGGTCCCCGAGCTACTTGAGAAACCTTGGCGCGGTGCTCGGGCTCAGACATGTCCTACACCGTAGGATATGTTGGCTAATCTCTCAATTTTAAAATCAGTTTGAGGGTTTAGTAAGACCGCAGAGTGCACCTGTCCTTGCTGAGTTTGCTTTAAATAACCATCGCCAGGAGTCCTCTGATAAGTCACCATTTTTTGGTGCATATGGGTTTCATCCGCAGTTTGGGACATTCTCTGGAGAGGGGTCTTCTGGTTTACCTGATGAGGAGAGATTTTCCTCGTCTTTGTCGATTATTTGGCAAAAGATTCAGGGTAATCTGAAGAGGATGACTGAGAGATATAAGCGTGTGGCGGATAAGAGACGTGTGCCTGGTCCGGACCTGAATGTGGGTGATCTGGTGTGGTTGTCCACAAAGAATATCAAACTGAAGGTTCCCTCCTGGAAGTTGGGTCCTAAGTTTATTGGGCCTTACAAGATCTTGTCCGTCATCAATCCCGTTGTCTTCCGACTTCCTCAGACTTGGAAGATCCATAATGTTTTTCACAAGTCCCTATTAAAACCTTATGTCCAACCCACTGTACCCTCTTCTTTGCCTCCTCCTCCGATTATTGTTGATGGTAATTTTGAATTTCAGGTCTCTAGGATTGTGGATTTTCACATTATCCGCGGTTCTCTCCAGTACCTCGTTCATTGGGAGGGTTATGGTCCTGAGGAGAGGATGTGGGTCCCAGTGGCGGACATTAAGGCCACTCGTCTCATTAGGGCTTTCCATAGGTCTCATCCTGAGAAGGTGTGCTCTGAGTGTCCGGAGTCCACCCGTAGAGGGAGGGTTACTGTCACCGCCACTTCTGTGAGAAGGTCTGGCAGGCGTTCTTCTCTACCTCTTGTATGATGTTCTTTGTTTTGGTTTCACTTTCTCATCTCCTTTCCTTCTGCCAGGTGTCACTTATTTAGACATAATCGTCTTCCTTTATATTCCCTCCCATACTGCCTCACTTTGCGGTTTATACTACTTCCTGGATTAGGTGTTTACTGCTGGAGGCTTCGTCTGCTGTTTGCTCAGATAAGTCCTTTACTTTATTGTGTTTGCTTGCTGGCTTGATTCTAGGTGACCCTGACTCCCTCACTATTATAGGGTTTTCAGGTGTCACACAGGCTTAGGTACGTGGGCATGCAATCGTCTACCATCGAGACCCTTGTATGTGCATAGCAGTCAGGGAGAGCTGTTAGGGTTTTTTTATGGCTCACCTAATAGCTCCTTAGTGTGGGATCAAGCCAGTCGCTCGTTTATTTATAAGTTCCAGCTATCTGCAAATCTCATCCATGACATTCAGCTGTCATTCCCTTAAATAGGAGTTGAGCTTCAGTGCAAATGCATGGCCGCTATACCATACACAGAGCTGTGCTGTGCTCCGTACACAGTATAATTTCTGGAGCACTGGCTGCATGAATCAGCTAATCAGATTCAGACCCCCAACGATCTGATATTGATGACCCATCATGAATATAGCTCATCAATATCTGCAAATGCAGTGGCCTTATATGTGTAATATATAACATGTAACATGTTATGTGATGTACTAGTAATGTGATGCACGAGTATACAGTGCAGATATTGGAACATCACATTGCAGTACATATACATAATAAACACAGTGGCGTAGCTATAGGGGTCGCAATTGCGACGGGGCCCCTAAGTCAGAGGGGCCCATGGGGCCCCCTCCAGGAGAGATAGATGTGACAGCGGGCAGCATCGCTATAGCAGTGCCACTGGGCCCGGTCCGCCTGCTGAGGATGCGGCCTTACCCCCTCCCCGATCCCCCCCCCATCATTGGTTGCAGCGGCAGTTCCGAGTCCCAGCAGTGTAATGGCAGCCAGGACGCTACTGAAATCCTGGCTGCCAGTTACTCTGCAGCATACTTACATGCGCTGTCGCCGCCGGGCGCTCCTCCTTCTTGTAACTCATCACAGTTCTGTGCGGCGCATTGCTATAAGCATAAGCAATGCGCCGCACAGACCTGTAAGTTACAAGAAGAAGGAGCGCCCGGCGGCCACCGCGCAAGTAAGTATTCTGCTGACTAACTGACCATGGCAGCCAGGACTTCAGTAGAGTCCTGGCTGCCATGGTAACCGATCGGAGCCCCAGCATTACACTGCTGGGACTCCGATTGGAACTGTCGCTGCCACCAATATTGGGGGGGGGGGGGGGTAGGTTGGGGGAGGGCGCACTGCCCACAATGATTATAATACTGGGGGGGAGGGCTTGAACTGCCCACCAATGATTATAATACTGGGGGGGGCGCACTGCCCACCAATGATTTTATTACTGGGGGGAGGGCTTGCACTGCCCACCAATGATTATAATACTGGGGGGGCGCACTGCACACCAATGATTTTATTACCGAGGGGAGGGCGCACTGCCCACTAATGATTTTAATGCTGGGGGGGAGGGCTTGCACTGCCCAACAGTGATTATAATACTGGAGGGGGCGCACTGCCCACCAATGATTTTAATACCGGCGAGGGCGCACTGCCCACCAATGATTTTAATACAGGTGAGGGGGGGGAGGGCGCACTGCCCACCAATGATTTTAAAACCGGGGAGGGTGCACTGCCCACCAATGATTTTAATACCGCGGAGGGTGCACTGGGGGCTGATTGAGAGGCACTGGAGGCTGATGGAGAGGCATTGACTGGGGGATGCTGGTGAGAGGCACTGGGAGCTGATTGAGAGGCACTGGGAGCTGATTGAGAGGCACTGGGGACTGATTGAGAGGCACTGGGGACTGATTGAGAGGCACTGGGGGCTGGTGAGAGGCACTGGGGGCTGGTGAGAGGCACTGGGGGCTAATGGAGAGGCACTGGGGGCTGGCGAGAGGCACTGGGGGCTGGTGAGAGGCACTGGGGGCTGATGGAGAGGCTACTGGGGGCTGCTATGAGGCTACTGGGGGCTGCTATAAGGCTACTGGGGGCTGTTATATGGCATGGGGCTCTTATCTGAGGTCTGATTGGGGGTCATTCATATTGGGGTCTGAGCTGAGGTGTTATCTGAGGTCTTATTGGAGTCTTATTAGCATTGGGGATCTTATTGGGGCTGTTAGCTGAGGTCTGATTAACATTGGGGGTCTGATTGGTGGTCTGACATGAGGTATAATTAAAAATATTTTTTTTCCGGAGCAGCTTGGAGAAAAAAGGCCTCACAGTCTCCCACACTCCTTCTGCCCGGCCAAGCCAGCCAGCACCCTTCAGGCCAAGCCAGCCAGCACCCCTCAGGCCAAGCCTGCAAAGCACCCCTGAGGCCAAGCCAGCCAGCACCCCTGAGGCCAAGCCTGCCAGCACCCGTGAGGCCAAGCCTGCCAGCACCCGTGAGGCCAAGCCTGCCAGCACCCATGAGGCCAAGCCTGTCAGCACCCCTGAGTCTTCAGAACTGTAAGTAAATTCTATATAAGGGGAGCTTATAATATGAAAGAGACGAATTATGTCTGAACAGACATACAGTATAGTGCAAATTCCAGTTTTTGTTTATGTTTTCAGTTGCACTGAATTTTCTGAGGGGGGAGGGGTGGCAGTGGATCTTGAGGGAGTTCCCACACTTTTTTCTCAGGACTTGACCCCTGGAGTGGTCCCGCAGTCTGGATGGCAGTTCTGACTAGTCCTACTTAAATACACAGACATTTAGAGTCATACATTTCCTACACTGGCACAAATGCGTTGCCCGTGACCAACTGTCTGTGCTCAGTCCTACACGTAACCATCGTAAGTGCATGAGGACCTGCGGATGTGGCGGCGAGGTTTGAGAGGTATGTGGGGGTGGGAGATCCGGGAGGGGGCCCATAATTTTTTTTTTGCTATGGGGCCCAGTCATTTCTAGCTACGACCCTGAATATACAGTATATTACTTGGGCAGCATGTACCACCATCAGTCCAGGGCAGCTGAGGGCCTGGGTGGACAAGTGAGGCAGGATGAAGCTGAGAGCAGCAGCTAGAAGGCCCCTGGCATTGACTGACAGATGATGGCCCCACTCAGCAGCCTGGCAGCAGGACACAGGAGTGAGGCAGAGCATCAGCCTAGCTCCGCACTGGCAGTTGCTGTGAAGTCAGCCGCGGCGCCCATATGCTAGGTGATGTCGCTGTGACACAGACAGCTACGTTCTGACGTTTGCCAGCCTCAAGATTAAGAGAAGACCACGTGAGTCAGTCCTTAAGCCTTCACCAGCTTTCATTATAGGTCTTCCATACCTACCTATAATGGAAGCGGCCACCCCTATGATGTCATTAAATACCACGATACTTAAGAAACGATGATATCGTCATATTACCGTTTTTTAATATTGCATTATATTGTGGATACCGGTATATTGCCCAACACTAGCAGAACATAACTTGCATATTTCATATAATGATGACACAATTACATTTTCCCCCAATCCAATAACTTTTGTGTTTCAGAGCCTCATTTTCAAATTCCGATAACATCATACAGTGGAATATACGGGTGGTACATGTTCTGTTACCCATGCCTGATATGTATATTCTGTAAAGAATGTCATGATATGTATTAGTTGTGGCTTAAAAAAAATGTTTTTTAAGTGAACATTCTTATTTTCTCCCTCAAACATCTCACGTTCCAGAGAATTATTTGCATATGATGTCATAATCCCATTTTCCACCAATCCAATTGCTTGTTTCAGAGCCTCATTTGCATATTCTGATGATGTCATAAAGACATTGTCTCTTAACCGGCGCCTGATGCTGTAATCTGTGCAGTGCTGTTGTCTTCTCAGTGGGACATAGTTCTGCTCTCTTGCGTCCTTAGTGATTATTTGCTACAGGAAGCAATTTTACTAAAGATGTCTGGTTCTATCCAGACCATGTGGCTTCTACTGCTCTTAACATCTGTCTTCATCGGACAATCTCTCTGTTGCATACCATGCGACTCCAGAGGGAAAATGGCTATGGAAGAATTCAACACCTTTATCAAAAGCCAAGTCGATGACATTGACTCAATAGAAGCCTATGTCAACATCAAGCGGTTTGCCAAAGTCACCGAGAAAAAAGTCCTGAACTACCTTGAGGATGAAGTCGGCATACTGGGTACTTATACTATTACTATTATCTTAATTTCATATAATTTATAGATAGATAGATAATTATTGTACCATTATTTTCCTTCCAGATAAATATGCTATATCCGAAATTGCGTCTGAATATAAAAAATCTGTGGACGTCATCCAGGATATAGATTTTAAGGGTAAGTACAATATTTTATACGTAGGTGGAAATTCTACTTCTCTTATTAATAGGAATTAGTGTGTTGGGGGCTCAGACTGATAGATGAGGGGATCGGATTCTCATTCTTCTCCTCTTTATATATCTTAGAGATCCAGCTTCTTCACATCATTGGACTCCATTTCCAGCGACTCAAAGAAAAGCTCAAGGTTATCGTCCAGGACTCAAACCAACGTAAGTGGAATCTTCTTCTGTCTACCATTGTACTTATCTTCTACGTGTCTGGTAGGTTGTCAGAGAGGATGTTTTCAACTTGTTTTCCTTTCCCTACAGCCTAGTGACAGGAGGGAGCGATTGTAATAAAATGTTCTATACTGGGAATTGCTATGCGTGCAGTTTTCTTTTGTATTATTGCAGTGTTATAGGTAGAGCCCTCATATACAGGGGATTTCTGTTCTCTATTGTTCTCTATTAGTAATTCTGCTTTTCTTCATTTCTCACTTTTAGGGAGGTGTCCAAATAAACAAGGTGAGTTCTTCTAGATATAACACCTGCTATAATATGACATATAAATGTATTACACACACAGGCCTCTTGTAGTATTATTAATGTAGACCCAAACTAGAGATCCCCACAGCCACCAATCAGATCACTGCTGTTATCTCCTACCCTGTACTGGACATATGAAAGCCAGCACCTGATTGGCTGCCAGGAATGTTTGCACTAGGAGCTGCTGCGTTCTATAGAGGCCCGGACCGTTCTGGGGCGGCTCAGAGATTTCTGTCAATGGAAATCTAGAAAACAAAGTGACGAACACAGAGGCACTGACATCATGTAATAATAAGGAGACCCAGAGATTAGAGGTTTCTGAGTCTGACAATGAGAGCGGTCAGTAATGTCTTCTTTCTTCTCCATTCCTCAGGTGCAGACAGCTGTGGTAAGTACATTTTATACCAGATTCAGCTTCTTGTCATTATTATTATTATTATCTATAAGATTGGACGGTTATAACACAAGTGCATTTCCCCAGGATTAATGGTGCAAACCTACATCAACTGTCAGACCTGCGCCGAGGAGAAGGTTGTCTGCGCCGGGGGCCCTCCAAAAAATCAAGGTACAGTATAAGATTTTTATCATAGGCCAGAGTAACTAGAATTACACTATATAATGCATGCCAATGGACCTTTCCCACTAGTGTGTGTAAACTGTGGGTACTGTGCCTATTATACAGAGGTGAGCAGCACTACATAGGCACTTTACACAGCACTCGCTGACTATTATATGATGTCTCCTCTTTTCACAGACTACTTGGAGAGATGCAGCTGCCTGTGCACCTCCAACAGATGTTTCGGTAAAGTAGAAGTTTCTATTCTTATATCTACATTCATATAGTAAATTAGTAAATATATAGGACCCCAAATCCTCACTGTACACTAAATATACCAGTCACTGGTATACACCAGACTTCCCAAAGCAGGAGGATATTTACATTAATATGATTCAGTCCATAAGCAGGCTAGAAGGGTGATTTGTGGCAGCCTGTACAGTATCCTGTCCATGTGCAGGTGACAGAGGGGTGATAGATACCAGCACATGATTATCATATTTATTCTAATATTATAAGTGTCTTTAATGCTCGGCTCACATTTCATTTCTTTCTTCTTTTCTCAGATCTGAAAACTGGACGGTCCTGCTCTCCATGTAAAGATCACAAGTCTCACCTGGCAGAGACTGTAAACTGTGGAGGTGAGGAGATAGCAGAAAATAACCAGTTACTATCAGTCTCCTCTATGATGGCCGTATTTCCTATTAGGTCTTATAGAAGGAGACGTGTTATTGAGACAACCCCTAAATGTAGGACAGAATATCTACACAATTACTTCTATAATATCTTCTTTCATTTTCCTGTTTTTCTAGAGATAAATATAAAAATCCCAGAATATGAAGAACTAATTCTGGACTGTACTTTTGAATGGTACGCAAGGCTGGAGGACACCTATAACAACGTGTTCACCCTGGTAAGTACAATGCAGGGTAAAATTGGGAGATTGTTCAGTTTGAGTTATACGACCATAATGTTAAGGCAGCGCTTCCCAAACGTATTCCTTTCATTACTCAAAAACCACTTAGCAGAAAGTCCTTTCACCCAATATCATCACCAGGCTGCTCAATATGGTCTAAAATCAGACTTTCTGTCATGTCAGCAAATTATCATCAGCAATTTTCTAAATTTTTGTCTTAATGATATGACTATGTAAATTACAAATATTATATTATAAATAGTTGTGATATCTGAGGCTCTGATAATTCTCCATATTTTTTCCATAGCCTCGTGAACACAATCCCAAAATCACCCGGGAGCCCTATCTAGTGATCAAGGGCGTACAGATGGGGGACTCCGGACGGTACACGTGTACCACCATCCTGGACTCTGAGGTGCCAGTGAGTAAGATCACCTATAACGTGGCAGGTAAGGACATATTATTACTGGCACTATGCTGAGTGGTAATTCTTAGATACACGGGATTCATATCTACTTGTGGGTGATAATTAGTGAGAAAGGATCTAGTTCTGAAAATCTGAATTGTCACCTATAATGTGGGGCTATTTTACATTAGTATTTGTAAGGAAAAAACCTATAATGGAAAGATTTTAGCCATTTCTGTATTTTGGAGCCAATTTTGGTTTTGACAGTGCTTCTGAGCCTCCATGATGCAGACGATTCTGATATTCTGACATATATTTCATGTTCTTTCATGTATAAGATACACTACAATGTCATTATCGTTCTCTTCATGGAATTAACTATTAATGTAATTGTTTTCTTCATTTAGTTATCAGCGAATCGGAACAGGCGACAAAAAAATACCATCCACGCCCTACACTTCCTGATGTGCTTGACATCACAGCGCCTGAGCCGCCACTTCTAGAGGAGCTACAGAACAACAATGCTTCCCTCATAGCAATATCTGTGGCCGGCTCCGTCACCATCATGCTGATCACTGGCATATGGTAGGTAGCATCTATAAGATACTCTGTGGAACAGGCGTAGTATTTTAGATAAATATTACACATTACACAGTGTAAACTTAGTCCAGGCAGTCACTGGATGCTCCAGATTTATCACAATACTGAACGCTTTATGATAAATTTGGCTCATATTACAAGGCCAGACATGTTATAATGTCAGTGGACTGATAAGCAGCTAATGTAAGAAAAAACATTGGAGGATCTGTGCACACATTTCACTCAGAGCTGACATGTAAGTAGCAAATATCAAATAACTGATAGATTTTCTTTTTTCAGCATCTGCATGTTCTGGAGGAAAATGAAATCTAGAGAGCCTCTGGAAAAAGAGCCAGTGTGAAGGCGAACCGTCAAGCACCATCCTGTACTGCCACCTGCCAGGAAAAAAAAAAAAAATGAAAATTTTAACCCTTCCCCAAAAACAAAAAAACTTTTAAAAAAAACTTCCCTTCCCCATTTCTGCCTTCACTTTCTCTCCCTACTCCCCCTCCATGAAAAAATAAAAATAAAAAAATGTTTCCCAAAAAATAAAAAATTCTCTTCCCTTCCCCCTTTCTTCCCTCCCCTTTTTCCCTTAAAAATAAAAAAAAATAAAAATATACAAAAATTCTTGACTGCAGCATTTCATTTCCCATTCCTTACCTGCCTATATGTCACATAAGAACTACAAAGACTATAGCCTCTTTCCCACGGGCGTGTGTGCCCCATGGTCGTGCTGCGGCCCACATAATGCGGGCCGCAATGCAGGAGCACAGTCCGTGGGGCAGCCGCAGCGGATCGCGGACCCATTCACTTGATTGGTTCCGCGATCCGGCCGTTCCGCAAAATGATAGGACATGTTCTATCTTTTTGCGGAACGGAAGTACGGGACGAAACCCCACGGAAGCACTCCGTAGTGCTTTCATAGGGTTCTGTTCCATGCTTCCATTCCGCACCATTCCGCATCTCTGGATTTGCGGACCCATTGAAGTGAATGGGTCCGCATACGTGATGAGGAATGCCCACGGAAGGGCACCCGTGTATTGCGGATCCACAAATGCGGTCTGCAATACGGCAACGGGGCGCACACGCCCGTGGGAAAGAGGCCTATATCAGAGATAGATCAGGAGGATGGAGTCTCTTCTTGTTATTCTTAACACCAGTGCCAGTTTCAAGATCTATAGTCATATAACTTATGGTTTGACTGAGCGGAAACATGTCTTTATTAGAAAACCTTCCTAAATCTAGATGACTAACTTCACGCACCTGGGCTCCAATGTAAAATACCTAACAGGGCCATGAACTATCATGTGTGGTGTACAGCACTGGTCTACTCATATGGGACATGTGGACCTTTTGGACCCTCTCAGATTAAAGGGCCTAGGGTGTGACCTTTGCTGGGGAAAAAAGATGTGGGATGTCGCATAGTCGAGCTCGTCTTCTTTCTTCTTCTTCTGGCAGGACCTGGCTGGAAAAGGACCTTCGGTGACGTCATCGCGCTCACCACGTGGTGAGCACGGTGACGTCAGCGCCGGTCCTGCTGAATGAAGATAGAAGAACCTTCTATATTCATTCAGCAGGACCTGCGCTGACATCACCGCGCTCACCACATGGTGAGCGCGATGACGTCACTGAAGGTCCTTTTCCAGCCAGGTTCTGCAAGAAGAAGAAGAAAGAAGACGAGCTCGACTATGCGATCAAGTGGATGAGGTGAGTTGCATTTTTTTTTATTTTTAACCCCACAATGGACCTTTTACTTAGCATTCAGAATTAAAGAATGCTATTATTTTCCATTATAACCATGTTATAATGGAAAATAATAAAGTAATTGGGGTCCCTGGTAACCCATCCCTTGTCTCCTTAGCAACCATGTGTGAATGTAGATGCTTGCGATTTTCACACATCCCGTTCATTTCTATGGGGCCTGCTTTGCGTGAAAAACGCAGAATATAGAACATGCTGCGATTTTCACGCAACGCACAAGTGATGCGTGAAAATCACCGCTCATCTGAACAGCCCCATTGAAGTGAATTCGTCCGGATTCAGTGCGGGTGCAATGTGTTCACCTCACACATTGCACCCGCGCTGAATTCTTGCCCGTGTGAAAGGGGCCTTACTGTTTCCGATCTGCAAAAAACGTATTGCATAAGGAAACCATACGGATATGTTTTGTGGAATAACGAAACAGAAGAGGACTTAAATCAGAGAAAAAAAATAGATATGGAACAACGGATCCAGGAAAAACGGACCGCTAAACAACGGTCGTGTGCATGAGCCCTAAGTCAAGTAGTGTAGTTCCTTTTCGTTTGGCGGCCCACGTGGCGTCCCATGTGTTGGTTTGCTCACTCGTTCTTTGACACAGTGCACTGTCTATTTCAGTGCACTGGTTGGGCGTCCAAGAAAATCAATATAACAATATAACAAAATAATAGCAAAGACAAGTGCACTCTGTGGTCTTACTAAACCCTCAAACTGATTTTAAAATTGAGAGATTAGCCAACATATCCTACGGTGTAGGACATGTCTGAGCCAGAGCACCGCGCCAAGGTTTCTCAAGTAGCTCGGGGACCTAACACTCACCTACCTGGGCCTATGTGGGCAATACCAGGAGCCAGTGGGCAAATTACAGGAGCATGAGGCCGACTCACAAACAACTCACCAGTTACCTCCAGCATGTGACCATGCTAGCAATGGGAGGAGGGAGGAGTCACTCATGCTCCTGTAATTTGCCCACTGGCTCCTGGTATTGCCCACATAGGCCCAGGTAGGTGAGTGTTAGGTCCCCGAGCTACTTGAGAAACCTTGGCGCGGTGCTCGGGCTCAGACATGTCCTACACCGTAGGATATGTTGGCTAATCTCTCAATTTTAAAATCAGTTTGAGGGTTTAGTAAGACCGCAGAGTGCACCTGTCCTTGCTGAGTTTGCTTTAAATAACCATCGCCAGGAGTCCTCTGATAAGTCACCATTTTTTGGTGCATATGGGTTTCATCCGCAGTTTGGGACATGCTCTGGAGAGGGGTCTTCTGGTTTACCTGATGAGGAGAGATTTTCCTCGTCTTTGTCGATTATTTGGCAAAAGATTCAGGGTAATCTGAAGAGGATGACTGAGAGATATAAGCGTGTGGCGGATAAGAGACGTGTGCCTGGTCCGGACCTGAATGTGGGTGATCTGGTGTGGTTGTCCACAAAGAATATCAAACTGAAGGTTCCCTCCTGGAAGTTGGGTCCTAAGTTTATTGGGCCTTACAAGATCTTGTCCGTCATCAATCCCGTTGTCTTCCGACTTCCTCAGACTTGGAAGATCCATAATGTTTTTCACAAGTCCCTATTAAAACCTTATGTCCAACCCACTGTACCCTCTTCTTTGCCTCCTCCTCCGATTATTGTTGATGGTAATCTTGAATTTCAGGTCTCTAGGATTGTGGATTCTCGCATTATCCGCGGTTCTCTCCAGTACCTCGTTCATTGGGAGGGTTATGGTCCTGAGGAGAGGATGTGGGTCCCAGTGGCGGACATTAAGGCCACTCGTCTCATTAGGGCTTTCCATAGGTCTCATCCTGAGAAGGTGTGCTCTGAGTGTCCGGAGTCCACCTGTAGAGGGAGGGTTACTGTCACCGCCACTTCTGTGAGAAGGTCTGGCAGACGTTCTTCTCTACCTCTTGTATGATGTTCTTTGTTTTGGTTTCACTTTCTCATCTCCTTTCCTTCTGCCAGGTGTCACTTATTTAGACATAATCGTCTTCCTTTATATTCCCTCCCATACTGCCTCACTTTGCGGTTTATACTACTTCCTGGATTAGGTGTTCACTGCTGGAGGCTTCGTCTGCTGTTTGCTCAGATAAGTCCTTTACTTTATTGTGTTTGCTTGCTGGCTTGATTCTAGGTGACCCTGACTCCCTCACTATTATAGGGTTTTCAGGTGTCACACAGGCTTAGGTACGTGGGCATGCAATCGTCTACCATCGAGACCCTTGAATGTGCATAGCAGTCAGGGAGAGCTGTTAGGGTTATTTTAGGGCTCACCTAATAGCTCCTTAGTGTGGGATCAAGCCAGTCGCTCGTTTATTTATAAGTTCCAGCTATCTGCAAATCTCATCCATGACATTCAGCTGTCATTCCCTTAAATAGGAGTTGAGCTTCAGTGCAAATGCATGGCCGCTATACCATACACAGAGCTGTGCTGTGCTCCGTACACAGTATAATTTCTGGAGCAGTGGCTGCATGAATCAGCTAATCAGATTCAGACCCCCACCAATCTGATATTGATGACCCATCATGAATATAGCTCATCAATATCTGCAAATGCAGTGGCCTTATATGTGTAATATATAACATGTAACATGTTATGTGATGTACTAGTAATGTGATGCACGAGTATACAGTGCAGATATTGGAACATCACATTGCAGTACATATACATAATAAACACAGTGGCGTAGCTATAGGGGTCGCAATTGCGACCGGGCCCCTAAGTCAGAGGGGCCCATGGGGCCCCCTCCAGGAGAGATAGATGTAACAGCGGGCAGCATCGCTATAGCAGTGCCACTGGGCCCGGTCCGCCTGCTGAGGATGCAGCCTTACCCCCTCCCCGATCCCCCCCCCATCATTGGTTGCAGCGGCAGTTCCGAGTCCCAGCAGTGTAATGGCAGCCAGGACGCTACTGAAATCCTGGCTGCCATGGCCAGTTACTCTGCAGCATACTTACATGCGCTGTCGCCGCCGGGCGCTCCTCCTTCTTGTAACTCATCACAGTTCTGTGCGGCGCATTGCTATAAGCAATGCGCCGCACAGACCTGTAAGTTACAAGAAGAAGGAGCGCCCGGCGGCCACCGCGCAAGTAAGTATTCTGCTGACTAACTGACCATGGCAGCCAGGACTTCAGTAGCGTCCTGGCTGCCATGGTAACCGATCGGCATGTGACCATGCTAGCAATGGGAGGAGGGAGGAGTCACTCATGCTCCTGTAATTTGCCCACTGGCTCCTGGTATTGCCCACATAGGCCCAGGTAGGTGAGTGTTAGGTCCCCGAGCTACTTGAGAAACCTTGGCGCGGTGCTCGGGCTCAGACATGTCCTACACCGTAGGATATGTTGGCTAATCTCTCAATTTTAAAATCAGTTTGAGGGTTTAGTAAGACCGCAGAGTGCACCTGTCCTTGCTGAGTTTGCTTTAAATAACCATCGCCAGGAGTCCTCTGATAAGTCACCATTTTTTGGTGCATATGGGTTTTATCCGCAGTTTGGGACATTCTCTGGAGAGGGGTCTTCTGGTTTACCTGATGAGGAGAGATTTTCCTCGTCTTTGTCGATTATTTGGCAAAAGATTCAGGGTAATCTGAAGAGGATGACTGAGAGATATAAGCGTGTGGCGGATAAGAGACGTGTGCCTGGTCCGGACCTGAATGTGGGTGATCTGGTGTGGTTGTCCACAAAGAATATCAAACTGAAGGTTCCCTCCTGGAAGTTGGGTCCTAAGTTTATTGGGCCTTACAAGATCTTGTCCGTCATCAATCCCGTTGTCTTCCGACTTCCTCAGACTTGGAAGATCCATAATGTTTTTCACAAGTCCCTATTAAAACCTTATGTCCAACCCACTGTACCCTCTTCTTTGCCTCCTCCTCCGATTATTGTTGATGGTAATCTTGAATTTCAGGTCTCTAGGATTGTGGATTCTCGCATTATCCGCGGTTCTCTCCAGTACCTCGTTCATTGGGAGGGTTATGGTCCTGAGGAGAGGATGTGGGTCCCAGTGGCGGACATTAAGGCCACTCGTCTCATTAGGGCTTTCCATAGGTCTCATCCTGAGAAGGTGTGCTCTGAGTGTCCGGAGTCCACCCGTAGAGGGAGGGTTACTGTCACCGCCACTTCTGTGAGAAGGTCTGGCAGACGTTCTTCTCTACCTCTTGTATGATGTTCTTTGTTTTGGTTTCACTTTCTCATCTCCTTTCCTTCTGTCAGGTGTCACTTATTTAGACATAATCGTCTTCCTTTATATTCCCTCCCATACTGCCTCACTTTGCGGTTTATACTACTTCCTGGATTAGGTGTTCACTGCTGGAGGCTTCGTCTGCTGTTTGCTCAGATAAGTCCTTTACTTTATTGTGTTTGCTTGCTGGCTTGATTCTAGGTGACCCTGACTCCCTCACTATTATAGGGTTTTCAGGTGTCACACAGGCTTAGGTACGTGGGCATGCAATCGTCTACCATCGAGACCCTTGTATGTGCATAGCAGTCAGAGAGAGCTGTTAGGGTTTTTTTAGGGCTCACCTAATAGCTCCTTAGTGTGGGATCAAGCCAGTCGCTCGTTTATTTATAAGTTCCAGCTATCTGCAAATCTCATCCATGACATTCAGCTGTCATTCCCTTAAATAGGAGTTGAGCTTCAGTGCAAATGCATGGCCGCTATACCATACACAGAGCTGTGCTGTGCTCCGTACACAGTATAATTTCTGGAGCAGTGGCTGCATGAATCAGCTAATCAGATTCAGACCCCCACCAATCTGATATTGATGACCCATCATGAATATAGCTCATCAATATCTGCAAATGCAGTGGCCTTATATGTGTAATATATAACATGTAACATGTTATGTGATGTACTAGTAATGTGATGCACGAGTATACAGTGCAGATATTGGAACATCACATTGCAGTACATATACATAATAAACACAGTGGCGTAGCTATAGGGGTCGCAATTGCGACCGGGCCCCTAAGTCAGAGGGGCCCATGGGGCCCCCTCCAGGAGAGATAGATGTAACAGCGGGCAGCATCGCTATAGCAGTGCCACTGGGCCCGGTCCGCCTGCTGAGGATGCGGCCTTACCCCCTCCCCGATCCCCCCCCCATCATTGGTTGCAGCGGCAGTTCCGAGTCCCAGCAGTGTAATGGCAGCCAGGACGCTACTGAAATCCTGGCTGCCATGGCCAGTTACTCTGTAGCATACTTACATGCGCTGTCGCCGCCGGGCGCTCCTCCTTCTTGTAACTCATCACAGTTCTGTGCGGCACATTGCTATAAGAATAAGCAATGCGCCGCACAGACCTGTAAGTTACAAGAAGAAGGAGCGCCCGGCGGCCACCGCGCAAGTAAGTATTCTGCTGACTAACTGACCATGGCAGCCAGGACTTCAGTAGCGTCCTGGCTGCCATGGTAACCGATCGGAGCCCCAGCATTACACACTGCTGGGACTCCGATTGGAACTGCCACCAATGTTGGGGGGGGGGGGGGTTGGGGGAGGGCGCACTGCCCACAATGATTATAATACTGGGGGGGAGGGCTTGCACTGCCCACCAATGATTATAATACTGGGGGAGGGTGCACTGCCCACAATGATTATAATACTGGGGGGGAGGGCTTGCACTGCCCACCAATGATTATAATACTGGGGGGGGCGCACTGCCCACCAATGATTTTATTACTGGGGGGAGGGCTTGCACTGCCCACCAATGATTATAATACTGGGGGGGGCGCACTGCCCACCAATGATTTTATTTCCGAGGGGAGGGCGCACTGCCCACTAATGATTTTAATGCTGGGGGGAGGGCTTGCACTGCCCAACAGTGATTATAATACTGGAGGGGGCGCACTGCCCACCAATGATTTTAATACCGGCGAGGGCGCACTGCCCACCAATGATTTTAATACAGGT
Source organism: Bufo bufo (assembly GCF_905171765.1). Lineage (NCBI taxonomy): Eukaryota > Metazoa > Chordata > Amphibia > Anura > Bufonidae > Bufo > Bufo bufo. The sequence continues at coordinate 268,844,864 of NC_053394.1, read as the reverse complement.
GAGGGGGGGAGGGCGCACTGCCCACCAATGATTTTAAAACCGGGGAGGGTGCACTGCCCACCAATGATTTTAATACCGGGGAGGGTGCACTGGGGGCTGATTGACAGGCACTGGAGGCTGATGGAGAGGCATTGACTGGGGGCTGCTGGTGAGAGGCACTGGGAGCTGATTGAGAGGCACTGGGGACTGATTGAGAGGCACTGGGGGCTGGTGAGAGGCACTGGGGGCTGGTGAGAGGCACTGGGGGCTGGTGAGAGGCACTGGGGGCTAATGGAGAGGCACTGGGGGCTGGCGAGAGGCACTGGGGGCTGGTGAGAGGCACTGGGGGCTGATGGAGAGGCTACTGGGGGCTGCTATGAGGCTACTGGGGGCTGCTATAAGGCTACTAGGGGCTGTTATAAGGCATGGGGCTCTTATCTGAGGTCTGATTGGGGGTCATTCATATTGGGGTCTGAGCTTAGGTGTTATCTGAGGTCTTATTGGAGTCTTATTAGCATTGGGGATCTTATTGGGGCTGTTAGCTGAGGTCTGATTAACATTGGGGGTCTGATTGGTGGTCTGACCTGAGGTATAATTAAAAATATTTTTTTTCCGGAGCAGCTTGGAGAAAAAAGGCCTCACAGTCTCCCACACTCCTTCTGCCCGGCCAAGCCAGCCAGCACCCTTCAGGCCAAGCCAGCCAGCACCCCTCAGGCCAAGCCTGCAAAGCACCCCTGAGGCCAAGCCAGCCAGCACCCCTGAGGCCAAGCCTGCCAGCACCCCTGCGGCCAAGCCTGCCAGCACCCGTGAGGCCAAGCCTGCCAGCACCCGTGAGGCCAAGCCTGTCAGCACCCCTGAGTCTTCAGAACTGTAAGTAAATTCTATATAAGGGGAGCTTATAATATGAAAGAGACGAATTATGTCTGAACAGACATACAGTATAGTGCAAATTCCAGTTTTTGTTTATGTTTTACGTTGCACTGAATTTTCTGAGGGGGGAGGGGTGGCAGTGGATCTTGAGGGAGTTCCCACACTTTTTTCTCAGGACTTGACCCCTGGAGTGGTCCCGCAGTCTGGATGGCAGTTCTGACTAGTCCTACTTAAATACACAGACATTTAGAGTCATACATTTCCTACACTGGCACAAATGCGTTGCCAGTGACCAACTGTCTGTGCTCAGTCCTACACGTAACCGTCGTAAGTGCATGAGGACCTGCGGATGTGGCGGCGAGGTTTGAGAGGTATGTGGGGGTGGGAGATCCGGGAGGGGGCCCATAATATTTTTTTTGCTATGGGGCCCAGTCATTTCTAGCTACGCCCCTGAATATACAGTATATTACTTGGGCAGCATGTACCACCATCAGTCCAGGGCAGCTGAGGGCCTGGGTGGACAAGTGAGGCAGGCTGAAGCTGAGGGCAGCAGCTAGAAGGCCCCTGGCATTGACTGACAGATGATGGCCCCACTCAGCAGCCTGGCAGCAGGACACAGGAGTGAGGCAGAGCATCAGCCTAGCTCCGCACTGGCAGTTGCTGTGAAGTCAGCCGCGGCGCCCATATGCTAGGTGATGTCGCTGTGACACAGACAGCTACGTTCTGACGTTTGCCAGCCTCAAGATTAAGAGAAGACCACGTGAGTCAGTCCTTAACCACCAGCTTTCATTATAGGTCTTCCATACCTACCTATAATGGAAGCGGCCACCCCTATGATGTCATTAAATACCTCGATACTTAAGAAACGATGATATCGTCATATTACCGTTTTTTAATATTGCATTATATTGTGGATACCGGTATATTGCCCAACACTAGCAGAACATAACTTGCATATTTCATATAATGATGACACAATTACATTTTCCACCAATCCAATAACTTTTGTGTTTCAGAGCCTCATTTTCAAATTCCGATAACATCATACAGTGGAATATACGGGTGGTACATGTTCTGTTACCCATGCCTGATATGTATATTCTGTAAAGAATGTCATGATATGTATTAGTTGTGGCTTAAAAAAAATGTTTTTTAAGTGAACATTCTTATTTTCTCCCTCAAACATCTCACGTTCCAGAGAATTATTTGCATATGATGTCATAATCCCATTTTCCACCAATCCAATTGCTTGTTTCAGAGCCTCATTTGCATATTCTGATGATGTCATAAAGACATTGTCTCTTAACCGGCGCCTGATGCTGTAATCTGTGCAGTGCTGTTGTCTTCTCAGTGGGACATAGTTCTGCTCTCTTGCGTCCTTAGTGATTATTTGCTACAGGAAGCGATTTTACTAAAGATGTCTGGTTCTATCCAGACCATGTGGCTTCTACTGCTCGTAACATCTGCCTTCATCGGACAGTCTCTCTGTTGCATACCATGCGACTCCAGAGGGAAAATGGCTATGGAAGAATTCAACACCTTTATCAAAAGCCAAGTCGATGACATTGACTCAATAGAAGCCTATGTCAACATCAAGCGGTTTGCCAAAGTCACCGAGAAAAAAGTCCTGAACTACCTTGAGGATGAAGTCGGCATACTGGGTACTTATACTATTACTATTATCTTAATTTCATATAATCTATAGATAGATAGATAATTATTGTACCATTATTTTCCTTCCAGATAAATATGCTATATCCGAAATTGCGTCTGAATATAAAAAATCTGTGGACGTCATCCAGGATATAGATTTTAAGGGTAAGTACAATATTTTATACGTAGGTGGAAATTCTACTTCTCTTATTAATAGGAATTAGTGTGTTGGGGGCTCAGACTGATAGATGAGGGGATCGGACTCTCATTCTTCTCCTCTTTATATATCTTAGAGATCCAGCTTTGGACTCCATTGGACTCCATTTCCAGCGACTCAAAGAAAAGCTCAAGGTTATCGTCCAGGACTCAAACCAACGTAAGTGGAATCTTCTTCTGTCTACCATTGTACTTATCTTCTACGTGTCTGGTAGGTTGTCAGAGAGGATGTTTTCAACTTGTTTTCCTTTCCCTACAGCCTAGTGACAGGAGGGAGCGATTGTAATAAAATGTTCTATACTGGGAATTGCTATGCGTGCAGTTTTCTTTTGTGTTATAGATAGAGCCCTCATATACAGGGGATTTCTGTTCTCTATTGTTCTCTATTAGTAATTCTGCTTTTCTTCATTTCTCACTTTTAGGGAGGTGTCCAAATAAACAAGGTGAGTTCTTCTAGATATAACACCTGCTATAATATGACATATAAATGTATTACACACACAGGCCTCTTGTAGTAATAGTAATGTAGACCCAAACTAGAGATCCCCACAGCCACCAATCAGATCACTGCTGTTATCTCCTACCCTGTACTGGACATATGAAAGCCAGCACCTGATTGGCTGCCAGGAATGTTTGCACTAGGAGCTGCTGCGTTCTATAGAGGCCCGGACCGTTCTGGGGCGGCTCAGAGATTTCTGTCAATGGAAATCTAGAAAACAAAGTGACAAACACAGAGGCACTGACATCATGTAATAATAAGGAGACCCAGAGATTAGAGGTTTCTGAGTGTGACAATGAGAGCGGTCAGTAATGTCTTCTTTCTTCTCCATTCCTCAGGTGCAGACAGCTGTGGTAAGTACATTTTATACCAGATTCAGCTTCTTGTCATTATTATTATTATTATTATATATTATTATCTATAAGAATGGACGGTTATAACACAAGTGCATTTCCCCAGGATTAATGGTGCAAACCTACATCAACTGTCAGACCTGCGCCGAGGAGAAGGTTGTCTGCGCCGGGGGCCCTCCAAAAAATCAAGGTACAGTATAAGATTTTTATCATAGGCCAGAGTAACTAGAATTACACTATATAATGCATGCCAATGGACCTTTCCCACTAGTGTGTGTAAACTGTGGGTACTGTGCCTATTATACAGAGGTGAGCAGCACTACATAGGCACTTTCCACAGCACTCGCTGACTATTATATGATGTCTCCTCTTTTCACAGACTACTTGGAGAGATGCAGCTGCCTGTGCACCTCCAACAGATGTTTCGGTAAAGTAGAAGTTTCTATTCTTATATCTACATTCATATAGTACATTAGTAAATATATAGGACCCCAAATCCTCACCGTACACTAAATATACCAGTCACTGGTATACACCAGACTTCCCAAAGCAGGAGGATATTTACATTAATATGATTCAGTCCATAAGCAGGCTAGAAGGGTGATTTGTGGCAGCCTGTACAGTATCCTGTCCATGTGCAGGTGACAGAGGGGTGATAGATACCAGCACATGATTATCATATTTATTCTAATATTATAAGTGTCTTTAATGCTCGGCTCACATTTCATTTCTTTCTTCTTTTCTCAGATCTGAAAACTGGACGGTCCTGCTCTCCATGTAAAGATCACAAGTCTCACCTGGCAGAGACTGTAAACTGTGGAGGTGAGGAGATAGCAGAATATAACCAGTTACTATCAGTCTCCTCTATGATGGCCGTATTTCCTATTAGGTCTTATAGAAGGAGACGTGTTATTGAGACAACCCCTAAATGTAGGACAGAATATCTACACAATTACTTCTATAATATCTTCTTTCATTTTCCTGTTTTTCTAGAGATAAATATAAAAATCCCAGAATATGAAGAACTAATTCTGGACTGTACTTTTGAATGGTACGCAAGGCTGGAGGACACCTATAACAACGTGTTCACCCTGGTAAGTACAATGCAGGGTAAAATTGGGAGATTGTTCAGTTTGAGTTTTACGACCATAATCTTAAGGCAGCGCTTCCCAAACGTATTCCTTTCATTACTCAAAAACCACTTAGCAGAAAGTCCTTTCACCCAATATCATCACCAGGCTGCTCAATATGGTCTAAAATCAGACTTTCTGTCATGTCAGCAAATTATCATCAGCAATTTTCTAAATTTTTGTCTTAATGATATGACTATGTAAATTACAAATATTATATTATAAATAGTTGTGATATCTGAGGCTCTGATAATTCTCCATATTTTTTCTATAGCCTCGTGAACACAATCCCAAAATCACCCGGGAGCCCTATCTAGTGATCAAGGGCGTACAGATGGGGGACTCCGGACGGTACACGTGTACCACCATCCTGGACTCTGAGGTGCCAGTGAGTAAGATCACCTATAACGTGGCAGGTAAGGACATATTATTACTGGCACTATGCTGAGTGGTAATTCTTAGATACACGGGATTCATATCTACTTGTGGGTGATAATTAGTGAGAAAGGATCTAGTTCTGAAAATCTGAATTGTCACCTATAACGTGGGGCTATTTTACATTAGTATTTGTAAGGAAAAAACCTATAATGGAAAGATTTTAGCCATTTCTGTATTTTGGAGCCACTTTTGGTTTTGACAGTGCTTCTGAGCCTCCATGATGCAGACGATTCTGATATTCTGACATATATTTCATGTTCTTTCATGTATAAGATACACTACAATGTCATTATCGTTCTCTTCATGGAATTAACTATTAATGTAATTGTTTTCTTCATTTAGTTATCAGCGAATCGGAACAGGCGACAAAAAAATACCATCCTCGCCCTACACTTCCTGATGTGCTTGACATCACAGCGCCTGAGCCGCCACTTCTAGAGGAGCTACAGAACAACAATGCTTCCCTCATAGCAATATCTGTGGCCGGCTCCGTCACCATCATGCTGATCGCTGGCATATGGTAGGTAGCATCTATAAGATACTCTGTGGAACAGGCGTAGTATTTTAGATAAATATTACACATTACACAGTGTAAACTTAGTCCAGGCAGTCACTGGATGCTCCAGATTTATCACAATACTGAACGCTTCATGATAAATTTGGCGCATATTACAAGGCCAGACATGTTATAATGTCAGTGGACTGATAAGCAGCTAATGTAAGAAAAAACATTGGAGGATCTGTGCACACATTTCACTCAGAGCTGACATGTAAGTAGCAAATATCAAATAACTGATAGATTTTCTTTTTTCAGCATCTGCATGTTCTGGAGGAAAATGAAATCTAGAGAGCCTCTGGAAAAAGAGCCAGTGTGAAGGCGAACCGTCAAGCACCATCCTGTACTGCCACCTGCCAGGAAAAAAAAAAAAAATGAAAATTTTAACCCTTCCCCAAAAACAAAAAAACTTTAAAAAAAACTTCCCTTCCCCATTTCTGCCTTCACTTTCTCTCCCTACTCCCCCTCCATGAAAAATATACAAAAATTCTTGACTGCAGCATTTCATTTCCCATTCCTTACCTGCCTATATGTCACATAAGAACTACAAAGACTATAGCCTCTTTCCCACGGGCGTGTGTGCCCCATGGTCGTGCTGCAGCCCACATAATGCGGGCCGCAATGCAGGAGCACAGTCCGTGGGGCAGCCGCAGCGGATCGCGGACCCATTCACTTGATTGGTTCCGCGATCCGGCCGTTCCGCAAAATGATAGGACATGTTCTATCTTTTTGGGGAACGGAAGTACGGGACGAAACCCCACGGAAGCACTCCGTAGTGCTTTCATAGGGTTCTGTTCCGTGCTTCCATTCCGCACCATTCCGCATCTCTGGATTTGCGGACCCATTGAAGTGAATGGGTCCGCATCCGTGATGAGGAATGCCCACGGAAGGGCACCCGTGTATTGCGGATCCACAAATGCGGTCTGCAATACGGCAACGGGGCGCACACGCCCGTGGGAAAGAGGCCTATATCAGAGATAGATCAGGAGGATGGAGTCTCTTCTTGTTATTCTTAACACCAGTGCCAGTTTCAAGATCTATAGTCATATAACTTATGGTTTGACTGAGCGGAAACATGTCTTTATTAGAAAACCTTCCTAAATCTAGATGACTAACTTCACGCACCTGGGCTCCAATGTAAAATACCTAACAGGGCCATGAACTATCATGTGTGGTGTACAGCACTGGTCTACTCATATGGGACATGTGGACCTTTTGGACCCTCTCAGATTAAAGGGCCTAGGGTGTGACCTTTGCTGGGGGAAAAAGATGTGGGATGTCGCATAGTCGAGCTCGTCTTCTTTCTTCTTCTTCTTGCAGGACCTGGCTGGAAAAGGACCTTCGGTGACGTCATCGCGCTCACCACGTGGTGAGCACGGTGACGTCAGCGCCGGTCCTGCTGAATGAAGATAGAAGAACCTTCTATATTCATTCAGCAGGACCTGCGCTGACATCACCGCGCTCACCACATGGTGAGCGCGATGACGTCACTGAAGGTCCTTTTCCAGCCAGGTTCTGCAAGAAGAAGAAGAAAGAAGACGAGCTCGACTATGCGATCAAGTGGATGAGGTGAGTTGCATTTTTTTTTATTTTTAACCCCACAATGGACCTTTTACTTAGCATTCAGAATTAAAGAATGCTATTATTTTCCATTATAACCATGTTATAATGGAAAATAATAAAGTAATTGGGGTCCCTGGTAACCCATCCCTTGTCTCCTTAGCAACCATGTGTGAATGTAGATGCTTGCGATTTTCACACATCCCTGTTCATTTCTATGGGGCCTGCTTTGCGTGAAAAACGCAGAATATAGAACATGCTGCGATTTTCACGCAACGCACAAGTGATGCGTGAAAATCACCGCTCATCTGAACAGCCCCATTGAAGTGAATTCGTCCGGATTCAGTGCGGGTGCAATGTGTTCACCTCACGCATTGCACCCGCGCTGAATTCTTGCCCGTGTGAAAGGGGCCTTACTGTTTCCGATCTGCAAAAAACATATTGCATAAGGAAACCATACGGATATGTTTTGTGGAATAACGAAACAGAAGAGGACTTAAATCAGAGAAAAAAAATAGATATGGAACAACGGATCCAGGAAAAACGGACCGCTAAACAACGGTCGTGTGCATGAGCCCTAAGTCAAGTAGTGTAGTTCCTTTTCGTTTGGCGGCCCACGTGGCGTCCCATGTGTTGGTTTGCTCACTCGTTCTTTGACACAGTGCACTGTCTATTTCAGTGCACTGGTTGGGCGTCCAAGAAAATCAATATAACAATATAACAAAATAATAGCAAAGACAAGTGCACTCTGTGGTCTTACTAAACCCTCAAACTGATTTTAAAATTGAGAGATTAGCCAACATATCCTAGCCAAATTACAGGAGCATGAGGCCGACTCACAAACTCACAAACAACTCACCAGTTACCTCCAGCATGTGACCATGCTAGCAATGGGAGGAGGGAGGAGTCACTCATGCTCCTGTAATTTGCCCACTGGCTCCTGGTATTGCCCACATAGGCCCAGGTAGGTGAGTGTTAGGTCCCCGAGCTACTTGAGAAACCTTGGCGCGGTGCTCGGGCTCAGACATGTCCTACACCGTAGGATATGTTGGCTAATCTCTCAATTTTAAAATCAGTTTGAGGGTTTAGTAAGACCGCAGAGTGCACCTGTCCTTGCTGAGTTTGCTTTAAATAACCATCGCCAGGAGTCCTCTGATAAGTCACCATTTTTTGGTGCATATGGGTTTCATCCGCAGTTTGGGACATTCTCTGGAGAGGGGTCTTCTGGTTTACCTGATGAGGAGAGATTTTCCTCGTCTTTGTCGATTATTTGGCAAAAGATTCAGGGTAATCTGAAGAGGATGACTGAGAGATATAAGCGTGTGGCGGATAAGAGACGTGTGCCTGGTCCGGACCTGAATGTGGGTGATCTGGTGTGGTTGTCCACAAAGAATATCAAACTGAAGGTTCCCTCCTGGAAGTTGGGTCCTAAGTTTATTGGGCCTTACAAGATCTTGTCCGTCATCAATCCCGTTGTCTTCCGACTTCCTCAGACTTGGAAGATCCATAATGTTTTTCACAAGTCCCTATTAAAACCTTATGTCCAACCCACTGTACCCTCTTCTTTGCCTCCTCCTCCGATTATTGTTGATGGTAATCTTGAATTTCAGGTCTCTAGGATTGTGGATTCTCGCATTATCCGCGGTTCTCTCCAGTACCTCGTTCATTGGGAGGGTTATGGTCCTGAGGAGAGGATGTGGGTCCCAGTGGCGGACATTAAGGCCACTCGTCTCATTAGGGCTTTCCACAGGTCTCATCCTGAGAAGGTGTGCTCTGAGTGTCCGGAGTCCACCCGTAGAGGGAGGGTCACCGCCACTTCTGTGAGAAGGTCTGGCAGACGTTCTTCTCTACCTCTTGTATGATGTTCTTTGTTTTGGTTTCACTTTCTCATCTCCTTTCCTTCTGCCAGGTGTCACTTATTTAGACATAATCGTCTTCCTTTATATTCCCTCCCATACTGCCTCACTTTGCGGTTTATACTACTTCCTGGATTAGGTGTTCACTGCTGGAGGCTTCGTCTGCTGTTTGCTCAGATAAGTCCTTTACTTTATTGTGTTTGCTTGCTGGCTTGATTCTAGGTGACCCTGACTCCCTCACTATTATAGGGTTTTCAGGTGTCACACAGGCTTAGGTACGTGGGCATGCAATCGTCTACCATCGAGACCCTTGTATGTGCATAGCAGTCAGGGAGAGCTGTTAGGGTTTTTTTAGGGCTCACCTAATAGCTCCTTAGTGTGGGATCAAGCCAGTCGCTCGTTTATTTATAAGTTCCAGCTATCTGCAAATCTCATCCATGACATTCAGCTGTCATTCCCTTAAATAGGAGTTGAGCTTCAGTGCAAATGCATGGCCGCTATACCATACACAGAGCTGTGCTGTGCTCCGTACACAGTATAATTTCTGGAGCAGTGGCTGCATGAATCAGCTAATCAGATTCAGACCCCCACCAATCTGATATTGATGACCCATCATGAATATAGCTCATCAATATCTGCAAATGCAGTGGCCTTATATGTGTAATATATAACATGTAACATGTTATGTGATGTACTAGTAATGTGATGCACGAGTATACAGTGCAGATATTGGAACATCACATTGCAGTACATATACATAATAAACACAGTGGCGTAGCTATAGGGGTCGCAATTGCGACCGGGCCCCTAAGTCAGAGGGGCCCATGGGGCCCCCTCCAGGAGAGATAGATGTAACAGCGGGCAGCATCGCTATAGCAGTGCCACTGGGCCCGGTCCGCCTGCTGAGGATGCGGCCTTACCCCCTCCCCGATCCCCCCCCCATCATTGGTTGCAGCGGCAGTTCCGAGTCCCAGCAGTGTAATGGCAGCCAGGACGCTACTGAAATCCTGGCTGCCATGGCCAGTTACTCTGCAGCATACTTACATGCGCTGTCGCCGCCGGGCGCTCCTCCTTCTTGTAACTCATCACAGTTCTGTGCGGCACATTGCTATAAGCATAAGCAATGCGCCGCACAGACCTGTAAGTTACAAGAAGAAGGAGCGCCCGGCGGCCACCGCGCAAGTAAGTATTCTGCTGACTAACTGACCATGGCAGCCAGGACTTCAGTAGCGTCCTAGCTGCCATGGTAACCGATCGGAGCCCCAGCATTACACTGCTGGGACTCCGATTGGAACTGTCGCTGCCACCAATGTTGGGGGGGGGGGGGTTGGGGGAGGGCGCACTGCCCACAATGATTATAATACTGGGGGGGAGGGTTTGCACTGCCCACCAATGATTATAATACTGGGGGGGGGGGCGCACTGCCCACCAATGATTTTATTACTGGGGGGAGGGCTTGCACTGCTTACCAATGATTATAATACTGGGGGGGGGGCGCACTGCCCACCAATGATTTTATTACCGAGGGGAGGGCGCACTGCCCACTAATGATTTTAATGCTGGGGGGGAGGGCTTGCACTGCCCAACAGTGATTATAATACTGGAGGGGGCGCACTGCCCACCAATGATTTTAATACCGGCGAGGGCGCACTGCCCACCAATGATTTTAATACAGGTGAGGGGGGGAGGGCGCACTGCCCACCAATGATTTTAAAACCGGGGAGGGTGCACTGCCCACCAATGATTTTAATACCGGGGAGGGTGCACTGGGGGCTGATTGAGAGGCACTGGAGGCTGATGGAGAGGCATTGACTGGGGGCTGCTGGTGAGAGGCACTGGGAGCTGATTAAGAGGCACTGGGAGCTGATTGAGAGGAACTGGGGACTGATTGAGAGGCACTGGGGGCTGGTGAGAGGCACTGGGGGCTGGTGAGAGGCACTGGGGGCTAATGGAGAGGCACTGGGGGCTGGCGAGAGGCACTGGGGGCTGGCGAGAGGCACTGGGGGCTGGTCAGAGGCACTGGGGGCTGATGGAGAGGCTACTGGGGGCTGCTATGAGGCTACTGGGGGCTGCTATAAGGCTACTGGGGGCTGTTATAAGGCATGGGGCTCTTATCTGAGGTTTGATTGGGGGTCATTCATATTGGGGTTGAGCTGAGGTGTTATCTGAGGTCTTATTGGAGTCTTATTAGCATTGGGGATCTTATTGGGGCTGTTAGCTGAGGTCTGATTAACATTGGGGGTCTGATTGGTGGTCTGACCTGAGGTATAATTAAAAATATTTTTTTTCCGGAGCAGCTTGGAGAAAAAAGGCCTCACAGTCTCCCACACTCCTTCTGCCCGGCCAAGCCAGCCAGCACCCTTCAGGCCAAGCCAGCCAGCACCCCTCAGGCCAAGCCTGCAAAGCACCCCTGAGGCCAAGCCAGCCAGCACCCCTGAGGCCAAGCCTGCCAGCACCCCTGAGGCCAAGCCTGCCAGCACCCGTGAGGCCAAGCCTGCCAGCACCCGTGAGGCCAAGCCTGTCAGCACCCCTGAGTCTTCAGAACTGTAAGTAAATTCTATATAAGGGGAGCTTATAATATGAAAGAGACGAATTATGTCTGAACAGACATACAGTATAGTGCAAATTCCAGTTTTTGTTTATGTTTTAAGTTGCACTGAATTTTCTGAGGGGGGAGGGGTGGCAGTGGATCTTGAGGGAGTTCCCACACTTTTTTCTCAGGACTTGACCCCTGGAGTGGTCCCGCAGTCTGGATGGCAGTTCTGACTAGTCCTACTTAAATACACAGACATTTAGAGTCATACATTTCCTACACTGGCACAAATGCGTTGCCAGTGACCAACTGTCTGTGCTCAGTCCTACACGTAACCGTCGTAAGTGCATGAGGACCTGCGGATGTGGCGGCGAGGTTTGAGAGGTATGTGGGGGTGGGAGATCCGGGAGGGGGCCCATAATTAGTTTTTTGCTATGGGGCCCAGTCATTTCTAGCTACGCCCCTGAATATACAGTATATTACTTGGGCAGCATGTACCACCATCAGTCCAGGGCAGCTGAGGGCCTGGGTGGACAAGTGAGGCAGGCTGAAGCTGAGGGCAGCAGCTAGAAGGCCCCTGGCATTGACTGACAGATAATGGCCCCACTCAGCAGCCTGGCAGCAGGACACAGGAGTGAGGCAGAGCATCAGCCTAGCTCCGCACTGGCAGTTGCTGTGAAGTCAGCCGCGGCGCCCATATGCTAGGTGATGTCGCTGTGACACAGACAGCTACGTTCTGACGTTTGCCAGCCTCAAGATTAAGAGAAGACCACGTGAGTCAGTCCTTAACCACCAGCTTTCATTATAGGTCTTCCATACCTACCTATAATGGAAGCTGCCACCCCTATGATGTCATTAAATACCACGATACTTAAGAAACTATGATATCGTCATATTACCGTTTTTTAATACTGCATTATATTGTGGATACCGGTATATTGCCCAACACTAGCAGAACATAACTTGCATATTTCATATAATGATGACACAATTACATTTTCCACCAATCCAATAACTTTTGTGTTTCAGAGCCTCATTTTCAAATTCCGATAACATCATACAGTGGAATATACGGGTGGTACATGTTCTGTTACCCATGCCTGATATGTATATTCTGTAAAGAATGTCATGATATGTATTAGTTGTGGCTTAAAAAAAATGTTTTTTAAGTGAACATTCTTATTTACTCCCTCAAACATCTCACGTTCCAGAGAATTATTTGCATATGATGTCATAATCCCATTTTCCACCAATCCAATTGCTTGTTTCAGAGCCTCATTTGCATATTCTGATGATGTCATAAAGACATTGTCTCTTAACCGGCGCCTGATGCTGTAATCTGTGCAGTGCTGTTGTCTTCTCAGTGGGACATAGTTCTGCTCTCTTGCGTCCTTAGTGATTATTTGCTACAGGAAGCGATTTTACTAAAGATGTCTGGTTCTATCCAGACCATGTGGCTTCTACTGCTCGTAACATCTGCCTTCATCGGACAGTCTCTCTGTTGCATACCATGCGACTCCAGAGGGAAAATGGCTATGGAAGAATTCAACACCTTTATCAAAAGCCAAGTCGATGACATTGACTCAATAGAAGCCTATGTCAACATCAAGCGGTTTGCCAAAGTCACCGAGAAAAAAGTCCTGAACTACCTTGAGGATGAAGTCGGCATACTGGGTACTTATACTATTACTATTATCTTAATTTCATATAATCTATAGATAGATAGATAATTATTGTACCATTATTTTCATTCCAGATAAATATGCTATATCCGAAATTGCGTCTGAATATAAAAAATCTGTGGACGTCATCCAGGATATAGATTTTAAGGGTAAGTACAATATTTTATACGTAGGTGGAAATTCTACTTCTCTTATTAATAGGAATTAGTGTGTTGGGGGCTCAGACTGATAGATGAGTAGATCGGACTCTCATTCTTCTCCTCTTTATATATCTTAGAGATCCAGCTTCTTCACATCATTGGACTCCATTTCCAGCGACTCAAAGAAAAGCTCAAGGTTATCGTCCAGGACTCAAACCAACGTAAGTGGAATATTCTTCTGTCTACCATTGTACTTATCTTCTACGTGTCTGGTAGGTTGTCAGAGAGGATGTTTTCAACTTGTTTTCCTTTCCCTACAGCCTAGTGACAGGAGGGAGCGATTGTAATAAAATGTTCTATACTGGGAATTGCTATGCGTGCAGTTTTCTTTTGTATTATTGCAGTGTTATAGATAGAGCCCTCATATACAGGGGATTTCTGTTCTCTATTGTTCTCTATTAGTAATTCTGCTTTTCTTCATTTCTCACTTTTAGGGAGGTGTCCAAATAAACAAGGTGAGTTCTTCTAGATATAACACCTGCTATAATATGACATATAAATGTATTACACACACAGGCCTCTTGTAGTAATAGTAATGTAGACCCAAACTAGAGATTCCCACAGCCACCAATCAGATCACTGCTGTTATCTCCTACCCTGTACTGGACATATGAAAGCCAGCACCTGATTGGCTGCCAGGAATGTTTGCACTAGGAGCTGCTGCGTTCTATAGAGGCCCGGACTGTTCTGGGGCGGCTCAGAGATTTCTGTCAATGGAAATCTAGAAAACAAAGTGACGAACACAGAGGCACTGACATCATGTAATAATAAGGAGACCCAGAGATTAGAGGTTTCTGAGTCTGACAATGAGAACGGTCAGTAATGTCTTCTTTCTTCTCCATTCCTCAGGTGCAGACAGCTGTGGTAAGTACATTTTATACCATATTCAGCTTCTTGTCATTATTATTATTATTATCTATAAGATTGGACGGTTATAACACAAGTGCATTTCCCCAGGATTAATGGTGCAAACCTACATCAACTGTCAGACCTGCGCCGAGGAGAAGGTTGTCTGCGCCGGGGGCCCTCCAAAAAATCAAGGTACAGTATAAGATTTTTATCATAAGCCAGAGTAACTCGAATTGCACTATATAATGCATGCCAATGGACCTTTTCCACTAGTGTGTGTAAACTGTGGGTACTGTGCCTATTATACAGAGGTGAGCAGCACTACATAGGCACTTTACACAGCACTCGCTGACTATTATATGATGTCTCCTCTTTTCTCAGACTACTTGGAGAGATGCAGCTGCCTGTGCACCTCCAACAGATGTTTCGGTAAAGTAGAAGTTTCTATTCTTATATCTACATTCATATAGTACATTAGTAAATATATAGGACCCCAAATCCTCACCGTACACTAAATATACCAGTCACTGGTATACACCAGACTTCCCAAAGCAGGAGGATATTTACATTAATATGATTCAGTCCATAAGCAGGCTAGAAGGGTGATTTGTGGCAGCCTGTACAGTATCCTGTCCATGTGCAGGTGACAGAGGGGTGATAGATACCAGCACATGATTATCATATTTATTCTAATATTATAAGTGTCTTTAATGCTCGGCTCACATTTCATTTCTTTCTTCTTTTCTCAGATCTGAAAACTGGACGGTCCTGCTCTCCATGCAAAGATCACAAGTCTCACCTGGCAGAGACTGTAAACTGTGGAGGTGAGGAGATAGCAGAATATAACCAGTTACTATCAGTCTCCTCTATGATGGCCGTATTTCCTATTAGGTCTTATAGAAGGAGACGTGTTATTGAGACAACCCCTAAATGTAGGACAGAATATCTACACAATTACTTCTATAATATCTTCTTTCATTTTCCTGTTTTTCTAGAGATAAATATAAAAATCCCAGAATATGAAGAACTAATTCTGGACTGTACTTTTGAATGGTACGCAAGGCTGGAGGACACCTATAACAACGTGTTCACCCTGGTAAGTACAATGCAGGGTAAAATTGGGAGATTGTTCAGTTTGAGTTATACGACCATAATCTTAAGGCAGCGCTTCCCAAACGTATTCCTTTCATTACTCAAAAAACACTTAGCAGAAAGTCCTTTCACCCAATATCATCACCAGGCTGCTCAATATGGTCTAAAATCAGACTTTCTGTCATGTCAGCAAATTATCATCAGCAATTTTCTAAATTTTTGTCTTAATGATATGACTATGTAAATTACAAATATTATATTATAAATAGTTGTGATATCTGAGGCTCTGATAATTCTCCATTTTTTTTCCATAGCCTCGTGAACACAATCCCAAAATCACCCGGGAGCCCTATCTAGTGATCAAGGGCGTACAGATGGGGGACTCCGGACGGTACACGTGTACCACCATCCTGGACTCTGAGGTGCCAGTGAGTAAGATCACCTATAACGTGGCAGGTAAGGACATATTATTACTGGCACTATGCTGAGTGGTAATTCTTAGATACACGGGATTCATATCTACTTGTGGGTGATAATTAGTGAGAAAGGATCTAGTTCTGAAAATCTGAATTGTCACCTATAATGTGGGGCTATTTTACATTAGTATTTGTAAGGAAAAAACCTATAATGGAAAGATTTTAGCCATTTCTGTATTTTGGAGCCACTTTTGGTTTTGACAGTGCTTCTGAGCCTCCATGATGCAGACGATTCTGATATTCTGACATATATTTCATGTTCTTTCATGTATAAGATACACTACAATGTCATTATCGTTCTCTTCATGGAATTAACTATTAATGTAATTGTTTTCTTCATTTAGTTATCAGCGAATCGGAACAGGCGACAAAAAAATACCATCCTCGCCCTACACTTCCTGATGTGCTTGACATCACAGCGCCTGAGCCGCCACTTCTAGAGGAGCTACAGAACAACAATGCTTCCCTCATAGCAATATCTGTGGCCGGCTCCGTCACCATCATGCTGATCACTGGCATATGGTAGGTAGCATCTATAAGATACTCTGTGGAACAGGCGTAGTATTTTAGATAAATATTACACATTACACAGTGTAAACTTAGTCCAGGCAGTCACTGGATGCTCCAGATTTATCACAATACTGAACGCTTCATGATAAATTTGGCGCATATTACAAGGCCAGACATGTTATAATGTCAGTGGACTGATAAGCAGCTAATGTAAGAAAAAACATTGGAGGATCTGTGCACACATTTCACTCAGAGCTGACATGTAAGTAGCAAATATCAAATAACTGATAGATTTTCTTTTTTCAGCATCTGCATGTTCTGGAGGAAAATGAAATCTAGAGAGCCTCTGGAAAAAGAGCCAGTGTGAAGGCGAACCGTCAAGCACCATCCTGTACTGCCAACTGCCAGGAAAAAAAAAAAAAAAGAAAATTTTAACCCTTCCCCAAAAACAAAAAAACTTTAAAAAAAACTTCCCTTCCCCATTTCTGCCTTCACTTTCTCTCCCTACTCCCCCTCCATGAAAAAATAAAAATAAAAAAATGTTTCCCAAAAAATAAAAAATTCTCTTCCCTTCCCCTTTTCTTCCCTCCCCTTTTTCCCTTAAAAATAAAAATAAATTAAAATATACAAAAATTCTTGACTGCAGCATTTCATTTCCCATTCCTTACCTGCCTATATGTCACATAAGAACTACAAAGACTATGGCCTCTTTCCCACGGGCGTGTGTGCCCCATGGTCGTGCTGCAGCCCACATAATGCGGGCCGCAATGCAGGAGCACAGTCCGTGGGGCAGCCGCAGCGGATCGCGGACCCATTCACTTGATTGGTTCCGCGATCCGGCCGTTCCGCAAAATGATAGGACATGTTCTATCTTTTTGGGGAACGGAAGTACGGGACGAAACCCCACGGAAGCACTCCGTAGTGCTTTCATAGGGTTCTGTTCCGTGCTTCCATTCCGCACCATTCCGCATCTCTGGATTTGCGGACCCATTGAAGTGAATGGGTCCGCATCCGTGATGAGGAATGCCCACGGAAGGGCACCCGTGTATTGCGGATCCACAAATGCGGTCTGCAATACGGCAACGGGGCGCACACGCCCGTGGGAAAGAGGCCTATATCAGAGATAGATCAGGAGGATGAAATCTCTTCTTGTTATTCGTAACACCAGTGCCAGTTTCAAGATCTATAGTCATATAACTTATGGTTTGACTGAGCGGAAACATGTCTTTATTAGAAAACCTTCCTAAATCTAGATGACTAACTTCACGCACCTGGGCTCCAATGTAAAATACCTAACAGGGCCATGAACTATCATGTGTGGTGTACAGCACTGGTCTACTCATATGGGACATGTGGACCTTTTGGACCCTCTCAGATTAAAGGGCCTAGGGTGTGACCTTTGCTGGGGGAAAAAGATGTGGGATGTCGCATAGTCGAGCTCGTCTTCTTTCTTCTTCTTCTTGCAGGACCTGGCTGGAAAAGGACCTTCGGTGACGTCATCGCGCTCACCACGTGGTGAGCACGGTGACGTCAGCGCCGGTCCTGCTGAATGAAGATAGAAGAACCTTCTATATTCATTCAGCAGGACCTGCGCTGACATCACCGCGCTCACCACATGATGAGCGCGATGACGTCACTGAAGGTCCTTTTCCAGCCAGGTTCTGCAAGAAGAAGAAGAAAGAAGACGAGCTCGACTATGCGATCAAGTGGATGAGGTGAGTTGCATTTTTTTTTATTTTTAACCCCACAATGGACCTTTTACTTAGCATTCAGAATTAAAGAATGCTATTATTTTCCATTATAACCATGTTATAATGGAAAATAATAAAGTAATTGGGGTCCCTGGTAACCCATCCCTTGTCTCCTTAGCAACCATGTGTGAATGTAGATGCTTGTGATTTTCACACATCCCCGTTCATTTCTATGGGGCCTGCTTTGCGTGAAAAACGCAGAATATAGAACATGCTGCGATTTTCACGCAACGCACAAGTGATGCGTGAAAATCACCGCTCATCTGAACAGCCCCATTGAAGTGAATTCGTCCGGATTCAGTGCGGGTGCAATGTGTTCACCTCACGCATTGCACCCGCGCTGAATTCTTGCCCGTGTGAAAGGGGCCTTACTGTTTCCGATCTGCAAAAAACATATTGCATAAGGAAACCATACGGATATGTTTTGTGGAATAACGAAACAGAAGAGGACTTAAATCAGAGAAAAAAAATAGATATGGAACAACGGATCCAGGAAAAACGGACCGCTAAACAACGGTCGTGTGCATGAGCCCTAAGTCAAGTAGTGTAGTTCCTTTTCGTTTGGCGTCCCACGTGGCGTCCCATGTGTTGGTTTGCTCACTCGTTCTTTGACACAGTGCACTGTCTATTTCAGTGCACTGGTTGGGCGTCCAAGAAAATCAATATAACAATATAACAAAATAATAGCAAAGACAAGTGCACTCTGTGGTCTTACTAAACCCTCAAACTGATTTTAAAATTGAGAGATTAGCCAACATATCCTACGGCAGACCTGGGCAAACTACGGCCCGCGGGCCGTATACGGCCCGGCGGACCTTTTAATCCGGCCCCCGGCATTTTTGTTGCCGCCGCCGCCGCCGGCCCTGTAACAGCACGGAGTCACTGTCCGGAGTGAGGAGGGGGCGGGGCCCGCGGCCGCTCTGCGCTCCGCTCTGCTGCCTGGCCTGCCTGTCTCTTTAACAGAGCAGACCAGTGGCTGCTGGAGCGTGATGCAGCTGCCGCACAGGCAGAAAGAGGAAGGAGGCGGAGCCCCAGCCAGCAGCCACAGCCAAAGCCAAGCAACTAACAGAACTTACAGGTATTTGGTGGGGGTGGGGGGGGCTCATATAGGACAGGGGGACAGTGTGTGCTTTCCTGCCTGCTACTACATCACCCCCCCCCCCAGGGATTGTGGGGGTCATTAAGGGTTGGACTTGCTGCTGATGTTGAGTGTGCCAGTGTGTGTGTGTCCGTCCCTGTGTGTGTGTGTCTGTCCCTTTGTGTGTGTGTGTGTGTGTGTCCGTCCCTGTGTGTGTGTCTGTCCCTTTGTGTGTGTGTGTCTATCCCTGTGTGTGTGTGTTTGTCCCTTTGTGTGTGTGTGTGTGTGTCCATCCCTGTGTGTGTGTGTTTGTCCCTTTGTGTGTGTGTCCCCGTCCCTGTGTGTGTCCGTCCGTGTGTGTCTGTCCCTTTGTGTGTGTCCGTCCCTGTGTGTGTGTGAGTGTGTCTGTCCCTTTGTGTGTGTCCCCGTCCCTGTGTGTATGTCTCTCCCTGTGTGTATCACCTTGCCCACAGTGTTCCTATGTCTTGACGCAGCTGCTTCAGAACGTTCTGTGCGGGGATGAAGATGGAAGAGGAGGCAGCGCCAGCATGGAGTCTGTGCGATAGACACAGGGAGGCACACTAAGGACGAAGGTAACACTTCCACATGATCTACACTAGTGTTATCTGTGGTTTTACATAGGACTGCAGGTAACACTACTACATTATTTAGCACTAGTGTTATCTGTGGTTTTACATAGGACTGCAGGTAACACTACCACAAGGTTAGCTCACACAGGGCGCCTGAACACCTAAGGCCGGCCCTGGCTGCGCACCCCAGCGCCAAGGGATGACGTCACTGATGTAATATGCCTCTTATATGTGGAGAGCGGTGATGTCACAGATGTAATATATCACTTATAAGTAATATATTACATCAGTGACATCACCACTCTCCACACATAAGTAATATATTACATCAGTGACATCACTGCTGTCCACATATACCGGTAAGTAATACATTACATCAGTGACATCACCGCTCATCACATATATGTGGAGAGCGGTGATGTCACTGATGTAATATATCGCCTATATGTGGAGAGCGGTGATGTCACTGATGTAATATAACATTATATGTGGAGAGTGTTCATGTCACTGATGCAATACAGCGCTCCAGATGGCGACCAAAATGGTCGCCAATGCGCCTTAAAATTTGCAGATGGCGACAAGACTTGTCATAGGCTACAGGCCTGAGGTCTATTTGGTAGTGAAATCCCAGCGCAGGCAGGCATGATGATGTCATCACGCCCGCCTGTGCCAGGACGCGGTGATTTTATGCAGTATTGAGTTTAGCCTTTTGGCCCGGCCCTCCAAAATATTTTCAGTTTCTCATGTGGCCCCATCGAAAAAATAATTGCCCACCCCTGTCCTACGGTGTAGGACATGTCTGAGCCAGAGCACCGCGCCAAGGTTTCTCAAGTAGCTCGGGGACCTAACACTCACCTACCTGGGCCTATGTGGGCAATACCAGGAGCCAGTGGGCAAATTACAGGAGCATGAGGCCGACTCACAAACAACTCACCAGTTACCTCCAGCATGTGACCATGCTAGCAATGGGAGGAGGGAGGAGTCACTCATGCTCCTATAATTTGCCCACTGGCTCCTGGTATTGCCCACATAGGCCCAGGTAGGTGAGTGTTAGGTCCCCGAGCTACTTGAGAAACCTTGGCGCGGTGCTCGGGCTCAGACATGTCCTACACCGTAGGATATGTTGGCTAATCTCTCAATTTTAAAATCAGTTTGAGGGTTTAGTTATACCGCAGAGTGCACCTGTCCTTGCTGAGTTTGCTTTAAATAACCATCGCCAGGAGTCCTCTGATAAGTCACCATTTTTTGGTGCATATGGGTTTCATCCGCAGTTTGGGACATTCTCTGGAGAGGGGTCTTCTGGTTTACCTGATGAGGAGAGATTTTCCTCGTCTTTGTCGATTATTTGGCAAAAGATTCAGGGTAATCTGAAGAGGATGACTGAGAGATATAAGCGTGTGGCGGATAAGAGACGTGTGCCTGGTCCGGACCTGAATGTGGGTGATCTGGTGTGGTTGTCCACAAAGAATATCAAACTGAAGGTTCCCTCCTGGAAGTTGGGTCCTAAGTTTATTGGGCCTTACAAGATCTTGTCCGTCATCAATCCCGTTGTCTTCCGACTTCCTCAGACTTGGAAGATCCATAATGTTTTTCACAAGTCCCTATTAAAACCTTATGTCCAACCCACTGTACCCTCTTCTTTGCCTCCTCCTCCGATTATTGTTGATGGTAATCTTGAATTTCAGGTCTCTAGGATTGTGGATTCTCGCATTATCCGCGGTTCTCTCCAGTACCTCGTTCATTGGGAGGGTTATGGTCCTGAGGAGAGGATGTGGGTCCCAGTGGCGGACATTAAGGCCACTCGTCTCATTAGGGCTTTCCATAGGTCTCATCCTGAGAAGGTGTGCTCTGAGTGTCCGGAGTCCACCCGTAGAGGGAGGGTTACTGTCACCGCCACTTCTGTGAGAAGGTCTGGCAGACGTTCTTCTCTACCTCTTGTATGATGTTCTTTGTTTTGGTTTCACTTTCTCATCTCCTTTCCTTCTGCCAGGTGTCACTTATTTAGACATAATCGTCTTCCTTTATATTCCCTCCCATACTGCCTCACTTTGCGGTTTATACTACTTCCTGGATTAGGTGTTCACTGCTGGAGGCTTCGTCTGCTGTTTGCTCAGATAAGTCCTTTACTTTATTGTGTTTGCTTGCTGGCTTGATTCTAGGTGACCCTGACTCCCTCACTATTATAGGGTTTTCAGGTGTCACACAGGCTTAGGTACGTGGGCATGCAATCGTCTACCATCGAGACCCTTGTATGTGCATAGCAGTCAGGGAGAGCTGTTAGGGTTTTTTTAGGGCTCACCTAATAGCTCCTTAGTGTGGGATCAAGCCAGTCGCTCGTTTATTTATAAGTTTCAGCTATCTGCAAATCTCATCCATGACATTCAGCTGTCATTCCCTTAAATAGGAGTTGAGCTTCAGTGCAAATGCATGGCCGCTATACCATACACAGAGCTGTGCTGTGCTCCGTACACAGTATAATTTCTGGAGCAGTGGCTGCATGAATCAGCTAATCAGATTCAGACCCCCACCAATCTGATATTGATGACCCATCATGAATATAGCTCATCAATATCTGCAAATGCAGTGGCCTTATATGTGTAATATATAACATGTAACATGTTATGTGATGTACTAGTAATGTGATGCACGAGTATACAGTGCAGATATTGGAACATCACATTGCAGTACATATACATAATAAACACAGTGGCGTAGCTATAGGGGTCGCAATTGCGACCGGGCCCCTAAGTCAGAGGGGCCCATGGGGCCCCCTCCAGGAGAGATAGATGTAACAGCGGGCAGCATCGCTATAGCAGTGCCACTGGGCCCGGTCCGCCTGCTGAGGATGCGGCCTTACCCCCTCCCCGATCCCCCCCCCATCATTGGTTGCAGCGGCAGTTCCGAGTCCCAGCAGTGTAATGGCAGCCAGGACGCTACTGAAATCCTGGCTGCCATGGCCAGTTACTCTGCAGCATACTTACATGCGCTGTCGCCGCCGGGCGCTCCTCCTTCTTGTAACTCATCACAGTTCTGTGCGGCACATTGCTATAAGCATAAGCAATGCGCCGCACAGACCTGTAAGTTACAAGAAGAAGGAGCGCCCGGCGGCCACCGCGCAAGTAAGTATTCTGCTGACTAACTGACCATGGCAGCCAGGACTTCAGTAGCGTCCTGGCTGCCATAGTAACCGATCGGAGCCCCAGCATTACACTGCTGGGACTCCGATTGGAACTGTCGCTGCCACCAATGTTGGGGGGGGGGGTTGGGGGAGGGCGCACTGCCCACAATGATTATAATACTGGGGGGGGAGGGCTTGCACTGCCCACCAATGATTATAATACTGGGGGGGGGGCGCACTGCCCACCAATGATTTTATTACTGGGGGGAGGGCTTGCACTGCCCACCAATGATTATAATACTGGGGGGGGCGCACTGCCCACCAATGATTTTATTACCGAGGGGAGGGCGCACTGCCCACTAATGATTTTAATGCTGGGGGGGAGGGCTTGCACTGCCCAACAGTGATTATAATACTGGAGGGGGCGCACTGCCCACCAATGATTTTAATACCGGCGAGGGCGCACTGCCCACCAATGATTTTAATACAGGTGAGGGGGGGAGGGCGCACTGCCCACCAATGATTTTAAAACCGGGGAGGGTGCACTGCCCACCAATGATTTTAATACCGGGGAGGGTGCACTGGGGGCTGATTGAGAGGCACTGGAGGCTGATGGAGAGGCATTGACTGGGGGCTGCTGGTGAGAGGCACTGGGAGCTGATTGAGAGGCACTGGGAGCTGATTGAGAGGCACTGGGGACTGATTGAGAGGCACTGGGGGCTGGTGAGAGGCACTGGGGGCTGGTGAGAGGCACTGGGGGCTAATGGAGAGGCACTGCGCGCTGGCGAGAGGCACTGGGGGCTGGCGAGAGGCACTGGGGGCTGATGGAGAGGCTACTGGGGGCTGCTATGAGGCTACTGGGGGCTGCTATAAGGCTACTGGGGGCTGTTATAAGGCATGGGGCTCTTATCTGAGGTCTGATTGGGGGTCATTCATATTGGGGTCTGAGCTGAGGTGTTATCTGAGGTCTTATTGGAGTCTTATTAGCATTGGGGATCTTATTGGGGCTGTTAGCTGAGGTCTGATTAACATTGGGGGTCTGATTGGTGGTCTGACCTGAGGTATAATTAAAAAAAATTTTTTTCCGGAGCAGCTTGGAGAAAAAAGGCCTCACAGTCTCCCACACTCCTTCTGCCCGGCCAAGCCAGCCAGCACCCTTCAGGCCAAGCCAGCCAGCACCCCTCAGGCCAAGCCTGCAAAGCACCCCTGAGGCCAAGCCAGCCAGCACCCCTGAGGCCAAGCCTGCCAGCACCCCTGAGGCCAAGCCTGCCAGCACCCGTGAGGCCAAGCCTGCCAGCACCCGTGAGGCCAAGCTTGTCAGCACCCCTGAGTCTTCAGAACTGTAAGTAAATTCTATATAAGGGGAGCTTATAATATGAAAGAGACGAATTATGTCTGAACAGACATACAGTATAGTGCAAATTCCAGTTTTTGTTTATGTTTTAAGTTGCACTAAATTTTCTGAGGGGGGAGGGGTGGCAGTGGATCTTGAGGGAGTTCCCACACTTTTTTCACAGGACTTGACCCCTGGAGTGGTCCCGCAGTCTGGATGGCAGTTCTGACTAGTCCTACTTAAATACACAGACATTTAGAGTCATACATTTCCTACACTGGCACAAATGCGTTGCCAGTGACCAACTGTCTGTGCTCAGTCCTACACGTAACCGTCGTAAGTGCATGAGGACCTGCGGATGTGGCGGCGAGGTTTGAGAGGTATGTGGGGGTGGGAGATCCGGGAGGGGGCCCATAATTTTTTTTTTGCTATGGGGCCCAGTCAATTCTAGCTACGCCCCTGAATATACAGTATATTACTTGGGAAGCATGTACCACCATCAGTCCAGGGCAGCTGAGGGCCTGGGTGGACAAGTGAGGCAGGCTGAAGCTGAGGGCAGCAGCTAGAAGGCCCCTGGCATTGACTGACAGATGATGGCCCCACTCAGCAGCCTGGCAGCAGGACACAGGAGTGAGGCAGAGCATCAGCCTAGCTCCGCACTGGCAGTTGCTGTGAAGTCAGCCGCGGCGCCCATATGCTAGGTGATGTCGCTGTGACACAGACAGCTACGTTCTGACGTTTGCCAGCCTCAAGATTAAGAGAAGACCACGTGAGTCAGTCCTTAACCACCAGCTTTCATTATAGGTCTTCCATACCTACCTATAATGGAAGCGGCCACCCCTATGATGTCATTAAATACCACGATACTTAAGAAACGATGATATCGTCATATTACCGTTTTTTAATATTGCATTATATTGTGGATACCGGTATATTGCCCAACACTAGCAGAACATAACTTGCATATTTCATATAATGATGACACAATTACATTTTCCACAATAACTTTTGTGTTTCAGAGCCTCATTTTCAAATTCCGATAACATCATACAGTGGAATATACGGGTGGTACATGTTCTGTTACCCATGCCTGATATGTATATTCTGTAAAGAATGTCTTGATATGTATTAGTTGTGGCTTAAAAAAAATGTTTTTTAAGTGAACATTCTTATTTTCTCCCTCAAACATCTCACGTTCCAGAGAATTATTTGCATATGATGTCATAATCCCATTTTCCACCAATCCAATTGCTTGTTTCAGAGCCTCATTTGCATATTCTGATGATGTCATAAAGACATTGTCTCTTAACCGGCGCCTGATGCTGTAATCTGTGCAGTGCTGTTGTCTTCTCAGTGGGACATAGTTCTGCTCTCTTGCGTCCTTAGTGATTATTTGCTACAGGAAGCGATTTTACTAAAGATGTCTGGTTCTATCCAGACCATGTGGCTTCTACTGCTCGTAACATCTGTCTTCATCGGACAGTCTCTCTGTTGCATACCATGCGACTCCAGAGGGAAAATGGCTATGGAAGAATTCAACACCTTTATCAAAAGCCAAGTCGATGACATTGACTCAATAGAAGCCTATGTCAACATCAAGCGGTTTGCCAAAGTCACCGAGAAAAAAGTCCTGAACTACCTTGAGGATGAAGTCGGCATACTGGGTACTTATACTATTACTATTATCTTAATTTCATATAATCTATAGATAGATAGATAATTATTGTACCATTATTTTCCTTCCAGATAAATATGCTATATCCGAAATTGCGTCTGAATATAAAAAATCTGTGGACGTCATCCAGGATATAGATTTTAAGGGTAAGTACAATATTTTATACGTAGGTGGAAATTCTACTTCTCTTATTAATAGGAATTAGTGTGTTGGGGGCTCAGACTGATAGATGAGGGGATCGGACTCTCATTCTTCTCCTCTTTATATATCTTAGAGATCCAGCTTCTTCACATCATTGGACTCCATTTCCAGCGACTCAAAGAAAAGCTCAAGGTTATCGTCCAGGACTCAAACCAAAGTAAGTGGAATCTTCTTCTGTCTACCATTGTACTTATCTTCTACGTGTCTGGTAGGTTGTCAGAGAGGATGTTTTCAACTTGTTTTCCTTTCCCTACAGCCTAGTGACAGGAGGGAGCGATTGTAATAAAATGTTCTATACTGGGAATTGCTATGCGTGCAGTTTTCTTTTGTGTTATAGATAGAGCCCTCATATACAGGGGATTTCTGTTCTCTATTGTTCTCTATTAGTAATTCTGCTTTTCTTCATTTCTCACTTTTAGGGAGGTGTCCAAATAAACAAGGTGAGTTCTTCTAGATATAACACCTGCTATAATATGACATATAAATGTATTACACACACAGGCCACTTGTAGTAATAGTAATGTAGACCCAAACTAGAGATCCCCACAGCCACCAATCAGATCACTGCTGTTATCTCCTACCCTGTACTGGACATATGAAAGCCAGCACCTGATTGGCTGCCAGGAATGTTTGCACTAGGAGCTGCTGCGTTCTATAGAGGCCCGGACCGTTCTGGGGCGGCTCAGAGATTTCTGTCAATGGAAATCTAGAAAACAAAGTGACGAACACAGAGGCACTGACATCATGTAATAATAAGGAGACCCAGAGATTAGAGGTTTCTGAGTGTGACAATGAGAGCGGTCAGTAATGTCTTCTTTCTTCTCCATTCCTCAGGTGCAGACAGCTGTGGTAAGTACATTTTATACCAGATTCAGCTTCTTGTCATTATTATTATTATTATTATTATTATCTATAAGATTGGACGGTTATAACACAAGTGCATTTCCCCAGGATTAATGGTGCAAACCTACATCAACTGTCAGACCTGCGCCGAGGAGAAGGTTGTCTGCGCCGGGGGCCCTCCAAAAAATCAAGGTACAGTATAAGATTTTTATCATAGGCCAGAGTAACTAGAATTACACTATATAATGCATGCCAATGGACCTTTCCCACTAGTGTGTGTAAACTGTGGGTACTGTGCCTATTATACAGAGGTGAGCAGCACTACATAGGCACTTTACACAGCACTCGCTGACTATTATATGATGTCTCCTCTTTTCACAGACTACTTGGAGAGATGCAGCTGCCTGTGCACCTCCAACAGATGTTTCGGTAAAGTAGAAGTTTCTATTCTTATATCTACATTCATATAGTACATTAGTAAATATATAGGACCCCAAATCCTCACCGTACACTAAATATACCAGTCACTGGTATACACCAGACTTCCCAAAGCAGGAGGATATTTACATTAATATGATTCAGTCCATAAGCAGGCTAGAAGGGTGATTTGTGGCAGCCTGTACAGTATCCTGTCCATGTGCAGGTGACAGAGGGGTGATAGATACCAGCACATGATTATCATATTTATTCTAATATTATAAGTGTCTTTAATGCTCGGCTCACATTTCATTTCTTTCTTCTTTTCTCAGATCTGAAAACTGGACGGTCCTGCTCTCCATGTAAAGATCACAAGTCTCACCTGGCAGAGACTGTAAACTGTGGAGGTGAGGAGATAGCAGAATATAACCAGTTACTATCAGTCTCCTCTATGATGGCCGTATTTCCTATTAGGTCTTATAGAAGGAGACGTGTTATTGAGACAACCCCTAAATGTAGGACAGAATATCTACACAATTACTTCTATAATATCTTCTTTCATTTTCCTGTTTTTCTAGAGATAAATATAAAAATCCCAGAATATGAAGAACTAATTCTGGACTGTACTTTTGAATGGTACGCAAGGCTGGAGGACACCTATAACAACGTGTTCACCCTGGTAAGTACAATGCAGGGTAAAATTGGGAGATTGTTCAGTATGAGTTATACGACCATAATCTTAAGGCAGCGCTTCCCAAACGTATTCCTTTCATTACTCAAAAACCACTTAGCAGAAAGTCCTTTCACCCAATATCATCACCAGGCTGCTCAATATGGTCTAAAATCAGACTTTCTGTCATGTCAGCAAATTATCATCAGCAATTTTCTAAATTTTTGTCTTAATGATATGACTATGTAAATTACAAATATTATATTATAAATAGTTGTGATATCTGAGGCTCTGATAATTCTCCATATTTTTTCTATAGCCTCGTGAACACAATCCCAAAATCACCCGGGAGCCCTATCTAGTGATCAAGGGCGTACAGATGGGGGACTCCGGACGCTACACGTGTACCACCATCCTGGACTCTGAGGTGCCAGTGAGTAAGATCACCTATAACGTGGCAGGTAAGGACATATTATTACTGGCACTATGCTGAGTGGTAATTCTTAGATACACGGGATTCATATCTACTTGTGAGTGATAATTAGTGAGAAAGGATCTAGTTCTGAAAATCTGAATTGTCACCTATAATGTGGGGCTATTTTACATTAGTATTTGTAAGGAAAAAACCTATAATGGAAAGATTTTAGCCATTTCTGTATTTTGGAGCCACTTTTTGTTTTGACAGTGCTTCTGAGCCTCCATGATGCAGACGATTCTGATATTCTGACATATATTTCATGTTCTTTCATGTATAAGATACACTACAATGTCATTATCGTTCTCTTCATGGAATTAACTATTAATGTAATTGTTTTCTTCATTTAGTTATCAGCGAATCGGAACAGGCGACAAAAAAATACCATCCTCGCCCTACACTTCCTGATGTGCTTGACATCACAGCGCCTGAGCCGCCACTTCTAGAGGAGCTACAGAACAACAATGCTTCCCTCATAGCAATATCTGTGGCCGGCTCCGTCACCATCATGCTGATCGCTGGCATATGGTAGGTAGCATCTATAAGATACTCTGTGGAACAGGCGTAGTATTTTAGATAAATATTACACATTACACAGTGTAAACTTAGTCCAGGCAGTCACTGGATGCTCCAGATTTATCACAATACTGAACGCTTCATGATAAATTTGGCGCATATTACAAGGCCAGACATGTTATAATGTCAGTGGACTGATAAGCAGCTAATGTAAGAAAAAACATTGGAGGATCTGTGCACACATTTCACTCAGAGCTGACATGTAAGTAGCAAATATCAAATAACTGATAGATTTTCTTTTTTCAGCATCTGCATGTTCTGGAGGAAAATGAAATCTAGAGAGCCTCTGGAAAAAGAGCCAGTGTGAAGGCGAACCGTCAAGCACCATCCTGTACTGCCACCTGCCAGGAAAAAAAAAAAAAATGAAAATTTTAACCCTTCCCCAAAAACAAAAAAACTTTAAAAAAAAACTTCCCTTCCCCATTTCTGCCTTCACTTTCTCTCCCTACTCCCCCTCCATGAAAAAATAAAAATAAAAAAATGTTTCCCAAAAAATAAAAAATTCTCTTCCCTTCCCCTTTTCTTCCCTCCCCTTTTTCCCTTAAAAATAAAAAAAAATAAAAATATACAAAAATTCTTGACTGCAGCATTTCATTTCCCATTCCTTACCTGCCTATATGTCACATAAGAACTACAAAGACTATAGCCTCTTTCCCACGGGCGTGTGTGCCCCATGGTCGTGCTGCAGCCCACATAATGCGGGCCGCAATGCAGGAGCACAGTCCGTGGGGCAGCCGCAGCGGATCGCGGACCCATTCACTTGATTGGTTCCGCGATCCGGCCGTTCCGCAAAATGATAGGACATGTTCTATCTTTTTGGGGAACGGAAGTACGGGACGAAACCCCACGGAAGCACTCCGTAGTGCTTTCATAGGGTTCTGTTCCGTGCTTCCATTCCGCACCATTCCGCATCTCTGGATTTGCGGACCCATTGAAGTGAATGGGTCCGCATCCGTGATGAGGAATGCCCACGGAAGGGCACCCGTGTATTGCGGATCCACAAATGCGGTCTGCAATATGGCAACGGGGCGCACACGCCCGTGGGAAAGAGGCCTATATCAGAGATAGATCAGGAGGATGGAGTCTCTTCTTGTTATTCTTAACACCAGTGCCAGTTTCAAGATCTATAGTCATATAACTTATGGTTTGACTGAGCGGAAACATGTCTTTATTAGAAAACCTTCTATATTCATTCAGCAGGACCTGCGCTGACATCACCGCGCTCACCACATGGTGAGCGCGATGACGTCACTGAAGGTCCTTTTCCAGCCAGGTTCTGCAAGAAGAAGAAGAAAGAAGACGAGCTCGACTATGCGATCAAGTGGATGAGGTGAGTTGCATTTTTTTTTATTTTTAACCCCACAATGGACCTTTTACTTAGCATTCAGAATTAAAGAATGCTATTATTTTCTATTATAACCATGTTATAATGGAAAATAATAAAGTAATTGCGGTCCCTGGTAACCCATCCCTTGTCTCCTTAGCAACCATGTGTGAATGTAGATGCTTGCGATTTTCACACATCCCCGTTCATTTCTATGGGGCCTGCTTTGCGTGAAAAACGCAGAATATAGAACATGCTGCGATTTTCACGCAACGCACAAGTGATGCGTGAAAATCACCGCTCATCTGAACAGCCCCATTGAAGTGAATTCGTCCGGATTCAGTGCGGGTGCAATGTGTTCACCTCACGCATTGCACCCGCGCTGAATTCTTGCCCGTGTGAAAGGGGCCTTACTGTTTCCGATCTGCAAAAAACATATTGCATAAGGAAACCATACGGATATGTTTTGTGGAATAACGAAACAGAAGAGGACTTAAATCAGAGAAAAAAAAATAGATATGGAACAACGGATCCAGGAAAAACGGACCGCTAAACAACGGTCGTGTGCATGAGCCCTAAGTCAAGTAGTGTAGTTCCTTTTCGTTTGGCGGCCCACGTGGCGTCCCATGTGTTGGTTTGCTCACTCGTTCTTTGACACAGTGCACTGTCTATTTCAGTGCACTGGTTGGGCGTCCAAGAAAATCAATATAACAATATAACAAAATAATAGCAAAGACAAGTGCACTCTGTGGTCTTACTAAACCCTCAAACTGATTTTAAAATTGAGAGATTAGCCAACATATCCTACGGTGTAGGACATGTCTGAGCCAGAGCACCGCGCCAAGGTTTCTCAAGTAGCTCGGGGACCTAACACTCACCTACCTGGGCCTATGTGGGCAATACCAGGAGCCAGTGGGCAAATTACAGGAGCATGAGGCCGACTCACAAACAACTCACCAGTTACCTCCAGCATGTGACCATGCTAGCAATGGGAGGAGGGAGGAGTCACTCATGCTCCTGTAATTTGCCCACTGGCTCCTGGTATTTCCCACATAGGCCCAGGTAGGTGAGTGTTAGGTCCCCGAGCTACTTGAGAAACCTTGGCGCGGTGCTCGGGCTCAGACATGTCCTACACCGTAGGATATGTTGGCTAATCTCTCAATTTTAAAATCAGTTTGAGGGTTTAGTAAGACCGCAGAGTGCACCTGTCCTTGCTGAGTTTGCTTTAAATAACCATCGCCAGGAGTCCTCTGATAAGTCACCATTTTTTGGTGCATATGGGTTTCATCCGCAGTTTGGGACATTCTCTGGAGAGGGGTCTTCTGGTTTACCTGATGAGGAGAGATTTTCCTCGTCTTTGTCGATTATTTGGCAAAAGATTCAGGGTAATCTGAAGAGGATGACTGAGAGATATAAGTGTGTGGCGGATAAGAGACGTGTGCCTGGTCCGGACCTGAATGTGGGTGATCTGGTGTGGTTGTCCACAAAGAATATCAAACTGAAGGTTCCCTCCTGGAAGTTGGGTCCTAAGTTTATTGGGCCTTACAAGATCTTGTCCGTCATCAATCCCGTTGTCTTCCGACTTCCTCAGACTTGGAAGATCCATAATGTTTTTCACAAGTCCCTATTAAAACCTTATGTCCAACCCACTGTACCCTCTTCTTTGCCTCCTCCTCCGATTATTGTTGATGGTAATCTTGAATTTCAGGTCTCTAGGATTGTGGATTCTCGCATTATCCGCGGTTCTCTCCAGTACCTCGTTCATTGGGAGGGTTATGGTCCTGAGGAGAGGATGTGGGTCCCAGTGGCGGACATTAAGGCCACTCGTCTCATTAGGGCTTTCCATAGGTCTCATCCTGAGAAGGTGTGCTCTGAGTGTCCGGAGTCCACCCGTAGAGGGAGGGTTACTGTCACCGCCACTTCTGTGAGAAGGTCTGGCAGACGTTCTTCTCTACCTCTTGTATGATGTTCTTTGTTTTGGTTTCACTTTCTCATCTCCTTTCCTTCTGCCAGGTGTCACTTATTTAGACATAATCGTCTTCCTTTATATTCCCTCCCATACTGCCTCACTTTGCGGTTTATACTACTTCCTGGATTAGGTGTTCACTGCTGGAGGCTTCGTCTGCTGTTTGCTCAGATAAGTCCTTTACTTTATTGTGTTTGCTTGCTGGCTTGATTCTAGGTGACCCTGACTCCCTCACTATTATAGGGTTTTCAGGTGTCACACAGGCTTAGGTACGTGGGCATGCAATCGTCTACCATCGAGACCCTTGTATGTGCATAGCAGTCAGGGAGAGCTGTTAGGGTTTTTTTAGGGCTCACCTAATAGCTCCTTAGTGTGGGATCAAGCCAGTCGCTCGTTTATTTATAAGTTCCAGCTATCTGCAAATCTCATCCATGACATTCAGCTGTCATTCCCTTAAATAGGAGTTGAGCTTCAGTGCAAATGCATGGCCGCTATACCATACACAGAGCTGTGCTGTGCTCCGTACACAGTATAATTTCTGGAGCAGTGGCTGCATGAATCAGCTAATCAGATTCAGACCCCCACCAATCTGATATTGATGACCCATC